>NC_071996.2:46815000-47190000 GCF_028885655.2 Pongo abelii | reverse complement strand
ATATACACAGGATATTAGTGAAACACTTCTCCTTTATCTATGGGTGGTAGACTATAAGATTCAAAGAGGGAACCAAATTAGTAGTGAATGAAAGCAAAACAACATAGCCAGAGATGAATCATGACACAATCTAGCTCCTTCTTTCTGGTATAAAAAATGATCAGCCACTGAAGAACAAATTGAGATGTCATCTGCATCAACTGTGCCAAGCACCATGTCTGCTTTGTACATAGTACGTGGTCAATAAATATTTGTTAATTCTTTGGTTAATAAAGGAATGTATAATTTAATTAAATGTCACATTTAGCTAATAGTTACAGGAGTTAGATGATATACCAAGCTCCATTCGACTACTTTTGCAGGCCTCTGTCAGTTAACACATTTGAAAAGAGCCTTTGAGGGAATATTGAGAAACTGAGCTAAAAAGACTGGGCTCTGCTACTAACTAGTAATGTAATCTTGGACTAATTTCTCTAATTTTGTAAAATGAGAGACTGTGCCCAGTCGGCAAATAGGTGGTACATATGGTGCTACTCTTCCCTTCTTTAACCGTGGTAGACATTTAAAAAAATCAACCCCGGCACTTTTTTCCACTGAGTCTGGACTTAGCCATATATTATTTCTTAACACAGCTCTCCAGGCAGCCACCATCAACTGATCAAATCTGGCACACAAGATACATCTATTTCTTATCCAGGATTATATTATCTCTAAGGCCCTTTCCATAAACTGAATCAAGAACTCTGACAGACCTCTACAATTTACGTTCTTAGGAAACTATCTTAATGATTTGGTTGTTTTCTAATTACAAGGTATGAAATATGCTTTAAAACTAGTTGAACACTGTTAGAATTGGAGAAATGCTTGCTTTATAGAGAATTTCACTGTAATAGTATTTTTAATGGATTTAACCCATAAAATATGCTAAAGTAATGTTCAATATATTTCCCTCTTTGGATTATCCATAAAACTACTTTCTTCCAGGCAGTTATGCAAAGCGGATCAGGAAAGCAGCATGAAGCAATATTTTGTGCAGCACAGCCTTTCAGTATGGGAAGAAAGACAGCAGCCGTGGTCTCAGCTTCTGCCAGACAGAGCGTTGGTGGTGTGAGAGAAAGCACAGAAACCTGGAGGCACGTTAAAAGGACATATTCAGACTCCTCAAGTAATATGGAAAAATAGGAAGCAAATGTAGCTGTCAGTGAGGATGGTTTTTGAGAGAAATCCTTGTGTGATAAGCATTACAAACAGCTGAAATGAATCCATCAGAAGTCTGTACTTAATGTTTGCTCTGTGGCCAGCACTGTGCTATGTTCTTAGGGAAGTACAGTAGAGTATAATACAGTGCCTGTTTTTGGAAAAGTTGTATTCTAGGTGGAAGACACAAAACACAGAATGTTATAAAGCTGCTCATAAGCCAAGGATATGCCTTATTTCCCAGCTACATCTAGACCCGCTTAGATAACATTTCAATCAACCACGTCACTTTGAATGGCATGACCCCAACAAAGAATGACCTAGGCACTCTTCATGTGATAGCAAGATGTCCCTTTTGTTATGGTCTTGTCATTGGGGTCCCTTTTCCTAGCTGTTTATTATGTCATGCCTCTTCATTCATTCATAATGGTGGTAGAGACATGTCCTTTTTGACCGCACAGCACACATTCCTCCTGTATCTAGAATGAGTTGTTCTACTTTGCTCTGAAGAATTATTCTCCCACTCTGACTCTTTTGTGCGTAGGGAGAAACTGACCCTCACATGCTAGCTCCAAGGGTGGGCACATGGTTGAAGATGGATAGTGACAGCCCTAGGATTTTCTAGGATCGATGCAAAAGAGAAACTCAATGTATGACTGGACAAGTTGGTGGCCACAGGTAACTGACTAAAAATAAAACCAAACCAAGGGAAGTTGAGTTGAGAGATGGAAGCCGACCAGCCCCTAGTGGCATAATGTGAGCCCCAGGATACAATGATGTCTGATTCTAGCTATATTCCTGAGATTTTCAATTAGCCAAGCCAATACATTCTTCCTTTCCACCCACCACCCAGCTTCAACTAGTTTAAGTTGGATTCCTATTATAAGCAATCAGAACAACCTGGCAAATGCAATCCACACCACTGGCATGCACGGAGGAAGTCAGTGGGTCCCATTTAACAAAACCCACGCAAGAAGAACTTAAATCACTTTCCCTAAATCATGTCACGAAAGTCAACAAAAATACAGAAAGCAAAGGCCCAGCTTTTAAGAAAAAAATAAGTTGAAGAGTCACATCATTATAAATTATTTTCTACAACTATTCCTTGACCTTTGTGGGGACTGCTCACCAGACCGTTTCCCTTCACCATTGCACAGGAGCCTCCTAATATGCTCTTCCATAAAATACAAGAATGAGATGACCGTCATAATTGCCCTTCACTGCAATCTTCCCTCGAATGAGGATTATTTCAAGTGACTAGCAAAGAGCCTTTATGAAAACAGAGTATCTAATTATTGGGAAGAATTCTCAGAATTCCAAGAAGTTTAATTCTCAATTTAGAGCCCCTTCTCCTCCTGCATATTTCTCCTGAGTCCAGCCAGCTCTCATTGTGTCCCTCAGAGGGAGATGCGTAAGTAATGCAAACGTCACCTCAGAATTCGGGGTATCGCCTGGGGACATTAGCCAACATCACTCTTAAGGTCATCTCAGGATACCAGCAGGGCACCAAGGTATTACTTCCTGACTTCAGGAAATAATTTATGCAATGGAAGTATCTAGCTGGTGAAAATAAGTAATAAAGAAACAACCAAGATGAGGAGGGGTTAAGCTTCTCATGCACAATATCTGAAGAGCTACCTAACTGAACCACCAGGTCCTTAGCTCATTGCCTAACCCAGGCAGTCACCCTGCTGTTTTAATGAAAGTTAGCTGTGGGAACATCTCCATCACAGCATCCCGACTCCTGATAGCACTTTTAAACTACGCATTTGTTCTTTTTAGTCTACTTCCTGTTTAGAAATCGCTTCTATTTTAAGTGGCATGTTTACTTTTTCACCTTTTTGTAAGGGGAACTGCATTTTCTTAGTTACAATCCAAATACAGCTAAATGAGGAAAACTCAATAAAGGCGCTGAAAAAAAAAAATTCATCCAATAAATTTGCTGTGAAATGCCAAGTTTGTGGCTGTGCCTGCAGTCATTTTAGTTATAAGACACATAGTAGGAAACAGTTTTGGGATTTTCAGCCATTAGTTTATAAATTGAATAAGATAGATGTGTTCATTCATATGAAGTAATGTAATTTTTCTTGGGAAAGTTTAATATTATACAAATCCATTAGCATATTTACAAATTAATCTTCCCTTAGGAAAAAAAGATTGAAGATTTACAGAAGGAAGGATTTTATTACTTTTAAAACTGCATTTTAAAGAAAATAAAAGAAAAAGAAGGAAAATTATATTGAACTATAAATGCCTTTTTATGACTAAGTTTTCTAACACCAAAATTTATGAAAGGAGAGGAGAATAGACGAGAACATAGAGTTTTCAAGGAGCTCACAGAAATTGCAACTCCTATATCACAGATTGCAAACTCCTATAAAATTAAACCTGTTTATGTAAATGCAAGAAATAGCATTAAATTAATTAGACACTTAAGGCTATTAATGCGAATTTCCCCTGGATAATTTTTTGTCTAAATTCTCTAGCTACTTGTTCTAATTTTTGACAAGATGGGATATAAACCTTCACAACCCCAATGACAACAACAAAAACCTGTGTTCATTTCATTTCCTCCTCAAACTCTCCATGGCTTATTAATGAACAAGTAACTGATGACATAATTAATTTCTAAAAATCCACTGTCATAAAATTTTCCTACAACAGCAGAGAGAAACTTGGAGTGTAGGGTAAGGGAAATCTCAATCTATATGCAAATATCTGATATATTATAAAAAGGTAGAAAAGTTACTTGATTTTCCTCCAGATAGTCTCCATTTTGCTCATCAGTAGCACTTACTTTGTGAAGGTCCTTTTTATTAAGGAAGGGTTACATGGACTTTCCACACAAACACAGAATGTGGCATAATATTAACAGCAATCTTATGAATAAGATGCAAATTTTAATGATTTCTTAATAACACTTTCTGCAATATTTCTAACCATGGGGAAAAAATTGAAGTATTAGCTATATTAAGATATTCTTCCACAGAAAAATATCTGTTACAATGATTTAAGAACACATCATACACAATTCTTCAGGTTGAAAGTCATAGAGTAGTAATCATAATAATAATGAATAAATACTATTCATATGTTGATCACCTCCTGTATTCCAGAACTGTATTAAATGTTTTAAATATATTGTCTTATTTAATACTGACAGCAACCCAATCAGATAAATACTGTGATCATTTGTATTTCATAGAAGAGAAAATCAGGCTTGAAGATATAAAATATCAAAGACATCCAAATAGTAAATGACAGAATCCAGGACGAAATTTCAATTCATCTGATTTCTGTGTCTACACTCTTATCCTAACCCTATACTTTGAAATTCAAATGATATAACTTATTTCCCAAAGTTTGCAAACATATTTAATAAATGTAGTACTAATATCTACTAAAACAATGTCAGTGATATGAACCTCACTACCATTATTTAACAACAACAGTTATTAGAATGTTTATTTCCATTACATTCAACTGAATTTTAATTCTGTAATGTATACCACCAGTTCTGTGTTGGTTTTCTTCATCTTCTGATTTTTGTTTTTCTTCTCTGGAAGAATACACTATAATTGTGCTATCATGGCACCCATAAAGCATCTCATTTCCAGACTAAACATCCTCACTTCCAACCACAGTTCCTCAAAAAACAGGGGACTCACTGTTCTCGCAAGTTCTCTCACTGTCTTTTCTTCTTCCCCTGGGCCCACTGGTCTTCCAAGGATCTCTTTAAGGGGACTTTAAGAGATTTCTTAAGGAAGGAGATCTCTTCCAAGAGGATCTTAACTAGGCACAACCCTCCATAAGGATTTGATCACCAAGAATAGTAAGTCTCCTGATTCTTAGCTCCAATCTCTTTCATCTCAAAGTTCTAACATTATGTGTAAAGACATGTCAATCACATTCTAAGATTAGCTAGAAGATGTATCATTTGCCATATTCACAATCCTTGAGTGATGGTCTGGAAATCAACCAGAAATAAAGAAAGAAGTGGTGTTTTCTGTCTGGAGTGGCCCAGACAAGTTTCATCACAGTGATAGAACAGAAGCCCTTCCTCACCCTATGTATGGGGAAAAGAACTGAATTCACCAAATTTCACTGGAAATACTTGAAGATTCATCTTAAAGGACTGCCAGAGAATCTTTTTACCTAGATTGACATACGAAATTTCTATCCCAGTGATGATGTAATCAAAATTTCAAGGAAGATGTACATAAGCAAATAGTGTGATATATATTTATAATGCATTTCTGCTTCAATTTTTCACTTCTTATTAACAGATGAGGTAGAAAAAGATCTGTTGGTTTTCTTTATTCAAGAAAGAATTGGGAGCTGGAGTTGCTACTAGCTTTTTTACATTTCACCCAGTAAATGGCAGTGGAGCTGAGAAAAAAACAAGATTGGCCTTCTAGATTAATACACTGTTCAAGCTTCCTCTCCTGAAATGTGCTGCAGTCCATCACACTTAACCTACACTTTCCACACCTCCAGAAGGAGATACCACAGATATACCTATTTACTTTGGCATGAACTCAAAGAAATGAGCTTGCAAAGCTGATCCTTTCTTTGTGCATTAACTTTAATTTCTCCTTTCCACGCATACACTGCAAGAACATCAGGTAGATCCATTTACTTCCACCCCCTCATCCCACTGCTCCTCCTAAAGTGACATATTAATTATGGCTCGTTTGAAATTTTCTCTTACAAATGTAGGCTCAGACTTCAACACCTAAATAAATTATATACACACTGCGCAAGCCTGTTTGTTTCAGGTTTCTTAAAAGGAGAAAATGAATGCAGAGTATTAATCATCAAACTGATGTCCCTGATTGAAAAATAAATTATTTAAATGAGTAACACTCTGGCTTTTTTTAATATGCTACTTTCTAGAAATTTTTTTCAGCATTGCAAGTTGAAAAGGATGAAAAAAAATCTTATAGTATACTATCAAGATGAAACAAGAACCAAATTAAAAGATGTGTATAGCACAATCATAGTCCATCCAAACTGTTGGGTCATAGTATCCATTGCTTGCACAGCCATCAACCAAATTTATTGAATAGTAATCCAAATTAGCTGTTAAAAAGGTCTAAAAGTCTAGACTGATTGTTCCAGACCTACATTTATCTTCTTCACACCCCAAAACTATTTTACCCCTAATGTAATATTTTTTAAAATCTTATCTTTCCGGTGTACAGAGTGGGGAAGACAAGTGGAAAGGCCATAATATGTGTTTATCCAGTCTAGATTCACTCTGTTTTAATTTTCTGGGGTAAAATTCCTTATGTTTCCCATTTTATTACAAATCATATTACAGATATATCATGCATGCAACTAGAAATTATAGGAATGAAACTACCAACAAGGAGAAAGATATAAAACTCAAGAGGGGAAAAAATCACTTTATATAGAATGTAAGTAGCCTAAGTAGTCATTGAAACCACCTCCTAGAGTGTACATAAGTCAGAGAAAAAAAAGATAAAAATACCCAGTGAGAACAATTTATTAAACTCAGTGGGTGCAAGAAAGGCATTCAATGATAAGAGTTATATTAGTTAGGGGTGGCTAATTGCTTTTTAAAAAAATACCAGACTGAAAATAATGGGTAATGGTGCAAATTCAAGAGAATTTTTGCTATTTAAATAATGGTACTGAGTGGATAAACATGTTGATAGACCCTCCTCCACGTAGTCATTCGAGTGAGGCTAACGCAGGCTCTGCCATATTCAACACATGGCTTTCAGAGTCACCATGGAGACTGGCTCTTTCCAAGACAGCAGGTAAGAGAGAAGAAAATGGAGAAGTGCTTGCGGTGGGTTTTAATGAGCCAGGCCTGGATGTGATATACATCTCTTCTCACATTCTATTAGTTGGACCTTGTCACATGACCACAAGTAAATGTGAGAGAGGCTGGGAAATGTAGTTGTGTAATCATGAAGAAGACAAGACTGGATTCTTTTTTTAATGGGTATCAGTCTCTGCCACTGTCTGCCCTATTGGTCACCATAATCATGTTCTTTCTTCCCACACACAGAACACATTTAAGCATATCCTAAAAAGAGACAGTCTACTTATTGCATCTGGCTCAAAGACCATGGGTCACAGAGTTATTCTATTTCTTTCTATTCAAGCTTGAGGTGGCTTCTTGTGATCCCATGACCTGTGAACTAAGAAGACAAGTTCTTTCCCTCCTCTATGTATACTTCTACATCAATGGTAAAGCAGAAACAAGATAACTCACAAAGTTTCCAACTGTGAAAAGAGGAAAAGGGTACACATACAGCAATCACAGATCCATTCCAATAATGAAATCCTGCTAGGCAGGAAGAGTGAAACCCCAATTCATGAGAGTTCAGCAAGTTCTAAGTCCCTGATTCAACTCTTCAGGAGAATCTACCGTGTCCATTCTTCTCCATTGCTCTGACTCTATCCTCTGGGATGCTGTTTTGGTTAAAAGGTTTTTTTTTTTTTTTTTTTTTTTTCTTCTCCATTATCCTACATGACCATATCTGAAGTAAGTACATTTTTCGTAAACACACTTTCAGCGACAACTTTCAGATATCAAAACCATTGCTGTCCATTTTCTGCCTATGTAAGTTTGGGGAACCAAGGGGTGTTTCATAATCACAGAGTTTTGTAAAACTGCAATTATTGTTTTACTGGAAATGTGCTTCCCTTAAACTCATAGCTTCTGATCTATTCGTTTCCACTCAGTTCCACGAGTCAGTAATCATCTCCTAAATTCTTCTTTTAGATTTAAAACTTACACCTCTTGCACTGGCTTGTTTAATTGTTTGTTTATTATCTTTTGCTTTCTAGAGCTCATGTACCTCTCTCAACCTAATGCTAGCTACTTTAGGTCATCTAAAACAATAGCCTTGGGTGGGAAGGTAACCCACTTCATTTTTTGTATTGACTTTGAGATATAACTTACATAACACAAAATTCACCCATTTAAAGTCCACAATTCAATGGTTTTTAGTACATTTACAGATATTTGCAGTCACCATCACAGTCAATTTTAGAACATTTTCATCACATCACAAGGAAACCCTGTGACCTTTACCTATCACATATCTACTTCTCCATCCTCCCAACCTGAGCAATCTACTACTTTCCATCTCTACAGATTTGCCTTTTCTGGACACTTCAGAAAAACTGAATCATATAACAAGTGATCTTTTGTAACTGGCTTCTGTCACTCAGCATGTTTTCAAAGCTCATTCATGTTAAAGCATGTATCAGCACCGCATTCATTGCTTTCAATGGCTGAATCATATTCCATTGCATCGATATACCACATTTTGTTTCTCCATTCATCAGACAACAAGTATTTGAGACTTTTCTACCTTTTGGCTATTATGAATAATGCTACTGTAAACATTCATGCCCATTTTTTTCTAGAAACATGTTTCCATTTGTCTTGGATACATATCTAAATGTGAAATTGTTGAGTTATATGGTAACTATATGTTTAATCATTTGAAGAATCACCAGACTGTTTTTCATACTAGCGGCACTAATTTACATTACTGCCAGCAGTGTATGAGAATTCCAGTTTCTGCACATCCTCACCAACAAATGCCATTATCTGACTTTTTTATTATAGCCAACTACTGGGTGTGAAGTAATATTTCATTGCGGTTTTGATTTTCACTTCCCTGATGACAAATGATGTCAAGAAAGTTTCATGTGCTTATTGGCCATTTGTATATCTTCTTCGGAGAAATGTCTATTAAGCCTCTTTAACCATTTGTCAATTGGGTCTTTTTATTATTGAGTTGTAAGGGTTCTTTATATATTCTGGATATGAGTCCCTTAATATATGATTTACAAATATTTTTTCCTATTCTGTGCTTTGTCTTTTCACTTTCTTGAATGTGAATTTTTATGAAGTCTAATTTATCAATTATTTTTGCCTTTGCTTATGCTTTTTGTGTCATATCTAAAAATTCATTGCTAAATCTAAGTCATGGCCATTTACCTCTATGCTTTCTTCTAAGAGTTTTATGGTTTTAGCAGTTAGATGTTTGACTAATTTTGAGTTAATTTTTGAATAAAGTATGAAGTAAAAGTGTAATTTTATTGTATTGCCTATGGTTATCCAGTTGTTCCACCACTATTTGTTAAACAAAGTATTCTTTTCCCATTGGATAGTCTCAATACCCTTGCCAAAAGTCAGTAAACCATAGAAGCCATGTGTTTATTTCCAGACTCTTTATTCTGCCCCATAGATGTATATGTCTATCTTGATGCCAGTATCACCATTTCTTGATTACTTTTGTTTTACAATCTGTTTCAAAATTGGGAAGTGTGAGTCCTCCAACTTTGCTCTTCTTTTTAAAGATTGTTTTATATTGGTGTTTCAAAATTCAATACAGACTTTAGGATCAGCCTTTTAATCTCTACAAAGAAGCCAGCTGCTATTCTGACAGGGATTGTATTGAATCTGTAGAGAGATTAGGAGATTACAGGTATCTTAACAATATTAAGTCTACCAGTGCAAAACATGAGTATTCTTCAATTTACTTGTATGTTCTTTAATTTCTTTAAGTAATGTATTTTAGCTTTAAGAGTGTAAGTTTTGTACTTTGTTGTGTTTATTCATAAATACTTCATTCTTTTTGATGCTATGTACTTGTTGTGTTTATTCATAAATACTTCATTCTTTTTGATGCTATTGTAAATAAAATTTTTTAAAATTTTTATTTTATACTATTTGTGGACAGTGTATAGAAATACAATATTTGAGTATTGATTTTGTGTTTTCACAACTTTGTTGAATGCATTTCTTCATTCTAATAGTTTTTTAGTCAACTCTTTTAAGATTTTCTATATATAAGATCATGTATTCTGTGAATACAGTTTTACTTCTACCTTTCCAATTTGGATACCTTTTATTTGCTGACTAATTGCCCTAGCTAGAACCTGTTAAATAAAATAGTGAGAGTGGGTATCTTTGTGTCGTTCCTGATTTTAGAGGGAAAGTATTCAGTCTTTCTCCATAAAGTATGATGTTAGCTGTGAATTTTTTACAGATGCCCTTCATCAGATTAAGGAAGTTTCATTCTATTTCTGGTAGGTTGAGTGTGTTTACCATGAAATGGTGTTGAATTTGTCCAATGCTTTTTCTGCATCTATTGAGATCTTCATGTGGGGCTTTTTGGTTTTTTATTAAATTGATATGATATAATACATTAATTGATTTTCAGATGTTAACCCAACATTGTTCCTACAATGTCCCACTTGTTTATGTTATAATTCTTTTATACACTGCTGGATTCAGTTTGCTAGTTTTTTGTTGAAGATTTTTGTATCAATGTTCATAAGAGATATTGGTCTGTAGTTTTCTTGTTATGGCTTTGTTTAGTTTTGTTAGCAGGGTAATACTGGCCTCATGGAATGAGCTGAAAATTGTTCCCACTTTTTTATGTTTTTAATGAATTTGTGAAGATTTGGTATTCTTATGTAAACATTCAATCTCTCTTCCTGCTAATGGGTCTATTCAGATTATCTATTTCTTTTTGAGTTGCTTTGGTAGTTTGTGTTTTCCTTGTAATTTGCCCATTTCATCAAAGTTGTATAATTTGTTGGCATTCAATTGTTCCTAGTATTCCTTTATAATCCTTTTTATTTCTCTAAGGTCAGCAGTAATGTGCCCTCTTTCATTTGTGTTTCATGTAATTTTGCTCTTTTTTTCCTCTTGATCTAGCAAAGGTTTGCCAATTTTTTAGTCTTTTCCAATAACCAGGTTTTCATTTTACTGATTTTCTCTATTGATAATCTCTTTTCTATTAATTTCCACTTGAGTCTTTATTATCCTTGTGTAGTTGCTCTTCTTTTTCCATTGTCTTATGGCACAAGGTTACATGCTTAATTTGAGAACTTACTTCTATATAAATATAGGCACTTACAAGCTATAAAGTTCCCTCTAAGGACTGCAATCCATAAGTTTTGGTATTTTGTGTCTAACAGTCATTCATCTTAAAATATTTTCTAATTTTCCTTTTTATTTCTTTTTTTACCCTGTGATTACGTAGGAGTGTGAGTGTTTAATTTTTATATATGTTTAAGTTTCCCAAATATTGCTTCTTTTGGTATTAATTTTTATGGATACACAATAGTTGTACGTATGGGATACATGTGATGTTTTGATATAAGCACATAATGTGTAATGATCAAATCAGGGTAAGTGGTATATCACCTCAGACATTTATCATTTCTTTGTGTTAGGAATATTCAAATTTCATGCCTCTGGTTATTCTGAAATATACAATATTTATTGTTAACTATAGTTGCCCTATTATGCCACTAAACACTAGATCTTATTCCTTCTATCTAACTGCATATTTGTACCCATTAACCCCTCTTTATCACCCCTTCTACTATCCTTCCAAGCCTTTGGTAACCATCGTGCTACTCTCTATCTCCATGAGATCAATTTTTTTAGCTCTCACATATGAATGGGAACATGCAATGTTTGTCTTTTTGTGCCTGGATCATTTCACTTTACATAATGTCCTATTGTTCCATCCATGTTGTTGCAAATGACGGAATTCCATTCTTTTTAATAGCTGAATAATATTCCATTGTGTATACATACCTCATTTTCTTTATCCATTCATTTGTTGATGAACACATATTGATTCCATACCTTGGCTACTGTGAATAGTGCTGCAATAAACATGGGAGTGCAGCTATCCCTTCAATATGGTGATTTCCTTTCTTTTGTATATATACTAAGCAATGGGATTGCTGGGTTATATAATAATTCTATTTTTAGTGTTTTGAGGAACCTTCATACCATTTTCCATAGTGGCTTTACTAATCTACATTCCTACAAATACTGCATGAGCATTTCCCTTTCTCCACAATCTTGCCAGCATCCATTAATTTTTGTTTCTTTGATAAAAGCCATTTCAACTAGATTGAGTTAATATCACGCTATGGTTTTGATGTGCATTTCTCTGATTGCACCATTTTTATATAACTGCATTCTCTGATAGTGATTGACCATTTTTATATAACTGTTGACCATTTTTATGTCTTATTTAAGTGATCTTCAGATTCAATGTAATCACTAGCAAAATATCAATGACATTCCTCACAGAAGTAGAAAAAAAAATCCTAAAATTTGTATGGAACCACAAAAGATTCAGAATAGCCAAAGCAATCCTGATAGAAAAGAACAAGGCTGGCGGCATCACATTATCTGACTTCAATTATACCACAAAGCTGTAGTAACCAAAACAGCATGGTACTGACATGAAAACAGACAAATAAGGCCAGGTGCAGTAGCTCACACCTGTAATCCCAGCATTTTGGGAGGCCAAGGCGGACAGATCACCTGTGGTCAGTTTGAGACCAGCCTGGCCAACATGGTGAAACCCCATCTCTACTAAAAATACAAAAATTAGCCAGGCATGGTGGTTGGTGCCTGTAATCGCAGCTACTCAGGAGGTTGAGCACTTAAAATATGTTGTTTCACCCTTTTTGGCATCTATATTTTCTTATGAGAAGTCAGCTGTAAATCTTATTGGTGTTCTCTGTAAGTCATGAGTCATTTTTATCTTGGAGCTTATAAGATGTTTTCCTTGTCTTTGCCTTTTGGCATTTTTAGTGTAATGTGTCTGCTAGTAGTTATTTCTCTGTGTTTATCATAATTAGAGTTCTTTGAACTTCATCATTAGGTTCATATTTGCCAATAAATTTTGGAAGTTTTCAGCCAGTATTTCTTTGAATATTTTTCTGCTTCTCTCTCCATCTCTTTCCCTGCTCCATCTGATGCTTCCACTGGTTTATGCTGTTGCACTAATGGTGTTTTACACTTCTCTGAGGCACTACTTTTTTTTTGTTTTTTGATATTTTACTATTCTTTGGATAGCATAATCTCTATCAATGTATCTTAAAGTTTGCAAATTATTTCTTCTGCCAGTTCAAGTCTACTACTGAGTCCCTCTAGTAATTTTTTTTAATTTTTCAGTTATTACACTTTTCAACTCCAGAATTTAAATTTGGTCCTTTTCATCATTTCTATCTCTTTATTTATATTCTGTATTTGATGCAGCATCTTTTACTTTTTAAAGTTTCCTTAATTCTTTGAACATATTTATAATAACTATTTTGAAATATTTGTTTATTAAATCCAATATTTTGTTATTACAGTTTCTATCACCTGCTTTTTTCTGGTGTATGCATCATAGTTTCTCGTTTTCTTTGCATGTCTTACTTATCATTTTTGTCAGTAACTGTACATTTTAGATAATATATTCCAGAAACTCTTGTTGTTGTTTCTTATTTGTTTAGTGACTGGTTGGATTATTTTAGTGAAGTCTATTCTTCTACCCCCACCCCCACAGTGTAAAGCCTCTATTGTTGCTCTTCAGGAGGTACAGCCTTGTGTATACTGTGTATACCCGTGGGATGACAGTGGTTTGGACAGGGTTTTTTTGCTCTGCTGTTTTCACCAATACCTTGGGGCATAAATTGCTTCACAGACTAATCCAGTCAAGGTCAGGCTTCTTCAGGGACAGTTTCTAGAGAAGTATTTGAGATTTGCCCTGACTCCAGGAGGTCTCTTCCCAACTGTGTCCATTTTCACTTCTCTATCAAACTCCTTTCACCACAACTGCTACTCTTTTTGAGAGTGCCCTTAGCCTTGAACTTCTGCACACTCTTGCAAATAAAATAAGTTACTTTGAGGAGAAATTTGGATATATAGGTTCATATTAGTCCACTGGCCTGCTTCCTCTTCGCTTTCTGCCCCCAACCCCAGAAAAATCTCTGAGCCATAGCTAGGAGAGGCAAGGACAATGGCACATTTCTCCCTGAGTGATAACCTCACTTCAGAAGCTTAGCCCTCAGTAGATTGTGGAGGGAGCGAGGAGGTCATTAGCCCCAGGTCTCCTCATTTTGCTTCTCTCAGTGTGGAATTCCTAGCCCTTAATCTGGAGCAAGGGCAACCAAGGCCCCAATACTCTCAGCAATGCCACACTCAAGGCAGAGCTCTTTCCCATGAGTGGGAGCTGAGTAGAAGAAGACTCAATTAGCCATACTTCCCCAGAATTTAGACTCAACAATAAGTAGCTGAGACAGGATGAGGAATACTGATGTCCTGCCCCTACTAGGAAGAGAGCCCACTAACTAGGAGCTGAAAGAAAAAGGGAGCCCCGTGTTTTTGGTTAAGCCCATTTGGAGCAGAATTTCTGCCTCCCTAAGCTAAGAGGGGGAGGGAGAATCCAGGTCTCTATTGAACTGAGGTTCAAATACCACAGACTTTCCCATTCCTTGCCTAATTTTAGTAGATATTTAAATATTTATTCTTGTGCTGTATGTCCATAGAGCTTCTTTCAGAGACCTTACTTTAAAAAAAAAAAAAAAAGTTTACCAGTTTAAATGAGGAGGAAGCCTGCAGAACTCCTCATACTATCACTCCAGAAGTAGAACTCCCAACTCTTTTAATTTTATCTTTGCTATATTGTTGAGTCAGTTTCTTTAATTGAGGAGTTTTCTTGGGACTTTGGCAGTCAAAGGTTTTTTCAGCCTTTTTGCCTACTCTTTGGTGTACAGAAGCAATAGCCTTTACATTTCTAGAAAGGAATTTGTACTCACAAATCAGCATACCCTTTCTTGAAATTATCTCATTCTTGTAATATCTGGCTAATTGCAACAGAGAGCAATACACGAATATTCTGGTTCTTTCTTTTCTTTTTCTATTCTACTTTAAGTTCTGGGATACATGTTCAGAATGTGCAGCTTTGTTACATAGGTATACATGTGCCACGGTGGTTTACTGCACCTATCAACCCATCATCTAGGTTTTAAGTCCCGCATGCATTAAGCATTTATCCTAATGCTTTCCCTCCCCTTGCCTCCCACCCTCCGACAGGCCCCAGTGTGTGATGTTCCCCTCCCTGTGTCCACGTGTGCTCACTGTTCATCTCCCACTTACGAGTGAGAACATGTGGTGTCTGGTTTTCTGTTCCTGTGTTGGTTTGCTGAGAATGATGGCTTCCAGCTTCATCCATGTCCCTGCAAAGGACGTGAACTCATTCTTTTTTGTGGTGGCATAGTATTCCATGGTGTATATGTGCCACATTTTCTTTATACAGTCTATCATTGACAAGCATTTGGGTTGGTTCCAAGTTATTCTGGCTCTTTCTAACAACTTTTCCTAGAATGGCAGGCTCAGTATCGTGGCCTTTCAGGTTTTTGTACACAATAGTTTTACCAAATCTTTATCACTATATAATATAGATCTCCAATATATTTTCACCCCCCAATATTTGTTTCCTTGCTTCCTCCTGCCAACCACTAGAAGTCAATGCCCCACGTTTTACATTTTTGACATGAAAGCAATATACTTCAAGATACTTATTTCAATTTTAATTAGGTGAGGCAAACAGTAAAAACAAATAAATCCAATTAAATTTTATTTCTTGCTCATATGATATTACCAGCCAGTGATCAAATCAGTAGAGTACTACTCATGCCCAACCTAATACAAAATTCAAAAAGGAAAAAGTTTACTTTATGAGTGACATACAGGACATAATTCATGCAACAAACAACTTAGAATATATTTTTGTCATACTTAAAAGTAGGAATGTCCATAAAAGCTCTTCATCTTAGACTTATAGATGTTGTGGGCATTTGCAGGCACAAATCATTATTTGACTAATAACATCTTTTCATAGGGAAGTTGCAGGTATGTTGCGAGGGGCATTTATAGAATATACTAACATTAAAAGGGAGATTCATTTGCTGGAGTCTTTGCATTTCATACATTTGTGAGAGGTAAGATTTAGGGGGACATATACTGGTTCCTCAATTCTCATATTTTTACATGGGGAGGAATTTCCACTCCACTCCCTAAAAAAGAAAATTAATAGGGGAGAGGGCATTTTCAGTTCTCTCTGCTCCTCACACTGTCCTATGATGTTATGAGCTAAGTCATGTCCCACAAAAAATCATATGCTGAAGCCCTAACCCCCAGTACCTCAGCGTTGGCTACATTTAGAAATACAGGTAATTAAGGTAAAGTGAGGTCATATGGATGGACCCTAATCCAATATGACTGGAGGCCTTAGGAAAAGGAGATTAGGCCACAGACCAAGGGATGACCACGTGAATACACAGTGAGAAAGCAGCTATCCACAGTGAGAAAGCAAGCCAAAGAGAAAGCCTTCAGAAGAAACCAAACCAAGCCCTTGATCTTGGACTTCTAGCCTCTAAAACTGGAAGAAAATAAATTTCTGTTGTTTAAGCTACCTGTGGTATTTTGTTATGGCAGCCCAAGCAAACAAATACATATGAGAAGAGTGGTAACTATAATTGTTAAGTTTAAATGAAGTAACAGGACATACTCATAATTTTCCATCAGTAAACAGTAGCCAGTGAGAAAGGCATTTACCCATTCATCCAGAACACTACAGACTGGGTGCTGTGTTAGATGCTGCCAATCAGTAATAATTCTAATATGATTGTTGCTGGTAAGAAATTTAGAGGCTAATGAAAAGGAAAAAATGAATCAACTTTGTGTACATAAGGGATCTCAGAATATGGAGAATAGCTGGGTAGCCTAGCTCCTTCTTAGGAAAATTTGGGGAACTGACACTCATACTGACCTATGTTGAGTAATGGAGATGTGGAGGGAATATTGAGAATGGATGTCAAAGTGGCCAGCCAAAGTATTTTCTGATCTGCTGACCATATTCTCTTGATCCTGTGGTGTTGAGGGGTAGCCTAGGCTTGGATGGTGGTTTATTTTGAACAGATGGAACGGAGCTTGGATATGAGCCACAGAGACAATGACTGGATAAAGGTTTCACCAATTTTCTAATGAGGAATGGCTTATAGCTATCACCAAAACCACATTGGCTAACTGAAGTATACAAACATATAGCACCAACTATACATAATATACAGTCAAAGCTAACACAATTCAGTAATTGCTTTTAGTTTATTTCATAGTATGGATGCTGTAATAATAGTGAGGAAAGCATTGGCTTTGGAACCAGATTCAATGTCAACTGAAACATATGCTTAATGAGCACTAGTGAAGTGCCAGCCCCTGCTAGGCACAGAGAGGACAGGAGTGAGAGAGGGAAAGGAGAGGAGTGAGAGAGGGAAAGGAGAGGAGAGAGAGAGGGAGAGGAGAGGAATGACAGAGAGAGAGAGAGAAAAGACAGACATGTCCCTGCCATTTGTGAACTTGGGCAGGTTATTTAGTCTCCCTGAATCTGTTTTCTTAAGTGATAAATCAGGATCATGACAGCTATTTTGGATAGCTTCTGTAAAAATTAAATTTTACAGAAAAAGAAAAGGCATTAAAAAGTACTTATGACAGTGCCTGGCAAATAACTATGTGCTAAATGTTATTTCCTTCTCACATTTGTCCACCTTTGCTCTCTTCAAAAAGAAGGAAGTATAAAAAGCCCTTTTGGGTATTGTTGAAATGAGTTACCAAATATCATAATCTTCATAGCCAAATTCTAAGACTTAGAGAAAGAGCACTGAATAAGGCTGGCTCTTATTTGAGTAAATCAGGCTTTATATCAACATGGATAATACGTTTAAAATCTTAAGTGTATTCTTCTAGAAGGTACGTATGTGCGTATTTCTTCTCTATTTTGCCACTTCTCTCATTCTTAACTCTATGGTATTGAACTCAGGGTAAAGAGCAAAATCATTTGTTGAAATGAAATAGAAAGAGCATGTCACAAAATATGGTCTGCAGATATTGAAATAAAAATAATCCATTCCTCTTAAAGCATTAAAAATAATCTTATATTTTTACATGCAGAATATAGTAACATATATACTCAGCAATACATGATTTTTTCCAAAAATAAGATAAAAGCATTACAAGATAGAGAGTGAATCAATCTCTGTAACCTTCAAAAATAGTACCGAGAATAGTAGGGAACATATAGTTCAGATAACATAACAGGAAGGGCGTGTACTACCTGTACTGTATTGAGCCAGATTCCCTATGTACCAAAGAAATTGTCAATTTGGTTAAGCACTCTAGGAAGAACTACTCCTTTTTCACAACTTCAGGGAGAAGCTTCAAATACAGAATCCAGCTTACTTATTTATAATCTCAAAAGTTCTGCTTAGGTGCAAATGACTCTCTCAATTACTCTCAAATCCTATCTAAGTCAATGAATTCCAGACTCCAGAAACAACATGTTCCCTTCACCTTATCTCTGTTCATTCTTTCTCTTCAGCTAGTCCACCTCCCACAAACTGGAATTTTGATGTGGAATAAAATGCTTTCTTAATTGGGCTTCCTGCTTTTATTCTAATCCCAAATTCTTCCCAATTTTCCTAAACCTACTCCCTTTATTTTTCACATTTGAAACATAGAGTTGGACTGTAACTGTATGTAATTCACTACTATCCATCATATCAATCATTCATTTATTTTATTCGCCAAATATCGAGTCTACTCTACACAGGGTAAGCTCTTTTGGGATTGCCAAGACATAAAGCACCAGGGTGATTTTACATTCAGATATAAAACCATACAATACCTCACTTTTTCTCTATACATTTCACATTTGTATACAAATATACTCCCTTCATTAAACTGTAATGGCCTCTGAGCAAATAAATAACGCTAAAAAATAACTTTTGTCTTTAACGCATTTGGCTGCATGTAAAATATCCATAGCTGTCGTGTGTAATGAAACTACCCACTGTTTAGAGATCCCTGCAAAATCTACATGCAGTGGAGTTCATTTAAGACAGAACAATCACACAATTTGAACACAGCGTAAGCAATGTAATAAGCGGAGAACAATCTTCTGGGTAATACCAAAGTTTACCTAAACAGATTGATAACATCCTCACTGAAAAATAGCACACACCATTTTCACAGTTTGTTCCCTTTTGTATAACTTACCCACCAAGCTAGACAGTACAATTACTGAACTTCGTAGAAAATGCCCGGACCCCCTGAGGTGCTACCACAGGAAATCATCCAATAATACAATGGCATTTTTCTCCTTATCACATAGCTTTTGTGATTTGTCAGGAAATAAATACACAACACTAAAAATCAAGAAATACAGGGGGTTCATGTGAAGAAAACAAGGTTTTTTGTTTTGTTTTTAAAAAGCACATGATTATTTTTTCCATCCATAGTATTTTTCCTCTTCCTCTGTTAAGAGATCCCCAAATCTCTTAACAAAATTCATCACCTAATGGTCTCTGATGAGCTTGGCCAGTGAAAATGTCTCAGTCAGAAGTAACGGGACCCACAAAACCCAATATGATTTCTTAATTCAGCCATGACCTTTCACTTTTTCTTTTTGGTTTCAAAGCTGACTGAATGGTCATTCAAATCATGAAAGTGTTAAGTGGGAGTAGTCATAAATCACCATTTTAAAGTCTGCTGCCAGCATGAACACTCTATATTTAAAAGGAGGTGGCCGGGGGCAGAATTTAAGACCACACTCAACAGGGCTTCACAGTTATTAAATTCAGCTCTCTGGTGATCTGGTAAATCTGAAATATGGTGTGTTTTTTTGTTTGTTTGTTTGTTTTTTAATCTGGCCATCCAAATATAAAGCAGATGCAGATATACATATATGCTCTTAAATATTGGCAATAATAAACATAAAGAGATACCTTCAAAGTAAAATATCCTAAAATATAAACCATTTAAATTTAAAAGACATATAAGTACAGTATTTTTATCTGAAAATATTTGAGATTTTCTCTATATAAAATTATAAAGTAATGCCTTTGCTTCTCAATTTATTAAAGTTGGACACAATACCAAAAAGCAGAGGAATATATCAAAATCACTTGTGACTTGCACAATTAGGTAAAACTCATGCATGCATTTTTTCGATGAATGCTTACCCAATGTTTTGCGGTAGAAAGCTTGAATTAATTTAAGATAAAATATGACTGAATATCCTTGCAAATTAAGTTTGGAAATAATGTTTTAAAATAAATTTGGCTAAATGAATAGTTTAGTAATTGGGCATTTTTAAAACAATTGCTTATAAATCAAGTCTACCTTTTTGGAGGACACATTTTATAGCATGTTTCAGTAGAAATAACGAGCCAGATTATAGCGTCTGTCACATCTTCGGATGCATACACAGTTGAATATGGCAAAAATTCTCTAAAACAGGGCTGGTCAGATATTTAATAGATATTTAGTAAATGTGCATTGAGAAACACTGGAGAGCATCCTTGCCAAAAATATCTGTCCCATTCCCCATGACATTCCCCAGGTGTGTATTATCATTTTTCTTGTAGCATTTAGAATTCTAATCACTAGTCATTATTTGTTTTCACATCATTAAAAATCTTTACCAAAAAGCAAAGATGTTACCTAGGAAGCCATTAATAAGTCATTAGCACCTTACCTGGAATTAAATCAATCAGACCATACAAATAGTTTTCTTAAGAGCCCAAGGTGTGTATAACAGCAAACAGGTAATTTTGATGACAGTAGGCATTTAAAAAACACAAATGTTGGGTCATTTTGCAAGAAGGACCCCTAAAACACTGGACAGTTAGGGGAGGAAGAATTGTGGAGAGTCATCCACACACAGTTAGAGGAGACGTGGAGGAATGAAAACCTATGGCATCATTTCCCTCCAAACCAACTAATATAAAACCTGAGTGTGACTGACAGCTTTTGAAACACAGTGATAGTAGGTGATTTATGCTTCTAGGCTAAATAATACAGGCTTCAGTGACAGCTCTCCACTGTGAATTACTAATAACCATTTTGAGCGAGAGATACATTTCTCATCACTAGCAGGTACCTGATCTTCGTCTGAACCATAGTGTAGGACTCGGCAAACACAGGTGAACATTTTACAGTGAGACACAGCTTAAGTGTGAGACTTGTGTACAATGCCATCAGTCATATTATGCCAAAAAAATCAGGTGGTTAATTATTGAATTATTAAAGTTGCATTCAGATAATTCTGAGACAAGTGATTAATGTCAGTTACAGTGTGTGTTGGAGGGGTGGCATGGAGCATAACTGTTTGACTGAAGTGACTAATTCAGGCAGGTGGTCTCACAATTCTGGTAGGTAATCCTGTTCTGATACCTAGGTACACCCTCATTCACCCTTGTGTTCAGAATCTCTAACTTCTTTAGCCTACTGGCCTATAATCACATACATCATTCTTATATTCAATAAAGGAGACTTCAAAATAAGAGTACCTTATTGAAAATTACACGAGTGGATATTCTCTGAAGTAAATTAACAATAAAAGAATAAAGCTGTTCAACGAATATATTTTTCATGCTTCGGGGCTATGTATTTAACAGTTTTCTAACTGTTCATTCATTTATTTAAAAAACTACTTCAGTTATCTCTGAGAGTTGAAATTAGATATTTAATTGACTGGAGGGAATGAAAGTCACTCACTTTTAAATAAGGCAACTATTTAAAAATATTTCTATAAAATGCTTCATACAATCACCATCAGCCCAAATTCCTGGCAAACATTCTTGTGTGTATATATAGTTGTTTTTATAAATGTCATGCTATAAGAGCTAACTCCTTCAGAAACATGTTTATCTTAATTAGGAAAGTAAACAGACTTCTAATGGGAAAAAATGGGAATTTTTCTCTGTGGTATCGAAGGCATCAAAGGGCCAGTTCTCCTGCCAAACCAATCTTCCTTCCTGCCTGCTTTAAACCCAGGTGATTGCAGACAGCTGAGCAGGCATTTTCCCCAAAGCCTCTCTTGACCGGGCTCCAGTCTCTGCTCGGTTGCCCCATCTCTTGCTCTTTCTCTCTCTGTGTGTCATTCTTTCTGTGGATTTTTTTTTCTGTATTTTTGCCTCAGGAAACCTAGGGATATTCATGGCACTGAGGCAAATAATGTGGAATTAAAAACTAAATTCTTGGGGCCTCATCCTAGCAACAAGACCATCACCATCTGTTCAGAGGACAAGCCTGCCATTATCCACTGCATTCTTTATACAAACTCCATCACCTGTGAGGGGAAAAACACTGCCCCTTTCCTGGGTTCTCCCTTTGTCACAATAGAAAATGGTCTGTTTCCCTCTGATCCTGTAAAATTAAAGAAATCAAATATGACTGGGAGCACTTACAGCAAATTTAAAGAGATATATCAGAAGGCCTTAAATGGCCATTCCAAAAGAGTCTGATAATTGTCTTCTGCACAATAAAACCTGACAAAAATTTTTGTTGATGTCTTTTCTAATTATTTAAATTAGAAAAGAGCAAATGGAGTGCTGGTGTCTGTATTTTTGGTGGTAAGATGATTGTCACATTCTTTTATTTATTTTTAGCTTCAAAATTTTTATTCATTTCACCTTTGAAAACCACATCAAAATTAATATTTTGAAAGTGGCATTAAAATGTTATTTCAGTGACTTCAGGGTGAGAATCAATCCAGTTAGACATCTAGTTTAATACACGACGAAAATTTTTTCCCTGGGAAAATGCTTAAAACAGTAAAGACAGTAACTTGGATATATTTTATGCAGTAAAAACTTGTATTATTAGAAATAAACAAGGTCTCTTTTCTCTCTTAAAATAGCTGAGTACGAAATAAGAGAACATCTATAGATAGAGCATTTGAAAACCCCAGCCAGAGTTGAAGTGCAGATGAGGAAAAAAACGAGATAAATCTTGATAATTTTCTTTCTAGAATGAAATACACATGAACCTGTCTGAACCAATAAATTAAGAAATAATATATTTATGAATGTCTAGTAGGTACCAATCATTACATAATATGCTGTTGAGCATTTTTTAACTTTTGACATTTTTATGAGAAATGTATCAATAAATAGAAAGTACCCTCTCAAATACTAGAAAAACATAGTTCTATAATTATAACTAACATTTAACTGGGGTATATTATTTTAAAATCACTTTTTCCTACGTTATCTCCTTTTATTCTGATAAGGAGACTGTGAGGTAGACTGAAGAGTCATCCCTGTCACCCATTTAAAGATGAGGATGCCCAGGTTCAGAGGAGTGTTTTTTGTTTTTTGTTTTGCCCCGGCTCCCCAGGCTAAGAATCTAAACTCTCCTTAGTCCAAATTGGAAACAATTCTGATATTTTTAAATGGCATTATTTATATTTGTGCCATCAAAAAAGAAATACAAATGAAGGCAAAGACTTGAGTCAGAGCAACAATAGTTCTTTATTTTCTTGGACAGGTAGTTGACATACTTGCTGGCAGATGTTCAAAAGTATCGTTTATGTCTTACACAGGCTCCATTTCCATGAGTCAATATTCCCAAAGTTCTCTGCAAAAATATGAACTGAAGTTACCCATATGGCTGTTAATTATCTTCCTTTTTAGATTGCACCTTGTATTGCTATCGTCTGTATATTGGGCACTAACAATTTCCTACATTTTTCCCACATGGTTTTTGCTAAAATTGTCCTAGGCGCAGCCACAGTTGAAAAGTCCTTGCCAATGAGGTAGGGATTCTGAGAAGCAGCTGAATCATTCTCTTCATCCCATCTGTGGATATGCTTGATCTGATGGGAATAAAATCCCAACATTTGGCTAGTTTCAATGGATAGCAATACATCTGTCTGGTTACACTATATTGGAGTAGGACAACAGCATAGAGGAGAATAACTAGATAAAATGTATTTTGAGAACATGAAATGGAACTTTGATCCCATAAATAGGTATTCAGAGGGTGAGATAAAAATTTGTATACACATGAATAATTGACCCTCACCAATTGGGGCTACTTAATTACATAAAAATATTATAGAATAAAATATTTACCAAAATGCAGCTCAAAGATATTTGCAGGATCATAGATTCCAAGCTATGCAAAGTGGGATGAGAACTGAATGGTGTATCTTTAGCATGCTGGCAATTCCATTTCAGAACTAAAAAAATAATAATTTTTCAGATTACTTTTTCCAAGCAAGATGTAACTAACAAAATTACAAAAACAATTACACAGAAATCATTATTTCCAACTCTCATTTTCAGATAAACTTAAAACAGGTGTTAGTAAAACCAACAGCAATGTTTTGATTCTCATATGGCCTGGTGACCTCACTTTCTCAGTTCCTTGAATGTAGCCTTTCCTTCACAGCCTCTTGTAAACATGTGCAGGTGGTCACAAACAGGAATGAAAGGGAAAAATGATTGGATGGGCCACCAAACAAAGCAAATTGTACATATACTTCTCAATTGTAGAACCGAACATTGGGTACGAATATCTTGTAAGTAAAAAAATTTCTCTTAGCTAAGGTGATCAATCATTCATTTTGCTCAAGACTTGAAGGGGTTCCCAGGATTCAGGACTGTTAGTATTCAAACTGGAAAGTCCCAAGCTAACTGGAGTGGGCAGTTCCCATTAGTTAGCTGTGAGATAAATTAACTGGTTAGCTTGCAATTTAATTTGGCACCACAGGCTTAAACATTTTTAATAACACATTTTTGGAAAATAGGACTAAAAAGGACCAGGTTCCTATTTTGAAAATTAAGAGCTCTAAAATGCACCTATGTAGCATAAATCTGGGGTTTCAAATCTCTTAATCTATGCAAGTAACTCTTTTGTGATTTTGCCAATACAGAGACCATCACCTGCCATACTCCATTGACCCACTTTGCACTACAATCAGAAGCTGATTTTTGCTTTGTCTCCTGCCTGCTACTGAATTATCTACTCATCCTGCTCTGCCAATATTCCCCTTTACTAATATGAGAGCCTGATAATTTGTTAATAATGTGAACATCAACAACAATAAAAATATTCCCCATTCCACCACTATTTTTAATAGTATGGTAATGCTGTCCTATTGTTTAGAAGAAGCTAATAAGATTCAATGAATTGCCTTGGAGGTGGTCAAGGCAGCAATTCATTATCCTGAAAATTGAATTTTAAAGGAGTTAGAGAGACAAGTATCAAGAATTTATCCTGTCAGTTCCATATAAACTACATTTTAAGGCAACTAAGTAGTTAATGAAAGAAAAATTTTCTTTTAGAAGAATTCCAACTAGTAAATACATAAAGAATGGTGGAATTAGAAAAAAAATCACCATTTTGTAACCCTGAAAGAAATGATGAACATAGACATGATCATCAATGAATGTAAAGTCAGTAGTTGAAAATTTGTTAGGGAACATTAAACGCTGACATCACCGCTTGAGCATGCCTCGTACAAAAAGCATACACAGAATCACTTATGAAATGTTCTAACGTGAAAAATTTAAAACAAAAACCTGAAACTAGGCCGGGCACAGTGGCTCATGCCTATAATCCCAGCACTTCGGGAGGCAGAGATGGGAGGATCACTTGAGCCCAAGTGCTTGAGACCAGCCTGGGCAACACAGGGAGACCCCATATCTACAAAACATTAAAAAATTAGGTGGATGTGGGGGTGCAGGTCTGTAATCCAGCTACTCAGGAGGCAGAGGTGGGTAGATGGCTTGACCCCAGGAGGTAGGTCTGGGCTGCAGTGAGCCGAGATCACGCCATTGCACTCCAGCCTGGGCAACAGAGCCAGACACTGTCAAAAAAAAAAAAGCCTTATCAGGTAAAATTCATACTGAAGTTTAATGGATTAAATGACATTATTTTACCTGGAATTGTTTAAAAATACTGCAGTAAAACCAAAAAATAAAAAAGTGGGAAATAAATGAAATCAGATTGTTAAACTCCTGATCATTGTTGAAAGTGATTATTGGAATAGGGCAATCATTATTATTACTATTCTGCCCACATTTGTTTATGTTTAAAATTTTTTATAATAAACAATAAATAATGATTTGATGGTTTCAAAAATCCTGAATTCAAACACATAAAATAATAGCAACTCTAATTTGTTTCTAACTTAGTTGATGCAATCTACTAATCTAATATATCCATTGTAGTTTGATTTCAGTTGTGAGGGATGGGGACAGAGGCAGTACAGGTACCGCAGTGGTGATATTGCTACAAGTTATTTGGTAATCCAAATGTTTTTCTATCACCTTCTTGTTACCAAAAGCAAATTCCAATGGACATCATTTTGTCACTGGTTAGCATGCTCTGGAGGCTTCCTCGACTTCTGTGTGCTCAAGTAACAAAAATCTATTTAAATATTAGCCTATGCTAGGTCTAACTGGAAAGCTATAAAGAAGGAAATTAATACGACATTCTATTTGTGTTTATATTTTGAGTATTTTCAAATGCATTGTTTCTGTTGATTCTTAAGGATTTCTAAAAGTAAAAAGTCACCTATTGACCCAAAGTCAAAAGGGTAAGTGAATATGAATCCCCTGACATCAGTTGCTTTGTGTTACTCTTCTCTTACATGAATGCATAGTTGACCATTCTTGGGAATGTCAGAGTAGACAGAGATCTTCCTAAGGAAAGGGATTTTTAATGTATTCATTTTTGTATGCTTAGTACCTAAAAGAATATTTGACACATTATAGGCACTTGATAAATATTAATGCTTAAATTCCTCCAAATCCTTTACTGAAGTAGTAATTGGGTCATCTGTCTACTTCTCTCATCGTCACTACTGTTTAGTATAAAATAGCATTGCTGTCTTTTCTGGACTTTCTGACTGGTTTGCTCGTATCCACTGTTGGCAATACCAGCTACACTGCAGACAGAATTCTTCATAAAAGTTAATATGATCACATGAGAACACACACACACACACACACCCCTAAAACCACTCAATTGAATTTTATGGCTCTAGTGCTATTATTACTACTACCTAAATATGTCAGTATACATTTATTGTGTGATTATCTGATTTACGTGTGTCTTCCCTAACAGACCTTAAACCTCATTCTTAGAGCAGGAACTGAGTTTGTTTTGGTCCTTATCTCTATTTTCAGAGTTCTACATAAGGCCTAGAATATAATATATAGTCAATAATTTTGTCAAAAGAATTCATCCAGTAGTTCAATTTTAGCCTGCCTTGAGTTATTGTAGCATGTCATTTTCATTAGCCAAACTAAGCAGGTAAAACAACAGAATGGAGCAAGATTAAAATCAAAATATTAGAATCGCTTCTGCTTGTTAACAAATCACTGTAACACTTATAAGATTGTAACTTACAATGAACAGAAAAGCAACAACTCCATCTCCTTGCCAAAGAGGGATCCTGATTGTCAATTCAAGGAAGGTACTGAAAGAAATCTATAATCCTGCCTTTACCTATAACAGTTATATAAAAATTGAAAGTACATTTGGCAGCTTTCAGGAGCACAAACAATTCTATATGGGCAGCAGTGAGTGGAGGCAGTAAAAGAACTTACTGTGTTACAAATTTTAAAGAGTCATTTGATTTCAGTTCTTTGGCAAAACCTATTACCCAAAAAAAAGTAAGCATATAGAAAACTTAAATATATTACTGATACATTTCAGGGTGTATTATTTGAAAACAAAAGAACTTTGAAGAGCATTCGTAACCTACTTCATTTTGTTGTTGAGCCCTAGGGCATTTCACAGGGCACCTTTACCTACAGCATTCCACGCTAGGCCCAGGCAGAATGCTTCTTCTCTTCCTCTCAGTGGTACTCTGTCTCACGTTATTATCATTTATGTGTCTGTGTGTTTCTCTCACTGGATTATAGATCTGTGAGGACAAGATCTGGCCCTACCTGAACAGCCTGGAACACAGTATGTGCTATAGTACAGCAACTCTACTGAATGCTGTGGTCTAATTTATAAAAATTTGATTTACACTAAAGATTTTGGAATAATATCCATTGTGTCAAAGAGAAGATGGCACTGAAGCATACTGGGCAAAGGTTGGCAGGGAAAAATAGTGCTTTAAGGACTAAATAGTGAATGAAGCTGAGTTTTTCTTTGGAGTTCCTCCCCCGCATTACCAGCCCTGAACTCCATATTGGTAATTCTTTAACTCATCACCCCCATTCATGTTCCCTGGCATTAAGATTTGGTGAGTTTTAGCCATATGTATTGATGTATTGAAGAATATAAAGTATCTGATTAATTTCTTATCATTTTGAAGTGAAACTTTATGGAATATGTCATCAAATTATAACAATTTGAGATATTTTGATGAAATAAATTTTTTGAAAAGTTTTACCACCTACAAAAACATACCTATGCAAAGTTCACAGAATATTACAACAGGAATAATCTTCAGATAATTTCTAGCTTAGCATCTGTGTACTCTGAGAGGTTTGGTTATTTTATTAATTAGCTAATAACAGATATTTACTGAGTGTCTCTTACAATCTGCACTAGGCAAGGCACTAGGAACACAGAAAAATTGATAACCTACTCACAATGAGTTGCTAGTGCAGTAAGGCACATCATCTCTGAGCTGAGAATTATGGCCATGTTTTCTGCTTGTAGAGGAGATATTTGCAGAATCTCAGCATTTAGAGAAAATGTGCCTTATCAACAATCATCTTGATGAACATATTAGTATTCATGGGGTCCTCATGTCTCTCCATAGGTAGCATTGTCATAGAACATATTTCATCTGAAAAGAAATAACTCCCTGAAGGGCACACATTTTAGATCTAAATAGTACCCTTGCTTTTTGAAATTTTAATTTTGGGAACTTAATATACAGTCTACTGTTACCAAAATCGTCTTAAAGTAGCTATAGAATCCCAAAAGGATAATGAGTTCTTACAGAGTTTCCCTAGTTATGGAGAGGAAATCATTAGTAACTTAAGACAGAAATAAAGAAATCATCTAATTAATGTATTCAGAGATGAATCTTAATGTCCAATTATTCTCTTGATTTGACACAACCTAGTAACAACATAACATCGTCAGCAACATTGTATTAATGTTGGAAGAATTAGAAGGAAGGTAGCCAAGTGGGGGAGGGAGAGACTGTTCTTAATCCTTTCTTTTTTCTTTTTCTATCACACAATAAGCAAATCTCCTGCTTAAATTAATCACATTTTTAAAAAGTAAACCCACAGAATTAACCTGAAAACCATATTGTGCCGGAAAGTCTGAATTCTATTATAATCAAAGCTTATAAATATCACTTAAACAAAGGTCTATCTGTTCAATTCATTAAATATTAACAAATGATTTTCCTATCATTCAATGTAGTCTCTTAGTTCAGCTTCATTGATTGATTTAACCAATGTCTATTTAAACGTGTATAATTTCCGTATTTTGTAATTGGTCCAATATTAAATGATACTCACACAGAGCAAAAAGTTAACGTGCCAATATTGTCATGCTCCATATTCATGCTTCATTTCTTGAAAGAATTAAAATCAAGGAAGATATTTTTCAATATTTTGTATTTTTTATTAAATAATACATAGTAGTGGGTTTTTAATATATTTTTCAAAAGGTAAAAAATTTTACAGTGAAAATCTGCATCCCATCTCCAATCCTCAGCCTCCCAGTTCTCCTCTGCAAAAAACAAAAATAAAAAAGTCCCTCTTTCCAATTTTTTAAATTCTTCCCAAATTAAAAGGCCGTATCTCTTGAAGCTCAAGACTTTTGATAAATAAATGGAAAAGAACAGCCACATCTTTTAAATATTAGTAATTTATAAAATGAAATAGTCATAATTAATACCTAGGTATATTTAAGATCATTCGACCACACCTCACTTTCTCTCACTAAAACATTATAAAGTCAAACAAATGTTTATAAAAAATAAACATCAGAATAGGAATATCAGTGTGGTTTTGTTTCAAAAGTGAACTTACATTCTCTGGTTATTTTTATATTTGGCAAATTTCCATTGTTCTAGTAGATATTCTTGACTTGCTTTGTTAGATAATCCCTCTCTATAATTTCCTTTTTTTTTTTTTTTTTTTTTAACAGTTCCACTTCTAAATTCTTCCTCTCCCGTTGCTCAAGTTTTAAGCAAATGTTTATCGGCTTTGCCCCAATCAGTCAGGTCAATGTTGTTGTTCTTTATAATATGCAGTTCTACTCTGGTATCCAGAATCACAGGTGGTGTTGAAATCACTGATATGAAAGTAAACATCTAAACAGCTTGTCCATAAAGAAAAAACACTGAGCTTGCAATGTATGCCAGAATCCATCTGGGCACTAGATTAGACACTAAGAATTACAACCTCATCTGAAAGTATGTACAAGACAGAGAACCTGATCTCAAAGAACATAAGAGTCTAATTGAAGAGAGGTAATGCATGCAGAAAACGTACACACGGCACTGCCATTCATACCCGTCGAAACAACAAAATATGCAGGAATTCAAAGAAGAGAAAATGACCACTATAGGCTAATTGTCAGAGAAAGGGGTTTTTTCCCCCCCTTTTAGGAAAAGATGATTTAACAACTACACCTCAAAATATGTGTAAGAGTCAGATATACATTTTTTTTAAAAATACAAAAGAGTGTGGCCAAGACATGAGGATGGAGACTTAGGAGACTACATAAAGGACAATGAGTGGCATGGCTGGAGTGAAAGATTAAAAAATGAGAGAAATGGTCAGTCAGGTTAGAAAAGCAGTTTGGGATTATATCATAGACACCTTGAGAAGCCAAGTTAAATAATTTAGCCATTACATATAGAGACGGTAGAGTCAGTGATAATTTTGATGAGAGAGATTACATGATAAAAAATGTCATTTTAAAATAATTACTGGGAGATTTTTCTCCTTTTCATGTATGCCCTCATTTATCCAACAAACACTGATTCGAGTCCTAGAATATCCAGGCATTGATTGTCCTAAGAACCTGAGGAAAGACAAGCATTTCCCATACTCAATGTGCTTTTATTCTAGGGACAAAAGTAAGACAACAAGTGCCATTTATTGTGATATGTGGATGGTGCAGCACTGCATCCTAAATAATGTGAATATAGAGAAGAATTACTTTCAGATAATGCTTGTGATCAGGGGAAAAAAATCCCAGGAGAAGGATAAGTATGGGTAAACGATATAAACTTGGAAAAGCAGCAGCAATGAAGACTTTTTAGGTACATGAGAATTATTCATGCAAAAGCACAGAGGCACAGCACAATGGAGCCCCCTCTCTGACCCCCAGTGTCATGTCTTCTTGGCTCATCTGTGATTTCTGCTACAGCTGTACAGTACTGTGCAAACTCAGAGCTAGCATCCCCTTCAAGCATTTCCCATTTCAAGGACTTCTCAGGAAGCCCATTTAGCTCCTGCATAAATGCAGCCAAAGGCATTCTTCAACCAACCAGTGGGGCACAGGAAATGGTGGATCAATGACTCAGCCTTCTGTCCTTCTGACAATTCTGGGAGTATTATAGGTTTCTCAGATGTTTCAAGGAATGAAGGCTTATTGCCCATTATAGGGACTTCAAAAACACATGCTAACAAAAACACACCCTGTATCTCTAGTCCTACTTCCTTACATACCCACCCAAATGTACTCCCTGCCACCAAGTCCTTGCCTCAGGCTCTGCATTCAGTAGAATCCAAATTAAGACAAAAAGTAATTTATCCAGTGTAACTAGAGTAAAATGTTTGGTAGTAACAAGAGAGGTCAGAGTGTATGAAAAAGGATAGTTATCCTTGAAACTAAAGAGAGCATTGTGTACAATATCATGCCAGAAAGTTCGCATTTTATCTAAAAATGTTATAACCACTGAATGGTTTACAACAGGAGAATAATACAATCAAGATTCTTATTTTAAAACAACCCCTGGTACCAGTGTAAGAAATATGAATTGCATCATCCTAGAGTGAGAACTGGGAGGCTGTTTAGAGACTGTACTGTGATCCAAGCAGGTGTTTAGAGTCTTCATTAAGGAATTAACTGTAGGGATGAATATGAGAGGCAAAAACCATTTGGTATTAATGCTTGGTTGGATATGTAATGTGTGAGTAGAAATGCCATTCATCCGATGATAGAATACAGGAGAGAGAGGTTTGGGAGGAAAATGAGTTAATTTTTCAGCATGTTGAAACCAAGAGCTTGGGGTAAAATTCACATGGAGCAATTCGAGTTTTTAAATTTCTTGGGAGAGATTTAGATTACAGATACAGACATATGTGGAACTAGTTTGTGTCAGGCCCTGTGATAGATTGTCCCGAATATTCCTTACTTTATTTAACCTTCATAGCAATCCCAAAACATGAGATTATGTGTTCATAACTTTTTATTTTAGAAAACAGATTTACAGGGTTTGTTTGGAAGCACACAGCAAGTAAATAGTGGTGAGGGAATTTGAACCCAGGTCTGATTGGCTAAACAATGTTCCTTAGAGTATATCACTCTGTCTCTGCCATACTACGTGTAACACCATCTTCATCTTAAAACAGCCGCTTATTGTAGAGCTATAGTTTTCAACTATAGCAAATAGTAACGTAACTAGTCCTATGGGGCTCACACCTGAACCACAAATAGCTTGACGTTATACTAAACAATTGAGCTAATCTATTACCCTACCTACAATGTAATTCACTCTTCATATTGGTGTATATATATACCTATATATAATATATATACCATATAATAACATGATGTTATTATAAATGGTTCTACCAGTTTCATCCCAAGTGAAATATAATTTTCATGAGTTTATAAACCACACCATCACTTATAATTTACAAGCAAATAAAGAACTAGAGTGCTCATCTTAAGTAATATACACAATACCAACAGGATGAAGGGGGAGGAGATAACTGTATAAATAGCACAAAATAGTAGGTGATTATTGTCATTGGAAGACTTCACAGAACAGATGGGTGAGGTATCCTGTGGTGTGTTCAAGAAAAGGTGGTTCCGGGTATAGAGCAATGGCTTGGAAGAATACACATGGAGCTCTGAGTGGATGAAGATTCAAGGCCATGAGTGTACTGAAAAACCAAGATATAATTGTACTAAGAATCAAGATTTAATAAGCAATAGGGGGAATAAATACATGAAGCAAAATCAGTTATATACACGTGTGTGTGAGAGAGCGAGCTCTTTTATTAATAAACACAGACTTCCAAAGATAGAATAATAAAATATTCAGATTGGAAGAGACATGAGAGAGCATCCTATCTCCCAATGTTTAATTCCACTCTCATTTTGTAAAAGAAAAAATATAAGTGGAGAGGTTAAACAATCTTTTTCAGGGTTTAAATCCATATGTGGGCTGGGCATTTATGGAACATTTATCTGTCTAGCATTGTGGTAGACTGAGGATTGTAAAATAAATAGAACAGTGGTCCTTCCTTCAAGCATCTTATGCAATTCTATTTTAAGGATGGTTCTTTACTATTCATGAGACAATGGGTTCACTAAGGAGATGAAACAAAGACTCATGGAATTTGTCAGGGTTCCATTAGGAATATTTTTATTTCCTTAAGTTTTAGTAAATCATGTGTAGTTAGTCCATGGCCCATGTTTCTTGCCCAAAAACCTAAAGAATAAATATTTGTGGAACCTCTGAAAGAATTACAACTCTCTTAAATGAAAGTATCTTCTGTTATATTCATTTTGAACATTAAGCAAGATATTAGTTGAAAAGAGTTTAATTTCTCTGCTCAATTGGTGGTTCTCAAACACAGGACAGTGGGCCTCACCCCAGTGTGTCTGATGGAGCAGGTCCAGAATAGGCTCAGAAAACCTGCACTTCTCTCGAGCTCCCAGTGATGCCCATGCTGCTTGTCCAGTGATACCACTTTGCAAACCACAGCATAAATTAGACCACGAACAACTTGTAGGCAGGAACTACGTCTCACTTATTTCTGTATGTTTAGTGTCTACCATACACTAGAATCTCAACAAATGTTCATGGGAACATGTAAATGATTGACTAATTACATACATGATGTAGCAAAAAAACTTTGGCTAATTTGGATTGTTAAATCCCCAGTTCAAGAGTCTTCTTGTTACTCCCACTTATAAGGAAATTAATAAATCAAGAAAATATTAAGTAATTGCTGCCCCATTTGCTGAAAACGGAAAAGCTGAACTCTATGTTGTCATGGATACAGTATTCTATTTTCAGTACTAGTCGTGTCCTACTTGTTAATGACTGTTACAGTAACCAATAGGAAAATAACACTTCACTCACCACATTTCATTAAATTTAACACCTCATATTAAGCTTAATGGGACAATAAGAACAAAGTTCTGCTTGCCAATTGTTTACAGAATTCCACCATTTCCCTGTAGTTAGCGACTTACACAGCATCAATCTTTATGAACAGCTTCCAAAATAAAAAGGAGATAGGAAAATAAAAGTGTTCTATTTGACTTAGTAATAATGACCTCTGGGCCGGACATTTCCTGACATTTAACCAACAGTTGAATTAAAAGACTCAACTGTCTTTGATTCAGGGTCTCTGCTTCTACCAGAGATTATTACCTCTCAGGAAATACCCTTACTTTCCAACATTACAAATTTAATGAAAGAGAAAGTAGAATAATATGAATCCCAAGCACCAGAATCTTCAGATCCTTGCATTTTACAGTGGCAAATGCAAAATATGGATGGAGAGTAGACAAAATCAATTAACTTGAATAAGATTCTTCACGGTTTGATCTTGATGCCAATCACAATGAAATAATGACCTCCATCGTAGAAACCTGGAGTCGCATTACTTTTTTCAAGGAAAGTTGAACTGTGAGGGTAAAGAGCTTAATAATGCATAAGGCTAGAAGAGATTATAAACAAACAGTCCAGGCTTAGAAGAAAAGAAAAAAGATAATTAAATACATTTAATGATTCACACATCTGAGCAAAAGATCAAGGAAATACTGGAAAATATAACATCATTTCTAAGTCAAGGGAAATAAATGGGGAAGGAGAAAAGGACAGATAACTCAGAAGGACTGAATAAATCTCAGATAGGATATAAAAGACTGGAAACAGATGTTTATATTAAACTGCCAATGGAGTGGTGAAACCATACAGATTGTGGTACCAATTTAACTGGAAAGAGCTATGGCGAGCAGACAGAGATTTGAGTTGGAGCTCTATTTTCCACCAGTGAACTAAAAGAGGTGGCTGCTGCCGCTACTGCTAATGATGAACACCATATGCTAGCAAGAGACATAGCCAGTGTGCTCTGCTGTGTGTGTTGGTTAGGGAAGATATGTGTAATTTTCTTTATCTGATACAGAATTAGTGCAACTTCAAATAACTACATGCAGAATGCCTGAAGAGAAGACCATATTGCTTCTCATTGAAAAAGTCAAGAGTAAGTCATTAAAAAAAATTCACTTCAACAATTCAGTTACAGTAATTTTACCGTGATTTAGCCATGGTATTGCTCTAGTTGTCTATTTTATTTTCATAGCAGAAAGGAAGACTACAACAGAATATTAACCACGTAGTCAAACAGTCAAAGTGATATAAACAAAAAAGAAACTTGCTGCTTACAGTCCTTTTTAAATGAGCATTATGGTTCTCTGTACATATATTCAATAGTTTTGTCAGTATATCAGCAAAGAACGCATTCGAACCTTGTGTTCTAGATAAATTTAGTCTTACACTTTAAAATGTCAGTTCCTCAGTTTGAAAAAAACAATCTTTAAAAAAAATACTATAATAGAAGTGCCAATTTGGGTTTGTTGTTTGCTTACTGTTTTAACAGAACGTTGGGGTCCACATTCAAGATTAAAATAAACAAACAGTTAAGGTAAATGAAAAAAGGGCAACTAGAGAAGTGGCACGAAAGTCATCTTGTTTTCTTTTTGAAACCAGCTGTAACTGCCTCAATTCTGAGGCTGTTTGCCTAGGTGTTTCCTAGTTAATCTAATCAATTCAGCAGGAAAAAAGAAAATCCTGGTCATTTTCTTTCACATTCAAACAAACAAAATGACTGTTTATTGGAATTTTTATGCCCCCATCATTATATTAATGTTACATAGACTTTGTCGAAATGTTCTTTCTTTTTTTCTACATGTCTCATTAAAATACTGACAGGACAAAGGGAGAGCCACAGGATAACTTTAAAAATATTTTGGTAGTCCTCATTAAAAAGAGTTTAAGTACCTTAGATTTTATTTTATTACACGGTAATAAAACTCAGCCAGAGGAGAGATGTTCAATCTGGAACTCCAAGGCCAAAATATAAGCGCAGCTAACTCATAACCAATGAGCCTTTGACAGGGTGGACTTGCAGCTGAGGAAGCCTGTTGCCCACCCCCGCCGCCCCACCAAAAAAACCATCTGCACTATTTAAGTTACTACTTTTTTTGTGTGATCACTGCCTTACCAGCTGAAGTTCCTTTTACACCCATTAATATGAAAAGAAGAGGAAACAAAAAGAAACTTATGACAGAATGTGAACCTCTTAGCAATTATTACCAGATAAACTTTAATACGATATGTTTACTGATCTAGCTCTGCTCTGAAAATAATTTTTTAATGGGAAAAAAAACACGAAAAAACTGAGGCAAGGAGGGAAACACTGAGGAAATGTAACTGCCAGCAGAGACAGATTAACACTGCCTTACAAGCTGATGTCATTTTATTCTTTTCTAGGGGCCTGAGACTTCTTTCCACCGCTGAAATAGTCTTTTGGATCTCTGATATCAAGAGCAAACATGTATTACTTGACAGCATTCTAAACTCATCTGTGGGAGCAGATTTAAACCCCCTGATTCTGCCTCAAGCTCCTGGTTGAATGTCATGGCACATGGCAAGCCTAAATGTGCAACTCCTCCACGAGATTGTGCGTGACCAATCCCAGCACGCCGGTGAGTACCGTTCACCTTCAGACCCCTTTTGGGCCAGGAATCCCACTGAAATGCCTAGCAAAGCTTTTCATTCCCAGCTAAAAAGAGCAATTGCTCTCTCTGGAAAAACTTTTCCAAATGCTCTTTGAACAAACAAGAGACTTTGAAGCTTGCTTGAGGAAGGCAGACAGACACAGAGCTGTGCTCCATCCCCCTCTATCCTGCATAGGTTCCAAGAATGAACAATGAATGAGAGTGTGGAAAGAAATTGGAATTGCAGAAGTGCCAAAGGTATCCCTTGGAGCAGTGTGTATATTGTGTTGTCATGTAAAAGAGCCCTTGAAAGATAAAGGAACTGAGTCCAATTATATTACTGATTCCATGTTCATCTGAATCACTGTCTAACTTCAGACTTCCAAAGATATCACATTGCCTGCAATAATTAATTCACCTCTTACTTCCAAAAACACGTTAGAAAATTAATTCCCAATGCTAAAATGAATTTGGCAGCACAACACATTACAATTTTGCAGGTTACCTGGCAATCATTTTGAAATGTTATCTTGGGTAAAATGTACTCTAGTATCCGCCTCACAGACCCAGTCTGTCTGATTCGTGGACCTTACTTATCTTTACATTAAAGAAAATATATCCATTATAAAAGAATACAACATTTATATAGATATTAAAATATATTTTAACTGTGAGAACAGCAATACTAATTTTTACTACAAATAAGCTAGGACAAACATTTTGCTCATATGAAAACGAATGAAAAATCATGTAAATAAATAAGCTGGACGTAAATGTTGTCGTTATTGCATGGTTGTTACTGTGGTTCATCATGGGAGATACCTATGCAATAATTTAATCTCAGCTTAAGGGCAGCCAGGACTGCAATGAATTAATGTGCTTTAACCAGAATATAAATTTCTGGATTCGCATATCAGAACCTAGGAGTCACTAAACACCATCAAAATCTAACTCTAAAATTTGCAGGTGTGTCAACAAATGAGAAAACTACTTGGGACATGATAATAGTCACAATGATTGAAATACCAGGTGTAATCAAGGAGAAGTGGGTTTTTTTTTCATCATTTTAAGGGTTTTCTTTTTTGTTTTTCTGGATTTTTAGAAAATTTTTTACTAAGGACTGAGGCTTCAGAATGCACAAACTCAGAGGAAACTCAGACTCTTAGACGGGCTCTCATTTGGACTACTCCAGTCCCAAAAAATACCTATTTATATAAATATTGCAGTAGAAAAAAAAAAAAGCTGGACACAGCTGGCTACTCTTTCCCTTGGCAAAGAAAAGCAATGGCTTACCATCCTTCTGTTTATGGCAACACCAACTACTTTATTTGAAAAGTCACTCATTTCTATGATTGCAGTGGACATGTTTTCATCAACAGAGCAGTTCAGGAGGAAAAAATTATTTTATTAGCTAATTTTCCTTTCATGAATTAGGGATTTTTCTCTGCACAGACAGAAATTTCAAACCCCTCCAGAAATGGAAGCATGCCCATGGATTGACTACTACAGATCAAGTTTCCAGTGCACTAATAACCTGCTCCAGTGAAAACATATTTTTAATTTGCTTTTAGGGTTATTTATTTTTTTATTATTACGCTAAGGGTTTATAATTTAATGTCAAATATAATTTTGCATGAAGTATGTGACTGTACTATGATGCAGTAGATAAGCTTAGTGTGCATGGTTAACATGGTCTCAAACAATGTTTTGAGAAAATGGATCACCATTTGGCAGGGTGCCATTCCATAAACTGCTCAGTAGAACTTTAAAGGGAAAAAGTTGCAAAGAATTTTTCTGTTTTGCAAAAATATTCCTAGTAATATTAGAAGCAGAAAAAATAATTACTTTCTTATTGCTTTCTATTGGATGTAACATAAATTATAGGCAGCTAATTAAGAAATTAAAAGGTTTACGATTAGAAATTGCAAAGTCATATTTATTGTATATTGTCAACACAGCCAAGTGGAATATTTTTAAATGGGGATATTTGTTTTAAAATACAGTAGTCACCATAGTGTCTCCAAGCTTTATGATCAGTTTGGTAAACATTTAGGAGCATCTACAATGTGCCAAGCATTATGCTAGAAATGGGAGATACAAAAATAAAAACTATATTGCCACTGCTCTCAAGAAGCTCACTGTCTAATGGAGGAGACAGGCAGAGACAAATTCTGTCAATGTAATTTGGTAAGCACTATAATGCAGTTATGCAGAGGTTCTCTGGAACACAGATAAGGAGCATTTGGTCAAGATTTAGGCATAGGGTGAAAGGTCAGGAAATGTCTCCACAGGAGACTGGGGACAGACTTAGTGTTTCAAGTTGGAAGACAAAGAACCAAGAGAATAGGCTTGGCCAAATAAAACATTATTTGTTCATATATCTATCCATAAGTTTAAATAAATATATATAACATTGTGTGTCATTAAGCCATTTTCACATGCTTTTTAGCTCATCCGATTCTTATACCAATGCTTTAACCACTGAAAGGTATTGGTAACTTCACTCTACAGGTAAGAAAAGTAAAGCCCTAAATAGTTCTGTGACCAGCCCAGGGTCACTCAGGTAACCAATGCATTTGTAATAAAACCTTGAGTCAACCACAGAACTCCTGATTTCCAGCCAAACAGGCATTCTGGCCAGTCTTGCCATGATCCACTCATTTATCATGTAATCACTAACAAAACAACAACTACAGCTCCAGGCATAGCAATGCATGATTAAAGAATCATTTTTGAAATACCATTTTTTTGCCTTTCCAATTAAAACAAAAACTTTATCAATTTAACATTCAATAAGGATCTCATATATATTTTAAATATCAACTGCTCATTAACCAAAATGCTAAATCAAGTCATACAGATCATGAAATCAAAACTTCAGTTCACTTCTGTGTCTCCAAAGTGCCAAATACAAATATTTTTAGCAGATAAGTAAATGAAGTCTGTGGAGGTAAAGGCATTCCAGTCTGTAACTGGCCTATTTGTCATAATAGCCATGCAAGTTATCCAACCAATTACAGAACATTTACTAAGATACTGTGATGCTGATTGGATTGCAGGATCAATGATCTGATTTTGTCATTATATTAAGTAAAATAAGTGAATTGTGAAACTTCTATAGTTTTTTTTTATAAATTGAATTATCTTTACAGACAATTGTCATACAGTGAACAGTTCTACTCTGGAGTTTCCACTCTTGCTTCAAAATATTTATTTTTGATACAAGAGAGGTAAATCTTAGCTAAGATAGCATTAATTTAACCTAGTATGTCATGATTAGTTTTTTGTTTTTGTTGTTGTCATTCATATTGAAGGGTTTTATATTGTGCATAGGCTGGTCTGAATAAACATCTAATTCTCCAGGAAAATTGTCTGTGACAAAATGTTTGCTTTGAAAACGTTAGGAAAAATATTTTTCTCTATCTATAGAACCACAGAACTAGTTATTGGTAACAACGACACTTTTGATTAGGAGTCTACTTAGATTTAGGTGTCTGCTGCAACTCTTCTTAGTATTTTTTAGTTACCTATATCCTTACCAAGCAGAAACCACACACCTCCAAAGGCTACGTATATTAGTCAAGTTAGATTAGGCTATAATACAATAACAAACAAATCCCCCAAATCACAGCATAATTCATAAAGATTTAGTGATTGCTCATGCAAAGTCCTCTGTGGGTTTGCTGGCTTCCAAGTGATGTCACAGGGATTCAGACTACTTATATCTTCTAACTATTTCAACAGGAATATTCAACTTCAAGGTTGCTGCATTAGGGAAAAAGAGGGCTGAAGCAGCACACACCAGCTCATAAATGCATTTTGCCTGGAAGAGACTCACATTACTTCCCATCTCAGTCCACTGGCCAGAAGTAGTGAGACGGGATTGCCTAACTTCTAGAGGAGAGGGAAATGTGGGAGGGTACTTGAATTGTCTCTGAACTGAAAATTTCTCTGCCAAACTGGACATGGTTCTTACATTAGGCACTTAAATTTCTAACATCCTCAGAAACTGATAAATTCCCTGGTTCAAACACACCACAACACTGATTATGCATCTAGTGCTAGAAGTAATATAATATCAAATGTTAAATAGCGGAGGAGATAATATTTTTAAACTGATAAGAATAAAATTACAGAATTGCTTTAAGCCAATTAAGTAGAAAGAAAACTAACTTTCCCAATTATTTTGTTATATATTCCAACTAAATATTTATAGAAATCCTATAATCTGTGATAGGAAGACTCAGAAGAACTCTTCAAGTTTTCCTGAAGTGATGCTGCTGCAAGCACTGGATCCGGGATTTGGATCTACTGGATCTTACTCCATCAATACTCTTTCTACTTTATCATGCTGAGCCACCAAATGTAAATCAATCAAAAAAGGGATCAACATCCCTCCCCCATCCAGCTAAACCAAAATACCCTGCAAGAAGAAGGCACCTTCAACCTATGGTTCATGAGTCTTCTACCGGGAAGGGGTCAGAGCGAGGTTCAAAGGTAAGAAATCTACCTGCTATTTCAAAGGAAGCTAAATTGTGAAAGTTTGCCCAAAATGTCCATTAGAAGTGAGAATAAAGGGAACCAATGAGATAGGAAGACTTTTAAATGGAGCAGGAGTTAAGTCTTGAAACCAATCAATTTAGTGCATTAAGAACAAGTTTTGGCATCAGGCTGGCCTAGTTTGGTTCCTGATCATGCCATTTACAAAGCAAGTGATTCTGTGCAATTTGCTTAACCTTGTTATGTCTCAATTTCCTATTTCTATAAAATGGGCATAATGTCTACCTTGTTAGATTATTATGAGGATTATATTAAAGGAATTCATACAGGCATACCTGGTTTTATTGTATTGTGCTTTATTGAGCTTCACAGATAACCATGTCTTTTACAAATTGAAGGTTTTGTGCAACCCTGCATCAAGCCAAGTCTATCAGAACCATTTTTTTCAATAGCATGAGCTCTTGTCTTTGTGTCACATTTTGGTAGCTCTCACAATATTTCAAATTTTTCTTCATTATGATATCTGGTATGGTGATCTGATATCAGTGATCTCTAAAGTTACTATTTTAATTGTCGTGGGGCACCATGAACCACACCAATGTAAGACGGCAAACTTAATCTACAAATTTTGCATATATTCTGACTGGTCTACTAAACAGCCATTCCCCCACCTCTCTCCCTCTCCTTGGGCCTCCCTACTCCCCGAGACACAACATTATTAAAATTAGGCCAATTAATAATTCTACAGTTGCCTCTAAGTGTTCAAGTGAAAGGAAGAGTCACATATTTCTCACTTTAAATCAAAAGCTACAGATGTTTAAGCTTAGTGAGAAAGGTATGTCGAAAGCTGAGAGAGGCTAAACGGGTTTCTTGCACCAAACAGCCAAGTTGTATATTTAAAGGTAAAGCTCTTAAAGGCAATTAAAGTGCTATTCCAGTAAACAGGTGAATTACAAAAAAGCAAAACAGCCTTATTGGTGATATGGTGAAAGTTTTAGTGATCTGGGAAGATTAAACCAGCCCCAACATACTCATAAGCTAAAGCAAGCCCCTAACTCTCTTCAATTCTATGAGGCTCTCAAAGAAACAGCAGAAGAAAAGTCAGTACCTATCAGAGGTTGGTTCATGAGGTTGAAGGAAAGAAGCAGTCTCTATAACATAAAAGTGCAAGGTGAAGCAGCAAGAGCTGATAGAGAAGTTATCCAGAAGATCTAGCTAAGATTACTGATGAAGGTGGTTACCCTAAACAACAGGTTTCCAATGTAGATGAAATAGCCTTATATTAGAAGATGTCATCTAGGACTTTCATAGCTAGACACTCCTACCAACAATGTAAAAGCATTCCTATGTCCCCACATCCTCTCCAGTAACTGGCATAAATTGATATCTCATTGTGATTTTGATTTGCATTTCTCTAATGACCCGTGATGATGAGCTTTTAGTCATATGTTTGTTGACCACATAAACGTCTTCTTTTGATAAGAGTCTGTTCATATCCTTTGCCCACTTTTTGATGGTGTTGTTTTTTCCTTGTAAATTTGTTTAAGTTCCTTGTAGATTCTGGATATTAGCCCTTTGTCAGATGGATAAATTGCAAAAACTTTCTCCCATTCTTTAGGTTGCCTGTTCACTCAAATGATAGTTTCTTTTGCTGTGCAGAAGCTCTTTAGTTTAACTAGATCCCATTTGTCAATTTTGGCTTTGTTGCCATTGCTTTTGGTGTTTTAGTCATGAAGTCTTTGCCCATGCCTATGTCCTGAATGGTATTGCCTAGGTTTTCTTCTAGGGATTTTATGGTTTTAGGTCTTACATTTAAGTCTTTAATCCATCTTGAGTCAATTTTTGTATAAGGTGTAAGGAAGCGGTCCAGTTTCAGTTGTCTGCATAAGGCTAGCCAATTACTCAATGCCATTTATTAAATAGGGAATCCTTTCCTTGTTGCTAGTTTTTGTCAGGTTTGTGAAAAGTCAGATGGCTGTAGATGTGTGGTATTATTTTTGAGGCCTCTGCCCTGTTCCATTGGTCTATATGTTTTGGTCCCAGTACCATGCTGTTTTGATTACTGTAGCCTTGTAGTGTAGTTTGAAGTAAGGTAGCATGATGCCTCCAGCTTTGTTCTTTTGCTTAGGATTGTCTTGGCTATACAGGCTTTTTTTGGTTCCATATGAAATTTAAAGTAGATTTTTCTAATTCTGTGAAGAAAGTCAACGGTAGCTTGATGAGGATAGCATTGAATCTATAAATTACCTTGGGCAGTATGGCCATTTTCACAATACTGATTCTTCCCATACATGAGCATGGAATGTTTTTCAATTTGTTTGTGTCTTTTATTATTTCCTTGAGAAGTGGTGTGTAGTTCTCCTTGAAGAGGTCCTTCACATCCCTTGTAAGTTGTATTCCTAGGTATTTTATTCTCTTTGTAGCAATTGTGAATGGGAGTTCACTCATGATTTGGCTGTTATTGGTGTAGAGGAATACTTGTAATTTTTGCACACTGATTTTGTATCCTGAGACTTTGCTGAAGTTGCTTATCAGCTTAAGGAGTTTTGGGGCTGAGATGATGGGGTTTTCTAAATACACAATCATGTCATCTGCAGAGACAATTTGACTTCCTTTCTTCCTATTTGAATACCCTTTATTTTTTTCTCTTGCCTGATTGCCCTGGCCAGAACTTCCAATACTATGTTGAATTGGAGGGGTGAGATAGGGCATCCTTGTCTTGTGCCAGTTGTCAAAGGGAATGCTTCCAGATTTTGCCCATTCAGTATGATATTGGCTGTGGGTCTGTCATAAACAGCTCTTATTATTTTGAGATATGTTCCATCAATACCTAGTCTATTGAGAGTTTTTAGCATGAAGGAGGTGCTGAATTTTATCGAAGGTCTTTTCTGCATCTATTGAGATAATCATGTGATTTTTGTCATTGGTTCTGTTTATATGATAGATTGTGTTTATTGATTTGCATATGTTGAACCAGCCTTGCATCCCGGGAATGAAGCTGACTTGATCGTGGTGGATAAACTTTTTGATCTGCTGCTGGATTCAGTTTGCCAGTATTTTATTGAGGATTTTCGCACTGATGTTCATCAGGGATATTGACCTGAAATTTTCTTTTTTTGTTTTATCTCTGCCAGCTTTTGGTTTCAGGATGATGCTGGGCTCATAAGATGAGTTAGGGAGGAGTCCCTCTTTTTCTATTGTTTGAATAGTTTCAGAAGGAATGGTACCAGCTCCTCTTTGTACCTCTGGTAGAATTTGGCTGTGAATCCATCTGGTCCTGGGCTTTTTTTGGTTGTTAGGCTATTAATTACTGCCTCAATTTCAGAACTTGTTATTGGTCTATTCAGGGATTCAACTTCTTCCTGGTTTAGTCTTAGGAGGGTGTATGTGTCCAGGAATTTATACATTTCTTCTGGATTTTCTAGTTTATTTGCATAGAGGTGTTTATAATAGTCTCTGATGGTAGTTTATATTTCTGTGGGTTCAGTGGTGATATTCCCTTTATCATTCTGTCTATTTGATTCTTCTCTCTTTTCTTCTTTATTAATCTGCCTAGTGGTCTATATATATAGTTAATCTTTTCAAAAATCAGCTCCTGGATTCACTGATTTTTTAAGGGATTTTTGTGTCTCTATCTCATTCAGTTCTGCTCTGATTTTAGTTATTTCTTACCTTCTGCTTGCTTTTGAATTTGTTTGCTCTTGCTTCTCTAATTCTTTTAATTGTGATGTTAGGGTGTCAATTTTAGATCTTTCCTGCTTTCTCCTGTGGGCATTTAGTGCTATAAGGTTTCCCTTTAAACAGGGCTTTAGCTGTGTCTGGTACATTGTGTCTTTGTTCTCATTGGTTTCAAAGAACTTGTTTATTTCTCTCTTAATTTTGTTATTTACCCAGTAGTCATTCAGGAGCAGGTTGTTCAGTTTCCATGTAGTTGTGTGGTTTTGATTGAGTTTTTTAATCCTGAGTTCTAATTTGATTGCACTGTGGTCTGGGAGACTATTTGTTATGATTTACATTATTTTGCATTTGCTGAGTAGTGTTTTACTTCCAATTATGTGGTCAATTTTAGAATAAGTGCGATGTGGTGCTGAGAAAAATGTATATTCTGTTGATTTGGGGTAGAGAGTTCTGTAGATGTCCGCTTGGTCCAGAGCTGAGTTCAAGTCTTGAATATCCTTGTTAACCTTCTGTCTTGTTGATCTAATATTGACAGTTGAGTGTTAAAGTCTCCCACTATTATTGTGTGGAAGCCTAAGTCTCTTTGTAGGTCTCTAAGAACTTGCTTTATGAATCTGGGTGCTCCTGTAGTGGGTGCACATATATTTAGGATAGTTAGCTCTTCTTGTTGCATTGATCCCTTTACCATTATGTAATGCCCTTCTTTGTCTCTTTTGATCTTTGTTGGTTTAAAGTCTGTTTTATCTGAGACTAGGATTGCAACCCCTGCTTTTTTTTTCTTTTTTTTCTGCTTTCAATTTGCTTGGCAAATACTCCTCCAGCCCTTTATTTTGAGCCTATGTGTGTCTTTGCATGTAAGATGGGTCTCTCCTGAATACAGTACACTGATGGGTCTTGACTCTTTATCCAATTTTCCAGTCTGTGTCTTTTAATTGGGCCACTTAGCCCATTTACATTTAAGGTTAATACTGTTATGTGTAAATTCGATCCTGTCATTATGATGCTAGCTGGTTATTTTGTCCATTAGTTGATGCAGTTTCTTCATAGTGTCGATGGCCTATATAATTTGGTATGTTTTTGTAGTGGCTGGTACCAGTTGTTTCTTTCCATGTTTAGTGCTTCCTTCAGGAGCTCTTGTAAGGCAGGCCTGGTGGTGACAAAATCTCTCAGCATTTGCTTGTCTGTAAAGGATTTTATTTCTCCTTCACTTATGAAGCTTAGTTTGGCTGGATATGAAATTCTGGGTTGAAAATTCTTTCCTTTAAGAATGTTGAATATTGGCCCCCACTCTCTTCTGGCTTATAGGGTTCTGCAGAAAGATCCACTGTTAATCTGATGGGCTTCCCTTTGTGGGTAACTCGACCTTTCTCTCTTTCTGCCCTTAACATTTTTTCCTTCATTTCAACCTTGGTGAATCTGACAGTTATGTGTCTTGGGGTTGCTCTTCTCAAGGAGTATCTTGGTGGTGTTCTCTGTATTTCCTGAATTTGAATGTTGGCCTGTCATGCTAGGTTGGGGAAGTTCTCCTGGATAATATCCTGAAGACTGTTTTCCAACTTGGTTCCATTCTCCCCATCACTTTCAGGTACACCAATCAAACATAGGTTTGGTCTTTTCACACAATCCCATATTTCTTGGAGGCTCTGTTTGTTCCTCTTCATTCTTTTTTCTGTAATCTTGTCTTCACGCTTTATTTCATTAAGTTGATCTTCAATCTCTGATATCCTTTCTTCCACTTGATCGATTTGGCTATTGATACTTGCGTATGCTTCACGAAGTTCTTGTGCTATGTTTTTCAGCTCCATCAGGTCATTTATGTTCTTCTCTAAACTGGTTATTCTAGTTAGCAATTCCTCTAACCATTTTTCAAGGTTCTTAGCTTCCTTGCATCGGTTAGGACATGTTCCTCTAACTCAGAGGAGTCTGTTATTACCAACCTTCTGAAGCCTACTTCTGTCGATTCGTCAAACTCATTCTCCATCCAGTTTTGTTCCCTTGCTGGCAAGGAGTTGTGATCCTTTGGAGAAGAGGCATTCTGGTTTTTGTAATTTTCAGCCTTTTTGTGCTGGTTTTTCCTTATCTTTGTGGATTTACCTACCTTTGGTCTTTGATGTTGGTGACCTCAGATGGGGTTGTTGTGCGGACATCCTTTTTGTTGATGGTGATGCTATTCTTGTTTGTTAGTTTTCCTTCTAACAGTCGGGTCCCTCTGCTGCACGTCTCCTGGAGTTTGCTGGAGGTCCACTCCAGACCCTGTTTGCCTGAGTATCACCAGCAGTTGCTGCAGAACAGCAAAGATTGCTGCCTATTCCTTCCTCTGGAAGCTTCATCCCAGAGGGGCACTTGCCAGATGCCAACCAGAGCTCTCCTGTATGAGGTGTCTGTCAACCCTTGCTGGGAGGTGTCTCCCAGTCAGGAAGCATGGGAGTCAGAGACCCACTTGGGGAGGCAGTCTGTCCCTTAGCAGTGCTCGAGCACATGCTGGGAGATCCATGGCTCTGTTCAGAGCTGGCATACAGAAATGTTTAAGTCTGCTGAAGCTACGCCACATGCTGACCCTTTCCCCAGGTGCTCTGTCCTAGGGAGATGGGAGTTTTATCTATAAGCCCCGGATTGGGACTGCTGCCTTTCTTTCAGAGATGCCCTGCCCAGAGAGGAGGAATCTAGAGAGGAAGTCTGGGTACAGTGGCTTTGCGGAGTTTTGGTGGGCTCTGCCCAATTCAAACTTCCCAGCAGCTTTGTTTACACTGTGAGGGGAAAACTGCCTACTTAAGCCTCAGTAATGGTGGACGCCCCTCCCTCCAGCAAGCCTGAGCATCCCAGGTTAACTTCAGACTGCTATGCTGGCAGCAAGAATTTCAAGCCAGTGGATTTTCGCCTGCTGGGCTCCGTGGGGATTGGATCTGCTGAGCTAGACCACTTGGCTCCCTGGCTTCAGCCCCCTTTCCAGGGGAGCAAACAGTTCTGTCTCAATGGCATTCCAGGCACCACTGGGGTATGAACAAAAACTCCTGCAGCTAGCTCGGTGTTTGCCCAAATGGCCACCCAGTTTTATGCTTGAAACCCAGTGCCCTGGTGCCGTAGGCACCCCAGGGTATCTCCTGGTCTGGGGGTTGTGAAGACCGTGGAAAAAAACATATTATCTGGTCCAGAATGCACCATTCCTCACAGCACCATCCCTCATGGCTTCCCCTGGCTAGGGGAGGGAGTTCCCTGACCCCTTGTGCTTCCAGGGTGAGGCAACGTCCCACCCTGCTTCAGCTCACTCTCCCTGGACTGCACCCACTGTCTAACCAGTCCCAATAAGATGAGCCGGGTACCTCAGCTAGAAATGCAGAAATCACCCACCTTCTGCATTGATCTCTCTGGGAGCTGCAGACCCAAGCTGTTCCTATTCAGCCATCTTATCAGCCACCTCCTCAAGTCTTATTATTTAAGAAATATATTTTATAAGGCTATAGCTACCATAAATAGTGATTCCTCTGATGGATCTGAGCAAACTCGATTGAAAATCTTCTCAAAAGAATTCACCACTCTAGATGCCATTAACAACATTTGTAATTTGTGGGAGTAGGTCAAGATGTCAACATTAACAGGAGCTTGGAAGAAGTTGATTCCAACACTCATGAATGACTTGGGGGGTTCAAGTCCTCAGTGGGGGAAGTAATTGCATATGTGGTAGAAATAGTAGGAGAGATAGAATTAGAAGTGGAGCCTGAAGATGTGACTGAATTGCTGTAATCTCATAATCAAACTTGAACAGATTAGGGGTTACTTCTTATGGATGAGCAAAGAAAGTGGTTTCTTGAGATGGAATCTATTCCTACTGAAGATGCTGTGAGCACTGTTAAAATGAAAATAAAGGATTTAGAATATTTCATACACTTAGTTGATAAAGCAGAGCAGGGTTTGAAAGGATTGACTACAATTTTGAAAGAAGTTCTGCTGTGAGTAAAATACTGGCAAGCTGCATCATGTACTACAGAGACATCTTTGGTGAAAGGAAGAGTCAAATGATGTGCAAACTTCATTGTCTTATTTTAAGAAGTTGCCACAGCCATCCTAACCTTCAGCAACCACTACTCTGATCAGTCAGCAGCCATCTACATCAAGGCAAGACCCTCCACCAGCAAAAAAACGATTACTACTCACTGAAGGCTTGGATGATTATTAGCAGTTTTTTTGGCAATAAAGTATATTTTAATTAAGGTATGTACATTGTTTTTAGAGACAATGCTGTTGCACACTTAATAGACTACAGTATAGTGTAAACATAACTTTTATATGCATTGAGAAACCAAAACATTCATGACTGGCTTTATTGTGAAATTTGCTTTATTGCAGTGGTCTGGAACCAAACAAGCAATCGCTCCAAAAAGTATGCCTATATTTGAAGTGTTGATGACAATATATGACAGCGCCTTTTCCTGGAAGAAGTAAGGTCTTGAAGGGCCTCAAATAATAAAACTCAGTATCATGAATAATACCTAAGCCACTGTGAGACTGCTTACAACAGTTTTTTATATGAATAATGGAGCTTTTATGTGGACTTCTTGGTCCTGAAATGGAGGGACGCATTTTCATAGAATGCAATGTGCCATGTGAAACCTGTGCAGCACTGAAAACACATTCCAAAAAACTCAGCTAATACAAAGTAATGCAAACCTGCTTGACAATATACATAAAGACTCAAGTTATTTACATCAATAAAACTAAAATAATTTATCTCATTTTCTACAATCTTAACAAAGAAATGTTCCCATTTTACTGTCATAGTTGCTGATAATCTTGTAGATCACTAAGATGCACAAAATAATTCATCTTCCCACTATGTGACCAAAAAATGTAGTTTCAAGATATTAATCCAACTTAAATCATCTGTGTGGTTTCAACAGTTTTATATTACATAACCATTCAGCATGCTACTCACAGTTATATTCCCTGTGTAAATAGCCAGGTACACTGTTTTATATTTTTCACTTAATCAACCCAATCTTTTTGATATCACATCACCATGAAAGGATATAACTGAAGCCAAAATTGATTGCATAACTTCTAGCAAAATTCCAGAAATGTGTATCCACCCTAAGTATAGACCTCTCGTTTCCAGCATCTGACAACTTAATGTTTTTTCCATCACTTTTCAACTCTAGGAATAAGAAATGTGTCTTAATTCATTTTAGGCACTACACATCCAGTAACGGAAACTGAAGTTCACTATTTATGCTAGGGAGATAGAGCCTGGGCGATAATGTAATGGTATTTTCATAGTGAGCTGGGGTTTTGGACCACCTGTAGATATACTGCTGGAATCATACTTGAATGGTACCCTCAAGATATTTACCATGCCCTAAGTAATGAGTAACCAAGAATTATTTAAAAGGTAAGCTGAAACGAGACAAATAAGTCATGAAAAATCAAGATGGCAGCATCAAGGCTGTGAGAAAGACTCTTCATTATTATTCATTACTAAGCATTAAACCTCATCTGGATATGAATTTACAGAGTCTGAAACTTGTTTCCAATACCTGTGAACATTTTCTAAAGGGCCTCAAATAAAACTAGAGTGCATACACTATTTGAAAATAGTATTTGATATAAGAAAAATCTTATATGGGGCATATTTAAATAGATGTGCTAAGCATTCTTCAAATAAGTAAGAATTGTAAAGAGAAGCAGTGTACCACAGTACCAGAAGTCAAGAGTCTTGGGTTCCAGTTATGGCTCTAGCCATTTTAGCAAATCATTTTACTCCCCTGAACCTCAGTTATATCACCTACTAAACAAGAAGTTCGTACAAGCCGATCCTGTATGTCCCAAGTGAAAACATCCAACTCATCACTTATATTCAATCCTATTCTTACACCAGTATGTCTTTCTACCATGTACAATATGCTTTCTAAACTATGGTAAACACTGACTACCAAATACAGTAAACGCTGACTGCAAACAGCTTATTAAAAAAATCTAAAAAAGGATTATACCATATGAAAAACATAATTACACATTCTAAATGGATCACTATCTAATGTTGCACAATGATAGCCATTTTAAACCTACTATGTTTAACTATTCATGGTAAATTTAACCAACCACTTCAAATAGAGGTATACCAAATTGCCTCGACCTCACTAAGTGGTAAATTTGTGGTTAAAAAAAAAGACTTGGTGTAAACCATGGGGGGCCAGGATAATTTAAGACAATTCTAACTGTGATAGCTATTATTTGTTGAATATTTATGAAATGTCAGGTAGTGTGTCAATAAATGTATGGGTATTATCATGTGTAATTTTCTCAATAATCCTAGATATTAGATAACATTACTCATATTTTGCATGAGAAGATGACCATACACTTTTTTTTAAGGTCTCATTATTTGACCCAATTTCTGTCTAAATCTATAGCCTTAAATACTGCCTTATGTATAACACACCTGTTGAGGCCATATATTGGGTCCTCTACTAGCATACAGAAAGGCTATTTTTGAAGCATAAAGTAGGAAGGAATATGTGTAATTCTGGGTTTAGGCGTGGGTTATTTTAATAGCCATCACCCTGAAGCCAGGATTTTATCTGTCATGTTGAAAGTAAGAGTTTTATTATTTAATAAAAGGGGACTAATTCACTAAAAGACACTAAAAGGAAGATGAATAAAAGTGATATTATCTCCCTCCCAGAATTAGCATAACTATTCCAAACTTAGATTTGCATATATTTCAAGTTCCAGATTGTTGTCATAATCTTTGAAACTGCCTTGAATGGAGGTAGATTTAAATATAAGAATTCTGACAGATGTTTCTCTCTTGTTACATTTTGCCAGTAGTAAAGCACATATCTACATTGAGCTCCAAAAAAAGCTTTTAGAGCAAAAGTTTAGCAGTATGCCCCTTTACGCATTCTCATATAAAACCCACAAATCTAATTAAGAATGTTTAAGTCAGTAAAATAACTGTGCAAATGACTTTCTTTCCCAGTTTCCTCTCACAAACATAGACACTATTTCATTTGCTATATATTCAGATCATTCTTTTCCTTAAAAAAAAAAGTTTTGAATTCCAGAAATGTTTACAAACTAATTATACCCAGGCTTTCAATGAGCTCAACGAGGATTTCATCATCGCAGAAAACACAATTGTACCTCTTGTGGCTCATAATGGTAACGGTAGGCTTCTGCATCATTGCTTTGACAATCTGCCACTGATTCTTGTGGTCTTCATCTTGGTCTCCAAACACTTAAAAACAGCTGGCAATCTTGATGGAGAATTACATTCTCACTTGTTGGTCCTTGAGCTTCTTAACAACTTAAACTATTGTCATAATGATGTGGCCATGCCCCAGGGCTTCAATCTGATACATCCACCACAGTCAATGGTTACAGCCTCTTAGTATGGTCCTGAAACATTTCTTAGAGTTCTAATCACCTCTGAAAAGAAATAGTTTATTTTGAGATATTTGTCTTCACCTAGCAACAGACACTTATGAACAATGAGGGTAAAAATGTTAGCACCAGCAACCAATACAGTAGTAGACAAGTGATTTTTTATGCGTATTCTCTCGAATCCCTTTGAGAACCGCCCCATGATTACGGCATTCCTAGATCGGTATAAAATAAAATGTCATTAAAGAACATAATATGAGTAAACAGGGGTCAGAGAAATAGTTTTTTTTAAAAAAAAAAAAAGAAAAAGAGACTTAAAAAGACGTAATTTGATAAGACTGTGGAGAAAACTGAAAAAAAGAAAATGAGAGAAAAACATCCCAATTAGATAAACAACCCTGAAACTGAAAAGGAAGGAAGAAAACTATTATATATGATATAAGATTATAGAATATTATAGCATCCTGTTGAATTGAATTATAGCATTATAATACTAGGATAAAATGTGAGTGGACCACAGTTTTATGATTCAGTGAAAAAGACCAAAGTCATTATGAGATTCTCAAAACATGAGATAAAACTTGTGGGCTGTAGGTCATTTTGGGCTGCATGAGGGTTTTAACCTTACTAGAAATTGAAATAGAAAGCATCATAAAACATACATTTCAAAAACTGAATAAAATGTTATTGCTATTTTTGAAATTTGCTGTAGATTACTGTTGCTTTTGAAAATCAGTGGTGGTCTCTTAATCTCTTTTTGCATATATCCAGAAGCAAATCCATATAGCATTGGTTGATATAGCTAAGATACTGCTGGTGATAAAGAAAGACAATAACATGAATGACCAAAGATTATAATCTTCATAATCCTGAGGTAACAAAGATACTGCTATATCTCTTACACAATAGCAGAGTTTTCTCTTGACACCAGATTTATGGATACTTTTCCTCTCAATTCCACGAGGGAATCTTCCATCACAGAGTCCCAGTAGTGCTACTGACAGTTGAACAACTAAATTACACTCATCAAGTCCAGAGCTTACTCCACTTAACACTGCTCTAAAGAAAGTTATAATTGTTTCTAGTAAATTAACAAACTTGTGATTATTGGTATTACAGACCATATGGCTATTATTGTATGGTTTAAAAAACAAACTGTTCAAGTATGTTCGCATTGTTACCAGAATTGAAATGATTTAAAAAACTTTTAGTGTTGAGAAGCAGAAATGATTTATTTAATATCTGCTGTGTCAAACATTAGCAGACACAGATCATTCTTTCTAGGTGCCTTTTTTGTATTAATACTAGGGTATTCACATCCATCTTTCCATTTTAAGCACATAATGGCATTTATTGCTCTAGCAAAACACACTATTAAATTTTATTTTCAGAACTACAGTTGCTAATAAGAAATAATAATGTATAAAATTATAGAGAGAGAAAGAGAGAGATGAGGATGGGGGCAGGGAGAGGCTACATCATCATAGATCATATCCTGAATTCTGCAAGAAAAATTGTAAATACATAGGAACATAGGGACATAGGAACATAGGGACATAGGGACATAGGAACATAGGAACATAGGGAAAGGACAGTACAACTCAAAAAGGCAAATAGCTTATAGGGAACACTATGAACACAAGATTTCTGGTTACTTTCTATTCCCATTAAACAATGAGATGACAACCATATCATTTAAGCAAAGCTGTTCTAATATAAGAACACAACATTTTCTTTTCCTCTTAGATGTTTCTGATGAGAAATAAGCACTGTTTTTTGGACAAAGTTTTTGTGGCCTCTAATCACAGTATTGAAATGTACTTTAATTATTTACCCTTTAAAATTAGAATGATTAAACAAAATAGATACTTCTATATAATTTGTGTATCTGTTTGTTTGCCTTATGTTTAAAAATTGGCCAGAATTTGAAACTCATATAATCATCTTTAGACTCTTCTATCTGCCCCAGATGTGGTTTCCAATTTTCGCTTCCTAAGCACAAATACATTAAAAGGACTTTTTCTACCTTGAACTTGACTGCTCAGAGTTTATGCCCACTATAAATGGAACACCAAGGGTGGCCAAAGGTGGCAGAGTAGCCTGCCTAACAAACAATATTGATCCAAAACAAAATATTAAGTTAATGTTCTCAGGTCAGTTTCTTTTCCACAGAATATGCAAAGATAGTAATGGGCATCTATTAAATATATCCATGAATATTATCAGATTATTCTCTTTTTTTCTCAAGTCTACTCTGCCCACCCTCCCAATCCCATATGTCCACCATTCTCCTCTTATCTGCTCTTATTTTAACATCTTCACTGGCCCCTCCACCAATGCACTATCCAATCAATCTACAAACATCTTCAAGTTCACATTATCTTAAAAAGGTAAAAACTCTTTATTCTGCTTTTTATTAAATCTTTATTCTGTTTCTTCAAAGGACAAACTGTGCTCTCAAAGCAGACACCATATTATATTGAAATGATCTATGTGTTTGTTTTGTCCCTCCCAAATTTCATACTCCTTGAGAGCAAGGACTCAGCTCTATTGGTTTTTGGATTTCCAGTAGCTGGAAAATTTCCTCATTACACATCAGATGCCCAATAAACAGTATGTGAACTAAATTGAATCCATCACCCATTTATCTCTTATTATTGTGAAATATGGCTTCTGCTCTCACAACTCTCCTGAGGCAAACCAGTCAAACAACCCTTTCTCTTCTCTTAGATGCTTCAACCTGTTGGCAGCATTTAACAGTGCAAAAGCATAGACTTTGGAATCAAACAAACCTGAGCATAAATCGCAGTTCATCTACCTGCTACTTGGTGGCTTTGGACATGTAACCTAACCCCTCTGAACATCAATTTCTTCCTTTGTAAAATTAGGGTAAGAATATATCTCTAATAGAATGCATGGAAAGATTAAATAACATTGCATACATCTGGATCTGGATATAGAGTTGATACTCAATGTGTGTTCGTTCTTTGCTCCTTCCTCTTCTATTCTTCCTTTTCTACAACACTGCAGTCTATGTTCCTCCTTCCTAATTGTTATACTCTCTATATATAACTTCTCGGACTCCTCCATTACTGTTCTAATAGAGATTCCAAGGATCTGTCATTCCTTGTTCTTTCATTATTTACATTCTTTCCCTCAATAATCTCATCTGATTTTTGAATTTAACTATTGCTTTTAGCCCCTACTTAGTTGACTCCAAATCTCTCTCCAGCCTCTCTTGTGATCCCCCACAATGGGCTAGTCATCTGCTGACTGCTCCTAAGTTCAAGTAGTACATTGCCCACTCTACTGTCTCCACTCTCCCAATATACTTGTCCCAACCCTGGCAAAACAACCCTAGCATCCCAACTCCCCTGATAAATGCTTTCAGTAGCTCTAATGGCCTACAGTGAAGTCTGAAAACTTGAGTTTGGCATTCAAAAGTCTCCATAGCCTGGTCTTTATTTCTACTTCAGCCATATTTTCCATGACTCTCATAGATTCACCTTATGCTTCAAGCAAATTTTCAGCATTTCATTAATGATTCCTAATATTATTATCCCCGGGTCATTACCCCAAGGCTTCTCGAATGTCCATCTCCCAGTTCCCACCTTTTTCGATCCTAGATAACCCCTAGGCCTGACAATAATGTCCCCTCTCCATGAAGACTTCCTTGGATTCCACAGCTAAGAGCTATCTTTCCTTCTTCTAAGTATCAAGACAATTGAGCAATCTCTCTCTTGAATACTCATTGTCTGCAAAATAATAATTATTCATGTCTATTTTATTTATTTTATAGCCTGCTAACCTGCACGTCCTTCCCCCATGCCCAATGCATTTTACCCCCTCCCTATTTCCACTTCCCTCCATAACCTGGAGAAGAACTTAAAGGGGCTTTAAAAACCCAGACAAACAGATATATTAAATAAGCAATCTTAAATGTACATGCATAATCAATTTAATAAACCTTCCAGGGAATAGCTGAATGCAACCAGAAAAGAAAGTTGTTCCTATGCGGCCAAGGCTATGAGAGATACAATTCCAGGATCTCATCTGTGTTCTGAGTGGTAAAGATTGCTGGAAATCTGACCACCAGATAACTGGAGAGTTACTGTATAGCTAAGGCTTCTTGCCAAAGATTTATAATTAGCAACAGAATCAGCTGGCATTACTAAACTATTTTTCGTTTCTTTAATCTCCTTTTCCTCCTTTTTGTTTTCTTCTTCCCTGTTTGTGACTGATAGAGCCAGATGATCAATAATCTTTCTTTCACCAACTCTGATCATCATCTTTGCTACTGCCTGGATGCTATTATTCAGTTTAATACATTAATCCTTTGGTTGAAACTCTTAAACCACAATTCTTTATTAAAGGACCATCTTGGCATCCATGTGCTGATAGCAGCTTGCCTGGTGTCTCAAAAAAATAAATCTAAATGAAGCATCTCTTTCCCCCAAAAGACCTGAACCAAAGAAAGAAAGAGAAAGATACATAGGGAGAAAGATTTCAGCTCATAGACACAATCAAAGATGCAGAAAGAAAATTGAATCTCATTACATAAATTAGAGAACAGGAAAGTTTCACCTTACGATTACAATTAGATATCAACATGTCATTTAATGACAGTGCTGAGAAATATTGGGGCATTTTACTGAATCTTACTCTCGTTATTATTTCAATGAGAAATAGAACACACACTGTACTGGTTAGCAGACCAAACCTTTGTACGATGCTGTAACCTTTGGTGGAGCCCAGTGATTTTTGTTGCTTTTCAGAAAGATATTAAAGTGACAATGTGGCAGGCCATTTTTTCCACCACACACACTAAAACTAGTGTGCATGCAGCAGAACCCTGCCAAAGCACGTTGCATTCATACAAAGATCCATACAGATCTTAATCATAAAATAATCCATTCTGTACTCTGTTTTTATGACATTTATATGAATCTGGCCACAGCCTCATCAAGCAGTTCACAGAGGAAAATTGTTCTATTTATGTGGTCGAGACAGGGTGGACTTGATTTTCAAGCAAAGGGAGAAAGAAAGAAATGCCTAATTTTTGTAGTCGCAAATCTGAAACTCAAAAGGACTATTCTACAACACTTTGTAACTATATTTGTAACAGAGCAGTCAAAGAGATGAGCTTCTCTTTCTCTGTTCCCTGTCAGTAGTAAAGTCATATATCAATATTTCTGAAACTGAGAGACTGAGTGAAGACACCTGGAAATAGTTTTCTCCTTCTTTTCTATTCATTGGCAAAACACACACAAAAAATGGATGTGTGGGTAAAGTAGAAAGGAAACTTCCCAATGTGCATCTGCTTTAATTTATTCTTGCCTCTGCATTTTAAGAATTAATAATTTTTCAATTAATTTCCCCAACTTTTACTCTTTACTCCTTTGGATATCTCACATTCATACACACACACAAGTGACCTCAGAAAATTTGTTCAGACTCATCTGCCCTTTCTTTCTGGCTTGTGATGATGGCAAAAATGAATCTATGTGCTTGCTTAACACTAAGCAATAATAATTATCTGGACCGTATTAAGACACATGAAAATGAAGACAACTCTTTTATTTCCTATAACTTCTCTAAGGAAGCTAAGTTTTTGGACAAACTATGTGAATAAGTAATCTGGGCAAAAATATCTCCCTGGTATGCTGACAATAATATTTCACCCATTTATACCACCTTTTGCTCATCAATAATAGGCTACACTATGTTCCCCTATGCACTTTTAATATTATGTCATCACTTATAGCTTAGATGCTTCAGCCCTTTCCTCAAGGTCAGAAACTAGACTCTGGTAACATTAATCCTGCATTCACGACAAAGATATGAGTTCAAGTTTCCTGGTTCCTTTAAAGATACCATTATTATTGAGTCTGAAATAATTACAGAAAGATCCAGGATCATGTTGAACATTCAGACACCATGTGACCCCAGGAGCCACATCAAATGTGGACATTTTTGTAAATGCTTTATCAGAAAATAAAACCACTTTCCTTTTCCCTTTCAAATAATAAAGAACAATCCTCCCTTCTTTTAGAACAAAGAAGGAAAAAAGAGGAAGTGCCAATAAATGTAACACTGTTGTAAGAAACTGAATTAATATGAATAATTATGTAATGATTGCTTCTAATTAAATGAGGATAATGTTCAGGGTGTTTTTTTACTTTTTTCAGAAACCACTGGTATTTAGGTAATATGCTATACACTGCTTTCTTTCTCTAGCCACCCCTCCCCGAAATAAATGACAATATAAATAGACACATAAACTCCATATGAATCATTAGTGTGTGAGATACTGTTACCCTGAGGCTGCTGTAATTCACATATAGCCCCTTCCCTCTATTTCAAATCTTTAAAATATTTTCTTTTCAAATACTTATAAAAGCACGTATGGTTGAAATAAAAATAAAGCACATACAGATGATATTTTTAAGCACAGCATTCTCATACCAGAAGGACAGTAGTCAGGCATGTTCTGTTTCTCTGGGTCCAATACACATTCAGGGAAAATACAAGCTTAAAAGTAGTGAGGACCAAGAAGAGATTGTAGAACTACTTTAAGGTGTTGCAACTGTCATTTAGAAAAGAAATAACATCTTTTATGCAGTGCTTCCTAATATGAAAGTTTATGACAGCATGTGCATTCCACTGTTAAAAGTGTATATGTTTCACATCCAATCACTATGTGAGGATGAGAGGTTGTAGACAAATCTCAACCATCTGAAACTATGCCATGATAAAAAATCCCCTTTTTCAAAAAAAAGTACTGAATAGTTTGACCTGTTTATTAATATCAATATAATCTTATGTTTAAGCCAACCCTGTTATAGGAAATGATCTTCAAGGTAAAGAGTGCCATAAATTCTGCAAATCTAACCTGAAAGTCCATTTTCTAAAGATAAGGAACTGCCAAGTAAGGACTAATAGCCCCTCCCACTGTAAGTCTTTTCCAAACTTTTAAGATGTCAGCTTTCTAATGAAAAGTTAAGGCAAATCATAACAGCAAAGCTGAAAGTTCAGCATGCAACAAGGAGGTTGAGCACATACCTGGCTCGTGTGTGTGTGTGTGTGTGTGTGTGTGTGTGTGTGTGTGTCCTGCAGAACAATGAGAAAATCCTACAGGATTCAGTGGGGGCAGCAAGAAAGCTTATTAATGGTTTTTTCCAATCTGGCAGATATTCATCTCCCTAAAGTGCGCTTTCCTTGACAACACTGGAATTTAAAGGAGTGACATCCTTTCCTTATAAAGCATTATATGTCAGATGTGTCTTGACCAACACATGAAACTAGTCATAATGAAGACAAAAGAGTGCAAAGTAGGTGCCAGGTTAAAAGAAGAGCCCCAAGGCTGCATTTACAAGTGAAGTTCATGCAATGAATACATCTTGTTCAAAATGTAGCAGAGAGAATTTTCCTGGAACAAGAAGCAATTGCACAATGAAGACATGTCATAATGTACATTTAAGTTATATGATCACAACTATACATAACTTGGCCAAAAAGATAAATAAATAAACAGAAAAAATACTATGTATGTACCAAGGCAATTCTGCCAGATATTTCTACAGAATTAGCCTGAAATAAGAGACATGAAGCCACTCTTCATTCAGTCAGTCCCAGTTCTCATGTACCTCTCATATATTAAACAGCTTCCAGCACTGAGGATGAGTCTAGTGTATAGAGGTAACCATTCTTTTCTACCGCATGACCCTAATTACTTTATTTACATTAAAGCAAAAAACACCAATCTATTCCAATATTGGGAGAAAACCTTGCTGTTTTGGGCGTATTAAGGAAATAGAATCCATGGTCTCCAATGTGACAGCTTTCTAAGGAAGGATTCTTAAGATAATTTTGTCTAAATACAATTTTCTTCTTGTATCCAGACTTTAGAAATTAGGTCCCAGCCATATATAAGTGCCTCTATACATCTTTTTTTTTTACACAAACATTTAACATTGCCAAGAGAACCGATCCCTGGTACCCATTAAAGCAAGCAATTGGCAAAACAAAAAGACTTTAATGAGTATCTACAGTATGCCAAGCTAGATGCTATGGGCAATAAAAGAAAACTAACTACATGATATCAATCCTCAAGTAATTAAAAGATCATGCATGAATAAAATTGCAGAGACCAGACCAAGATTTTTTAGTACATAACAATCATGAATCTTTCTATTCCATGAATCAAATTCTAGAAGGATGAAGGGAAAATGTTATGAGTGTGATATGAAATAATCTGAGAAAAATTTATGTGGGTGGTGCTTGAGATGAATATTTAAAGAGGAGGTATGGATTACATAGAATGAATGAAGTTCCAGGTTAAAGTTACAGCTGCATGGTTAAATGACCAATGAGCACAAAATAGACAATCCTAGCTTAGAACAATGTTTAGCACCCAAATAATGATTTTTAAAAAGCAGAGTGACATATTCAAATATAACAAATTGGATGTCCATTATGTTTTGGAATTCAAACAGGACATTTTGAAAATGACATTAGAATAGACTCCAGAGAGCTTTCAGGGAAATCATTGGTTTGACACTTTGCATATATCAACAATGGCCCTTGAATTTTTCACCAGTGAATTGGGTTCTAGTCCCACCTATACACAGGGAAAGGATTTCTGATCATAGTGCAAAGATTGAAATTCAACCTGGAAGTTTCAAAGCAGATCAAGGTCATGCATTTGTATATACTATGAAAATCTCAGAAAAAAACAAAGATCCTAACAGAATATCCAAAACAACCACTAATTCCTATTACATTGAAAGGAAACTCAGAAATCAATGAAACACACACAAAAACAACCACATTATGAGGTTTTTTCATTTTGAATCGCAAAACAAAAATTATGACCAACTTGATGATCTACATAAGAAGTTTGACATAGCACAATTGACAACACTTTTTACATCTTTTTTTAGAAACAGATTTGTCACTCATATTAATACATCAATAAATACACTCAACTTCACATTGTTACAGATATAAGTTAGTCTAAACTCTATTAACTGCGAACATATGGAACTTCGAAAACAGCATAACCAACTAATTCACTAATTTGGGATAACTACAGTTATCCCCCCAAAAAAAACAGTAGAAGAAACTCGGCAAACAACAACTGAAGAATCTCTAGTTGTTGTGAACTAACACTATCTGGGAAGCAACAGGCCATTAGTGACGTTGCAGAACGTAGAAATGAAGGTATCTTGTTTTGATCAAAGCTACCATGATATCTAAAAACTCTATAAACAGCAGCAAATCACAGAAAGTCTACGGAAGCAAATAGTCATGCAAGGATTTACTGCAGGAGCCTCCATCTCTCTTTCTGGGATTAATGCCCATAAAGATAGCAACACCATCATCAGTGTCATCTTCAAACAAAGGACCACAGTATAGAGAGAACAATATTAATTATTGTCAAAATCACTTGTGCACTCAGCGATTTGAATAGGAACAATCAGTTTAAGTGGCAGTGGCAACTTCTCAACATAAAACACACTCGCTGCAATCCAAACTGGATTTAAAGAGAGGTGAGCAACTACTTTAGTTGTTTAATCTGGTTATATTTGAGCTAAAGTAGTTCACATTTTTAGAATGAACGAATGAAAGGCGTAATTGTTTTTGTCATCTGCACAGCAATTTTACTCCTGAATGCATTGTTTTAGGCAGGAATTAATAAAAATTGCATGCGCTTCAGGTGCTGGGTAGATCACCCTTTTCCACATAGCCCAGCCTGAAGCTGTGAATGCTCCTTTTCTTATTATCAGTTAATAATTCTCTCTCATTGAGGCAAATTAGGAACTTGACTGTGTTAGAGAGTCCAGAACACTGCTAGAGGCAAAAGGGGGCTAAATGGCAGAAATTCCTCTCTGAGCAAGATGCATGAAGCACGACATTGTGTCCACCACAAAAGCCGCTCTGTATTTTTGATCCTTTCTAATTTAATTAGCCCAAGAGGTAGCGCATTAATTTGCCAAGAATTCTTCTGATGCGAAAGCTGCCCTTATTGCAGTGAAGGGAAAAAATAACCTGCGTGCTACAGTGGCATGCCAGTAATGAAAGGGGGTTATTTTTGTGTTACAAATGGCATTGCAGGGTTACAAGAGACCTTTAAACCTTTTTATCTCTGGTTAGGTCATATGTAACACAGTGCAACACAAAGCACTAATTAACCAATTCTGGTCCAGAAATCTTTTAGAACACTTAAGAGAGTTACCCAGTTAGAACCCGGGTCAACTGCATTGCTTTGTTTTGCATTTAAAAACTGAAAACATCTTCTGGTGTGTATATTTAAAAAATAAAGCAAAAAAAATCATCAATCGACAGTTCTGTTACTCGATGGACTCAGCATACGAGATATTTACTCTGGTCTTTGCTTTCTTTCTGTTTAATGATATTCTTTATGTGGGCAAGCTGGAGCCTTGAAGTCCCTTAGAAGGTCTCTTGGCTCTTTATGCCGTATTTGTTTGGTAAATTGTCTCCATGTTAATCTTCTTCATCAAATACTTGGAGTCAGTTTTGAAAACCTTTGATCAGATCTACCACCACCACACTTCTTCATCGCCATGTGCTTCTGATATGTGCTCATGCACTCAAATGGGTCATTTACTCATTAAAGAACGAGAAACTTACCATGATAAGTCCTCCCCAATACTTTGAACTGTTAATTAAGCCTACGTAATCATGTCTCCTGTTTGCAGAACTATTTCTTTTCTAGAAATTACAGGATCTCGTTTAGGGACTTTCAACACCCTTGTCGTTTTCCCTTATCACTTTCCAACCCTACTGCCTGAACGTGGCTTGTTAAAACATTCAGGAAAACCTGAAGATTATTACATTTTACATATAATTCTCCTGTCCCCTTAATGAAAACCAGTGGAAGACAATGGCTTTAAAGTAAAGCACTGATATTTTTCCTCCCTCCCTGCTTCTGGCTAGAAATCAGTGAACTGAGGAGTGGTGGCACTTAGCGTATTTTTGGCTATGCATTATGAATAACCAGAGGCATCACAAGTAGCCTGTTTATGGCATGGTGTAAAATTTAGTAGCCAAACTGAGAAGAGGAAATTAGCATTGTCAGGAGGTAGGACCGGATGGACCCAGACAGGAGGGCGTGGCCAGGGTGAGAGGGCAGAGAAAAGAGGAAAGAAGAGCATCTAGGAAAAGAGAGGGATCTTTTTAAAAAGCAACTCTGCACACGTATGTTTATTGTGGCACTATTCACAATAGCAAAGACTTGGAACCAACCCAAATGTCCAACAATGATAGACTGGATTAAGAGAATGTGGCACATATACACCATGGAATACTATGCAGCCATAAAAAAATGATGAGTTCACGTCCTTTGCAGGGACATGGATGAAACTGGAAATCATCATTCTCAGTAAACTATCGCAAGAACAAAAAACCAAACACCGCATGTTCTCACTCATAGGTGGGAATTGAACAATGAGAACACAATGACACAGGAAGGGGAACATCACACTCTGGGGACTGTTGTTGGGTGGGGGGAGGGGGGAGGGACAGCATTAGGAGATATACCTAATGTTAAATGACGAGTTAAGGGGTGCAGCACACCAGCATGGCACATGTATACATATGTAACTAACCTGCACATTGTGCACATGTACCCTAAAACTTAAAGTATAATAATAAAATAAAATAAAATAAAATAAAAAAGCAACTCTGTGGGCAAGAGAGAGGTTTTTAAATAGTGAGAAAAAAAGTAACAGTGATTGGGCGTTCATTGCAAGGGAAGGATGGCGTTGGAGGGAGAATTAAATAAGAAGAATCTCTCAGTCTAGTAATATTTTCCCATGGACAACAATATGAAATAATCTCATTTCTTAAAACAGAGATTGTCCTATAAAAAAGGCTTTATTTTTAAAGGCAACATCCTTCCAGATATTTTTGTCTGAACCTGGAAATACCTTTCAGATTTATATTGTATTAAAAAAACCTTTAATTTTTTATTGAACTAAAAGCTTTCAGCATATAGATATATATTTACAGATTCTGTTTAAAAATCAGCAGCTACTTAGTCAAATGACAGCCTTCTTACTTGATTTTAAAAGTTCATACGTAATATGATTAATATCACCACATAGGAACAAGATAACTCAGCTGAGAATGTGCTTTTATGGATAGATGTTAAACTGTTCTCAATTTTTCCAGGTTGCCCAAAAGATTTGAAAGGGTAAAAAGATTTTTTAATACACAGTAAATACTTCTGAAACAGTGAATTAAAATGAAAAACAGATGACACATTTATACAGCTTTTGGCTTCTGTAACATCAAACAGCACATTTTCTTCAAATGGTTTCATCAGTGGACTGGGAACCTCTTAAATTGATTGACTCAAACATGTCACTTATTTGATGATTGGAGGTTTATAAAACAGTCCCTACTTTTTCCATCTGCTGACATGTTACATATATCTCACAATAGATTAAAAGGTATCATCTAGTCTTATGCTGTCTCTACAGATAATTTTAACTTTTCAACTAAAATGAAGATACAAAGTATCTATGTCTTAAAGAGATGCCTTGCAATTTAGAGTTATTTTTAGTAGGTTTCTTATTTTAAGATTGATAAAGGTGATCTAAATACTATCTACAAAAAGAAAAAACTGAACACTACTTTTTCAAGGGTGAAATACAGGCATGCAAACTTAGTCAAAGCAATAGATAAGCATTTGCAATGTGACAGAAAAAAATGGCAAAATCATTATTTTAAGCCAATGTTTAATAAATGGTAAGAAACTACATTCAATGATGTGATAAAATAGATGTTTTTTCCCCTGAGTTCCAGATACCTTCATAATCTTAGAGATCACAGCAGAGCCGAGACAATTTACCTACATCTGCTTTCAAGATAAACCTAGTGCCCTCAGATCTCAATTCATGCTTCCTAAAATACCACACCAAGCCCACACCAGGGTACTCAGGTCTGAGAACGCATATTTCTGAGAGTGCATATGTCCCTAGAAATCTGTTGATATTTAAATCACAGCACTCTATAGCACTCTCAGTTGGGTAAAGTTTGAGAGGAACAAACAAAGTATAATCCTCCTGGAGAAAAACAAAGAGTGAAAGACCAAATGCAAAAAACAGATGTCTCTCCAAACATACCAGAAATGAAGTACGGTATTTAGTCAACTGTACCTTGACCACTTAGAAGGAGCCTGAAATGAATGCCCTGAGGTAATGTACCAGGTGGGTCATAGCCCTAACAGATGACACACTGAAGCTTGGAGAATGGACTCTCTACAAAGATGTGGGCAGGGAAACTTCCAGGGATGGAACGTCCCAAGGCAAAGGAGAGCAGAGAGCTGGTACACGTGAGGCCTGAAAGGTCAAAGGAAAGAATGGTTACCATATCCCTGACAGTGTGTGTGCAGAGGATGACTTACTCAATAGAGACTGTGGCTTTGCTAGAGCACCCCAGCCACCCCACAGCCACTCACCAGAGAGGGAATCGAGGAATCAACATCCCAATCCCACTCTCTTCCCAGAACCCTCTGCTCTACCATTGTCAGTCTTGACAGAGACCAGTCAGAAAGCAGAGGGCAGCACCTGGAGTCAGTCTCCCTGGCAGAGAGTGGACTGGAAGTGCAGTCATAAGATAACCAGTACAGAGCTTTTAATATTTAATAGTGGAGAAGACACATTGATTAACATTTTATAAAATGTTAATAACCTTATCAGAAAACAAACAAACAAACAATAAAAGGTGTATTTTTCAGAGAGAACATTTGACAATACTCTGGGATTTTAAAAAATGCATATGTATACACCCATACACTGAATTATTTTCAAAAGAAAAATAGAAGTCAAATTATAAAACTATTAAGATATACAAAATTATAAAATATAAGAATACATAAAATTATAGATAACTTTGAACACTGTGCAATCAGCCTCAATTTCTCTACTATTGAGAAATAGAATCTATCCAGTTAAGGTATTATAACATATGAAGAAAAGTAAGAGAATGAGGAGAAAAAAGGGGGGAGAGGGGGAGAGGAGGGACAGGTAACCAAGGGGAAAAAAAGGATTGAGGCACGGTTCTTTTTATTTTCCTATTGTACTCTGCAATGCAGCCCTGGAAAATGTGTTAACCCTTAGAAGCTGGAATCCACGGATCCCCTGAATCTAATTGCTCTCTGGACCATTTTAGAGACAAAGCCTTTTTCTTCAGACAAACTGCTATTTCTCACCCTACCTTCTAAACAATCTTAGGAAGAAGACGCCTAGAAACACAGAAGTACCATTTTCTAGTTGGTGGGGAGTGAGAGACACTGAAAACCTATTTCCACAACAGTGAGGCTGAGATCTAGATTTCTATTCTCCATTCATGATTCAGCCTTCCTTGCCTCCTATGTCAATGGGCGAGGCTCCTTTGGAGACACAAGGGATCCCAGGTCATGGGTCATATAGAGATAGGCTTTACGTATGCAACCTCAACGGCCAGTTTCTGTTGAACTGCTTCCTTTCTCACTTTCCTGACCCTGCCAAGCATTCCCCTACCTGTGCAGAGGATAGTTACTAGCACAACTGAAAACATCTGAACTACTTCCTCTCTGTCCTGTCATGTGGAAAACCAACTTAATTACATCTTTCTACCTTTCTTCATCCTTTACTCTTTTTAACATGCATTTGTTTTATTGACATTTACTGAGCATCAATATGCTGCCATTGTGTGAAGATGAGTATACAAAACAAGAGATCAAGATCCCTAATCTTAAGCAGCACGCAGTGCAGTGTTCTTTCCCACATTCCTGGAACACAACAGAACATACACGGTATGCATGTGTACCATAAGCATAAATATATATGCATGCTTATAGATATAGTCTAATCCTGAAATACCTCCAATCCCTTGGGGAAAGATTCTCCCCCACTTAACCACGCTGTCTTCTGGCATCCCTCCTATGTCTCCTGATCTTTTATTTCAACAGGTTTTTAAGAATTGAACATATGCAAGGATGCTGAAGCCCACTCAGAATGTTAAAGACATAAGCTTGTTCCTGGATGAGGGTTAACAGTGGTAGGAGTTGGTAATCAGCTCTAGAAGAGACGGAAGGAAGTAAATAAAAGATGATATATGAAGACAAAATTGTGAAGATGTGGTAAAAACTAAGGAACAAGATTCCCTTCAAAGTTTTCTTCTTTCTAATATTTCTTTCACTAAAACTCAATCCTCTAGAAACAAACACACCTAAAATTTAATCTTTAGAATGAAATTTCATAAGGACAAATAATACATAAGAAAGCTGTTTCATTGTAGTTACTTTTTTCCCAAAGCACCTGCTTTAAGATAGAACATGTATATTTGCGGGGTCATTAGAATCACCTGGGGAGCTTTAAAAAACTATCAGGTACAGGCCCAAAGCAGACCAATTAAACTAAAATCTCTGGGGTGAGCCCAAGCATCAGTATGGTTTCAAACTCCCCATTTGATACTAACACGCAGCCATGGTCATAAGTAATAAATATATATTTAGACATATGATTATGAGTTATGTGCCAATCATCCCTTAGTAAAAATAAATTCTCAGCAATGTTTTGTTTTTGATAAATCATTGTCAATAATTTATTATAATAATCTATAGCTATAGCTTTAAAGTCTTTTAAAAATAAAGGTAGATATTTAAGGTTTGATAATATCTATTTTTGAATAAAATACAGAAGATTTTTTAATGCTTAATAATAAAATGAGCCACCTAGAAATATAGCAAGGTCTTTATAGGCAGATAGAGCTTGGATCTGAATAACGAGGCAAAATTTTTATTCCAGCTGCTCTCTCCCACCCACATTTTCTTTTTTCTCTTCTAGCCCATGCTTGGGGTCTATTGTAGAGAACTTAGATAGTCTAGGAATTTGAAATACAAGCAATGTTGACTTAAAGGAACTCTAAAGTCTCCTTCACCTAAATTGTCAATAATTTCATGACTATGTTTCCTTTTCAGTCATTTTAGTAAGCAGCACAAGTCACTGTCTTTGAGTGCATTCACACAATTTAGGCAGCAGTGGCTAAGCTAGGCTTGTGCTGTGTGCAGGACAGTTACCGAAAGAAGGAAGGGCTGGGCTTAGTCTTTAGAGGTATGCTTACAAGGTATGGAAACCCGGATTAGCTCTGGCATATAAACTACAAAAATGTTCTTGTTAACTGGGCAACATGTTTTCTAAAGGTGCAGAATCCACTTTGTTTGTATCACTTGTCAGAGTTAAGCATAAACAATGTACAAACAAACAAATTGTGCCAGTACAAAATGTAATACTTGTTTATGAGACACTTCCAGAATCTGACAGTGGCCCTCTGTTAACAATATTTAGGCCATAACTATATTGGCCAAATTTTACAAAAAAAAAAAAAAAAATCTGAAGCTTCGGGTAACGTTAAATAGCTTTATAACTTCCCTTGTATCTGGTTTCTAATCTCAGATTAAATCAGGCCAGAGTTATCAATTTTAATGATTATAATGTCACATTAAGCAAAAAGATTAATAAGAACCTGTGTATACTGTAGGCTAACATTCTTTTAATCCCGGACTCTCTATGTTTTGGGATTTTACGAACCAGTAAAACATCTCCAAAAATGTTAGAAAGTAAAACAAAAGTTACCATTTAAAAAAAAAATTGCCAAGGAAGGACATTAAACGGTAAGAATAAAACCAGATCCACTATTGCCATTACATCATTATATCATATAACACTAAAAGAGTAGGAAGTATAGAATCTGTCAATAAAGGATAATTCAGTAAAAATAGTATACTTAATGAAATTTTTATCATTTTCTTGAATATCTCACTTCACTTCAATCCAGTGAAAATGTCATCACAGATCGGCCTGTGTCCACTGACTGGTACTCTGGAGCCACTGTTCTGAGGGTATTTATCTAGACTCTTGCCTAGTTTCCCAGAAAATTCTGCCTGTAATCTCATTCATACCTGGGCAGAGGTTCCCTTCCGCTGCTTTTAAAGGGCAACTAGCATATTCATGACAAATCTGGAAGGAGTATTTCTCCATCCAGTTTAGAACTCACAGTTCTACCAGAGCTTGCAATAACACTGGCAAACAGTAAAATAGTTGCTTTTCTCAAATATTACAATGTATATGAAGTCACAGTTATGTTCCTTTGTTTCAAGTAAAAGCTTAGGCAGCAACTCAAAGAATCTGATTCCTGTGAATCAGAAAAAGAACTTACGGCCTGCCAGTCTTGTAAGCTTACAGTTTTCCATATCATATGTGATTTTATAGATTTAGTATGGCAAGATTCTTTTATCTTATAAAAACATTTATTACTTGATATTCAGGACAATAGGAATAAAAATTATCTTGTTCATTTTCTAAAGTCACTACATTGTAAGACTGATCTACCATGATTGAGATAAATTTAGTACTACATAAAGAAATTTTCTTCCCAAACTGGGCAGGATATCTGTAAAATTACCCAATGATCCTGTTTTCTGTTATTACAATGACATTCAGATTGTTTATTCCAAAGCAAATACTTTATTTCAAAAGTCTGGAAACCAGTCATCTGATTTCATTTAAAAAATTGGGAACATCCAACTACAGATTTTAAGTTAACTGTAAATTAACTAACTTAATTATAAATCAACTTTTTATTTATTTTAGTTTTTCATTTATTTCCTTTTTTAATTTATTTCCATTTTTTATTAACAGTACTCTCATCTTTGGTAAAGAGAAAATATAGCTTTATTGGTCTGTTACTAAATATTTCTTTCTTAATTGATCTCTTTCTGCTCTTTTTCAATCATAATCACAAACTCATAGATGCATTTCAGAGGATGACGGTGCAAACACACAAGAGAATGTCCCCGAATTTTCAATGCCCCATATTCATGGTGATCTTGAACTTTAACTTCTCTGAAACCACTTACAAAGAATTGAAGGACCTCAGAATGGTTCATACTGAAAGAAAATCTTGCAAGTTGTTTTTCTCTCCAATGTTAAAGACACAACTCAAACTGATGAGAAGATAAGAACATAAAATGGAAGTTCTTACGAGGACTCTGAATAGGCAAAAGAAAGAACTATGCAATCAAAAATAAATAATATTTGAATTTAAGGTGCTTTAGCTAGCTGCAACACAAAAATTATGAATACATAATTAAAATTAAAATTGAATCAGTCAATTTAAAATTTTGTATTTGAAATCCAAATCAAAGGCTTTGTAGTAAGATACTTCACCTGGAAAAAGAGTAGCCCAGGTTTAAAATTTTTTAGTAAACAAAGACTTTGTCTTTGTCCATTTGTGCTGCTATAAAAAAGTATCTGAGACTGGGTAATTTATGAAAAACAAAACTTTATTTTTCACAGTTCTGAAGGCTAGGAAATCCAAGATCAAGGTAACAGCAGGTTTGGAGTCTGGTAAGGGCTTGCTCTCTGCTTCCACAATGGCACCTTGTTACTGGGTCCTCTGGAAGGGACAAACTCTGCTCCATACCTTGTGGAAAGTTGGAAGGGCAAAAAGGGCTAATTCCTTCTAACCCTTTTATAAGGCACCAATTCCATCCATGAGGGCAGAGCCCTCAGGGTCTAATTATATCCCAAAGACCCCACCTCTTAATACTACTGCATAGGGGATTTAAGTTTTATTGTGAATTTTGGATAGGGCACAAACGTTCAAATAATTGCAGACCCTCTCTACTGTCCACACTAAATAGGAATCAAGCCAACAAGCATCAATGTGCCTCAAATAGAGGCACCTTCAGAATGGTATTTATGTTTAGAGTTCTCTCTACTCTTTTTCTTCTATCCCAGTTGTTACTCCCAACATTCCTTAATTCTGTGATTGGCTGAAATGCAATTTTAGCAAACTAGCCTACAAAGAATAATTGAATGTTGATTCATGCAGTATTTTTAAGCAAATTATTTTCAATATTTGAAATGCAGATTTAGTTTTGAGAAATTTAATTAATCACACAGTGTATCAGAGAAGACATATATAGTCACCTAAAAGAAGAAATGTTCTTCCAAGTTCTGCAAGATTTGATTGTCTTCAAATAACTGTATTAACAGAAATAAATTTAAAAAAACATGCGTGCATTCAAAAATCAGCCATTGAATGATTTAAAGAAAAAAGTCACGAAGACACATATTAGTAGAGCTAATCGACTCTGCCCCTACTAGAGGGTGCCTCCCAGTTAGGCTACTCGGGGGTCAGGGACCCACTTGAGGAGGCAGTCTGTCTGTTCTCAGATCTCAAACTCCGTGCTGGAAGAACCACTACTCTCTTCAAAGCTCAGTTGCAAATATAGAAATCACCCATCTTCTGCGTCGCTCACGCTGGGAGCTGTAGACTGGAGCTGTTCCTATTCAGCCATCTTGGAACCACAATCTTATCTTTGTTTTTACTGCATTAGCTTTTGGGTTTTTGGTCATGAAATCCTTGCCTAAGGCAATGTCAAAAAAAGTTTTTCCAACGTAATCTTCTAGAATTTTTATAGTTTCAGGTCTTAGGTTTAAGTCTTTAATTCATCTTGAGTTGACTTTTGTATAAGGTGAGGGATGAGGATCCAGTTTCATTCTCCTACATGTGGCTAGCCAGTTATCCCAGTACCATTTTTTGAAAAGGGTGTTCTTTCCCCATTTTATGTTTTTGTTTGCTTTGTTGAAGATCAGTTGGCTGTAAGTATTTGGGTTTATTTCTGGGTTCTCTACTGTGTTCTACTGGTCTATGTGCCTATTTTTATATCAATAGCACACTGTTTTGGTGACTATGGCCTTATAGCATAGTTTGAAATCAGGTAAAGTGATGCCTCCAGGTTTGTTCTTTTTGCTTGGTCTTGCTTTGTCTATGCTAGTCTTTTTTGGTTCCATATGAATTTTAGAACTTTTTTCTTATTCTATGAAGAATGATGGTGGTATTCTGATGGATTCTGATGGGGATAGTATTGAATTTGTAGGTTGCTTTTGGCAGTATGGTCATTTTCACAATATTGATTCTACCCATCCGTGAGCATGAGATGTGTTTCCATTTGTTTGTGTTATCTATGACTTCTTTCAGCAGTGCTTTGTAGTTTTCCTTGTAGATTCCTTTGTTTGATATATTTCTAAGTGTTTTATTTTTTTGCAGCTATTGTAAAACAGGTTGAGTTCTTGATTTGATTCTCTGCTTGGCTGCTGTTGATTTATAGAAGAGCTACTGATTTGTGTACATTAAACTTGTATTTGGAAACTTTGCTGAATTATTTTATCAGCTCTAGGAGCTTTCTAGAGGAGTCCTTATGGTTTTCAAGGTAAATGATCATACTGTCAGCAAGCAGTGACAGTTTCACTTCCTACTGTTTTGGATGCCCTTCATTTCTTTCTCTTGTCTGATTGCTCTGGCTACCAGTTCCAGTATTATGCTGGAGAGGGGTGGTGAGACTGGGCATCCTTGTCTTGTTCCAGTTCTCAGAGGGAATGCTTTCAACTTTTCCCCATTCAGTATAATTCTGGCTATGGGTTTGTCATAGATGGCTTTTATTACATTAAGGTATGTCCCTTGTATGCCTATTTTGCTGAGAGTTTTAATCATAAAGGAATGCTGGATTTTGTTGAATGCTTTTTCTGCATCTATTGAGATGATAATGTGATTTTTGTTTTTAATTCTGTTTATGTGGTGATCACATTTCTATTGTGAAGGTGGATACAACAACCTCAACCCATTTACTATTTGATTCATCATACTCCTCTTCTTATTTTAGGATCACCAAGCATACTTCTGTTAACAAATTAGGTGCCTGTGTATGATCTGGCCAGAGTGAGTGAATGTGTTTATCAGACTATGAGTTGCATTTTTTACTCTAAATTAATAAAATAGCATTACGACTGTCCACATCAGTCACACTGAAAAATGGATTCACTCTTGGTATACAATTGAAATCAAACTATCAAACTTCTGAGAGCGGGAAGATGAGGACCCAGCTAGACTATGTTCAATTCACCAAGGACTTACTTATTGTTGAGACAACTTGGGGAAAAAGACACTATTAATCATAAGCATTATTTTTCTCATTCTGAAACTTTTAGTGATATAAGATTTTAATACAACTTTTACAAAGATAGAAAAATTTTTCCTAAAAAGTAAAGCTCAACTCTCTCCTTCTGCCAAGGCACTTGGAAAGACATGTTTTGTTTCACTTTTCTTGGATCAGCATTATATTTTAATGCCTATCACATGGTGCCTAGAACAGAGTTGGTCTTTAATAAAGCTCAGAGGAAGAGCAGGAGGAAAAAAAAATTCTAGAGAGGAGAGATGTAAGAAGGTTCTAACGCAGGCAAAAACTCAGCCCAGTCAAGGAACTTAGTATAGGCCATCAGGGAATTAAAAGACAAGCAGGATGGATGAGGTGTAGTCATTGATGAGAGTGGTCAAGATGTAGTAGGAGGATCTGGATAGGTGTCACAGCATAAAAGGCCATATGGGCCATGGCAAGGGGCTTAGATTTTACTGTCTGCGTGATAGGAAACCACTGAAAGAATTTAAGCAGGAGACGAACATGATTTAATCACTGTGGCTGCTATGTGAGGAATGAATTTATGAGGAGACAATAAACAGGAAGACCAATAGGAATTTATCCCAGTGGTGATAAACTCCACAGGAGAAAAAAAAAAAAAAAAGATAACTGATTAGCATAGAGTAATAGTGGTGATGATGGAGAGATACAGATGGGTTCCAAAGCTCTTTTGAAGATAGAATTAACAGGAGTTGGTTATTCAATTAGGTGTAAGGATGAGGAAGTCAGCAATGGCAGGAATAACCCCCCTAGGTATCAGACTTGAACCATGCAAGGGTTGAAGGGACATCCTGCAGGTCTTCGCTTAGATAGACCCAAACACATTGTACTTGATTGAGCAAACCAGTAAAAAGCTGGTTTCTCTTAATAGAAATATTCCTAGTTTGAGTTCCTGTCACCTTCAGAAATAGGCCACAAATAGTCCATAAACTTGAAGAGCAGATTGGGGTAGTATTGGCATTGTCTAGTTCTTTAAGGACTCTTTCCCATTCTTACCATGCTTAAATAATATTAATTTGAGGTTTCTATACAGTTAAATAAGCAGTTGCTCTTTCTCCCCCTTGGTTTAGAACCAATTAAAAAATAAACCCCAGCACCACGACCACCACCTCCCAAAAAAGACAGCTATCCAGGAATAGGTAAGGTTGATTTGAAAACAAGGCCTCAGATCTGTGGTCAAAGGCTACCTAGCATACCCTACCCACTACCTTGCCTGCCTCCCCCATTCTAGCCTTAGCAACATCCAGTGGAGGAAAAGTATAGGTTTTAAAATGAGACCAGCCTACCCAGGATTCTTGCACTAGCCCAAGGGGAACAAGGAAGCAGAGAATTCCTGCTGCTGATCATCTTATAATTTTGTTCCATTCAGTTGGGAAAAAAGTACCAATGAAGGTCAGATCCTTGTGACATCACAGAAGGGAGCTTGCTCCTGCTCCAAGGATAGCTGTGAATATGCTGCACTCTGCTTACTGGGAGCAGCAATGAATGAGAACCAAGATTCACAATAACTCTAACCCTAACCCTAACTTAAGATGGATTAAAGACTTAAATGTAAAACAACAAAACCCTGGAAGATAACTTATGAAATATCATCTGGACATAGGGCCTGGCAAAGATTTCATGATGAAGATCCCAAAAGCAATTACAATAGCAATCATAATTGACAAATGGGACCTAATTCAACTACAGAACTTCTGCACAGCAAAATAAACTATCAACAAAGTAAACAGACAGCCTACAGAATGGGAGAAAATATTTGCAAACAATGCATCTGACAAAGGTCTAATATCCAGAGTCTATAAGGAACTTAAGCAATTACACAAGCAAAAAAGATACAGTCCCATTAAAAAGTGGCCAAAGGACATGTACAGACACTTTTCAAAAGAAGACATATATGTGGCCAACAAGCATATGGAAAAATGCTCAACATCACTAATCATTAAAGAAATGCAAACCAAAACCACAAAGAGATACCATCTCACACCAGTCAGAATGCCCATTGCTAACAAGTCAAAAAATAACAGATGCTGGAGAGGTTGTGGAGAAAAGAGAATGCTTATACACTGCTGGTGGGAATGTAAATAGGTTCAGACATTGTGGAAAGCAGTTTGGCGATTTCTCAAAGAACTCACAGCAAAATTTCCATTCAACCCAGCAATCCCATTACTTGGTATATACCCAAAGGAATACAAATCATTCTATCATAAAGACACAGGCACACAAGACATAGCTTCACCACAGCACTATTCACAACAGCAAAGACGTAGAATCAACCTAAATGCCCATCAACAGTAGACTGGATAAAGAAAATGTGGTACATATACACCACGGAATACTATGCAGCCATAAACAAGAATGAGAGCTGTCCTTTGCAGCAATGTGGATAAAGCTGGAGGCCATTATCCTAAGTGAACTGACACAGGAACAGAAAACCAAATACCACATGTTCTCACTCATAAGTGGGAGCAAACATTGAGTATATATGGACACAATGAAGGGAACAACAGACACCAGAGCTGACTTGAGGGTGTGGGGAAGAAGGAGGGTGATTATCAAAGAACTACCTATCAGGTACTGTGTTTATTACCTGATGGTAAAATAATCTGCACATCAAACCCCCATGGCAGGTACTTTACTTATATAACAAACTTGCACCTGCACATGTACCCCTGAACCAAAAATAAAAGTTAAAATTAAACTTTAAAATGACCAGAAATCTCTTCTGATCCCATCACTCATGTGTTGTGTGATTGTGGGGAATGGCTGAATCCCTGCTAGGGATCACTAATGAACATTAAAAGGAAACGTGATGGAAACTGTAAAAGGTATGAGTTGTATTCTTCCTAAAGAGTTTACCAGTGCTGCTTCACACTTTGTGTACCTTGGGAAAGTCTGAGGCACTTGAGCATCTTGCTGCCCCTCCCTAGGTCATTCAAACTTCCAGGCACTATTTCTTCAGTTAGATATCTTCAGTCTTTTTCTCAGAAGTGACATCCTTTCTCCAGATGCTATCTGAGTTGGAAGGTCAATATGTAAAACCTACTCACACCGAGATACCTATTGGGAAGCCTGGAGTTCCAAGGACCCTCAGAGAGTATCTTAAGACTCCAAGCAACACAGTCTCTTCCTTTCCAACATTGTAAGACGCTGTGGCTGCTAGACAATCACTTCTGGGGAACAAAGTGACTGTGTGCCCAAAGACCTGGATGGTGGTTTTTCCCTTTGACAGGGTATTAAAAGGAACACACCCATTGTTCATCCATGTCAGGTGAAAAAGTCAAAATGCAAACAGGTGGGGGGAGGGTGACCCCCCAAAAGACAAAAAGATGAGGACTATCAAGGATATATTTGATTGATAGTAAAAGCTCTAACAGAGCTAAATTTGCTTCATTTCATTCCTTAGCTGTATGGATGGTTTCTGTACAACTTTGTGCTATTTTTTCACATTTACTTGCTTTTTTGACTTCTATGATTAGTAAAATCCACTTTAATCTAAAGTCTTTTGCTATTTCACAGGAATAGTTAGGGAAGAAACCCACATAAACACAAAGAGATATGTAAACAGCATGCAGAGTATGGAGCTTTCTGAGGACTGAGGCTTCTGGCTTCCAGAGTTCTCATTTTTTTCCAATCTTCGTTTAGTCCTGCATTGAATTAGGCTGTAATATCCCATTATATGATAAAGCATCATTTAACAGGAAGTCATACTCTTTTATGTTATATTTGCATTTCATTTCCATGCTACTTTTTAGAAAATAAGTGATAAGTAGAAGCAGAACAGGTATTTGTAATTACTCATGAGTCATTTGCTCTCACGTAATTTAATAGCCATAGATCTTTAATATTTATAGCACATGTTGAAAGGATTTAACATATGTAGTGATCTTTACCAAGTAACTCTATACTCTTCTTGAATACAAAGATGTAAATTTTGTCACCATTTATGCAACCTGCTAAACATGTTGCTATTAATTCATGTGAATGAGTTTTTCCTCTAAGATTTTAATTAAAACACAAATGCTTTGCACACTTCAATCTGCAATATCCTCCACATGCATTTTTTTCATACTGACTGATCAGTTGGATAACAGGGTATTTCTTTGTAACACGTTTTCTCATACCTGAAAATTTCCACAAAACAGTAATTTTTGTGTGAAAGCCCATTCAAAAGTTAAATAAGCATCACACTACAAAGTTCTCAGTGGCAACTGTGTTCTCTTTGCATTTCTGTGTACAACAAAATGTGCTCTAATAAGAAGAGTAGAACTAGCCAAGCTGCAAGGAAAGAAGAAAGGGAGGCGAGGGGAGAATTGAGGACTACTGGCCTAGTCAGTCCAATAATGCAATTGCCCTGGTGATGGGATCCTGCAGACCCCTGTGCTTGCATAGGACAAGTTCAGGGGACATGCGGGATGAGACTGTGATGGTTGTCACATTCTTGATGGCAGTATTCATTATTTTCTCCAAGGTACACTCTGATCAGAATGCATACCCATCTGTAAGTGTCCTTTTGGATTATGCTTTGGAACGACTATTTTAGGAGAAATCTCCACCTCACCAAAACCTGGTGAGGTTAGTGATGATCTCAAAGCATTTAAAACAAATTGAAAGGATTATTCAGAAAGACCTGGATGGCTCCTATTCATCCAAAGAACACCATATAGTGAGAGAGTCCTTATGGCCCTCCAACAACTGAAAATGTGGGGAAACCAACTACCATTGATATAATTGCCTATAACAGGTGCACCTTTGAGATTGCAAGGCATAATTGGATAATATAATGTCAACAGAGGACTTCCTGTTGCCATATCAAGCAGAAATCTTCATTAAAAATATAAATGTGTAAGAAATATTGGCCAGGAAGGTTCTTGGAAACTCTGTCAGGGTGGAGAAAAATGTGCTGTGGCCAGAGGACTGAATGCCATAAACATCACATTGGCCCTAGATAGGGGCAGCATGGTTCTGCTTCCTATTAATGGCCTAAAGGGGGGCATTTTCATCAAGATTGGTGCCGATGTCCCATTTTCTTCTTGATTACAAGATGTTGAAAATCCACAGAATTAATTGAGATGCAGTTAAGAAATGGAGCCTGTAATAACATGTGCTAAAAAATTTTATACTCCATTTTACATTGACTGGTGCAAAAATTCATTTGGTTGACAAACAAAGCAAGTGGCCACCTATCCAGAAGTGATTCGTGGAGGGGGAATTTTAGTGATGAAGGAGAGTACAAACTCTTTTCAAAATGACTGTCTGAAAAGCAGACAAGTACATGGATTTCTTAATTATACTGGCTGTGTCCTCAGCAGTAGCTACTGGTCCTCTTTCTGGTACTTCCTTACATCATGCACTGTCGACAGGAAGGAGTAGAAAAGAGAAACATGCAAACATCAGACATCCAACTGGTCCATCACAGTGTTATTCAGAAATTTGCCAAGGAGCTTCAAGACACATCCAAGAGTAGAAAGACAGCATGGCCCCCATCAACACTTCCTGTGTCTCACTCGTAACTGGTGAAATCATACCTTCCCTGTACACAGACAACCATGATAGCACTAACACGCAAATGCAGCAGAATTTGTAACATCCAATTCAGGTTCCTCAACAACAAAGTACAAGTAAATGTCATCCCTGAAGAAGAGAACTGACCAAAGCATGAATTTATAATCAGACAATATAGCAGTTATATCATACTTCTTTTCACTTCCAATAATGCATGAGCTTTTCTGGTATATGGTGTGTATGTTCATGGTATTAACTGTAGCAGATATTATAATACAATATAACTTACATTTTACTAATGTATTTTTTACTTAAAGAATTATTGACAATTTGGAAAACACTGATGACTTTATATTTGTTACAATTAAAAGTGATCTTTAAAATAAATATTATTAATGAAAAACAGGATGTAGAAATCTATTGAGCTAAACAGGTAATTCTAGCTGAGACAACTAGAATTTGAGAGAAAACCATGTCACAAGTGGGAAAGTCAATAATAATCAAGAACCAGCATCATCAGAAAATGTATTATCACAATCAATGCCATGTATAAGTCTGGATTTCTACAAGAGTTGTTATTCAGTGCAGAATACTTTGCCCATTAATTATAATGATAAAAAGTAACTCCTATTCAACCTTAAATCTAAATTATGCCAGAGCTTTCTAGAATAATACAACTACTTCAGAATGTTATCGTGTATTTTAAAATTCTACGTTCTAATAATTTTTTAAAATCTATTAAAGGTACTTCTTTAAGTGGCTAAACTTTCTTTCCAGAACAATAGCACAAATAGAGTAATACAATATTATAATATCACTATATTCTTCAGAATCTTAAAAACAGCAATGACAAAGCACATCCTTTGTTCTTTTGAAACATTCTTCACAGGCAACTTTTCAGCTGTGTCATTTTTGCTATTATGTTATTATTATGCTATATACTCTTTCACCAATCAGTTTTCTAATACCAGTAAGAGTTCATCAATAATTGTGGGCCATTCCAAAGCAAAAGTAAAGATTTTTCTAGATCCATTTTTCAAAACAGAAGTGTGCATTTTCTTAAAGGGATGAAAGAGAAATGTTTGATTAACTGACACTCCGAAATCATTCCTGAGCAATCTGTTAGAATTTCTTTCCCTTTACAATGTTTTCTATTCTATGCTATCAAGAACTATGAATCATAATTTCTGGCAGCTAAAACCAAAAAGGGTGAGAGGCTCTATTAGCATCCTAAAATATGCATGTCCTAATGCTCTCTTAAAATATGTCTGCTCAGAGAAGTTTCAGATTTTCTCAGCCAAGCAAAATGACATTAACTAAGACCCTGGCATGAAGATTTGCTTATTTTAGTTTGCTTAACATTGTAACCACAGCACAAAAATACTGCTACTCAATGGCAGATAAGTTATTCTCTCGCATTTTCGCTTATTGTTTATTAACATCACATGATAAACTATCAAATCACTTATGATCACTAATTACTTCAATAATTCAGTTATAAAGACAATAAACTAAAAGAGTATTAGAACTAGTTCTTCTCAAGATAAGAAAGCATTCTTTCTGTTTTAAAGGAGTCTGGTTAAAATTATTCAGCTCAAACTAGGAATAATTGAAGACAATTGACAATTTAAATCAAGACAGCATCATCTGTCTACATCAGTTGCTGATAAACTTCTGAAAAAAAGTCAAAAGTGATACTAACTTTTTTTTTATATTCAGCATTCCTCAAGGAAATTTAACTTTATTTGCCTTTTTCCTCTGAAAGTTTACTACAGGATTCCAGGAAGAATTTCCTAAAGGGGAACAATATCCAGTAGCGTATTTAGCTGACTTGCCATAAAGGATGAGTAGAATGCAGAGAAGGTCAGAGCTAAGTCAAAAAAGGATGTCATGTTATTCTGACGGTACACCTTTGAGGCAAAGGCCTAATACCTTTACAGAAAATAAAATGCAACAAACTTAATATTTTTCTTTGCTAGAGACAGGAGGACAAGGGTCATGTAACTGCATATCTTGTTGCGTTGTTTCACTCATTTTCTCTTTTTTAATAGAAAACAACAAATTAGTCAGGGAAACACTGCCAACTGCTTTATTTCATATGTTAACTAGTATATTTATATGCTTCCAAAAATATAGTAGACTTTAAGCAAGATAAAATGGAAATGTTTAATGGATTCACAAGGAAAACCTGAAGAAATTTTTTAGTAGCAAAAGTACCCAAAAAATCTAACAAAAAGCACAATGAATTCTGGAAACAACTCTAACTTTTTTTTTTAATGGCGGAATAGTACTCCATTGTGTCTCATGTACTGGGATTTGATAAATTATTTTTTTCAATTTGGTCAAATCCCCTTTTTATTTTTATTGTTTCACTTAAAATTGTGTTAAATTTCACTTTTATTTGAAGAGTTGCCTACCCATGCTATGATTTCAGCAACTTGATGAAAAAATCAATCTATCATTTGATTTTTAAGACTATTACTTTGTGTGCTTATTTTTTGCTCTATTTCATTTTTTAAATTAATATAAATTAAAATTGACTTTTTAGAGATGTATATTGCTATGAATATTAAGACATGAACAGATTATAGTGTAAACACCATCACAATCAGGATACAGAACAGTTCCATCTCTTAAAAAAAACTCCCATGCTACCTAACTTTGTAGTCCCCTCCCGTGACTCCTAATCCCTGACAACTGCAGTTCTGTTCTTATTATTCTTTTGCTTTTTGAGAACGTCACATAGTTCTGTTCTTCGTTATTATTCTTTTGCTTTTTGAGAATGTCATGTAAAGGGAATCAAACAATATGTAAACTGTTGAGACTGAAATTTTAACATGGCATAATACTTTTGAGAATTATCCAAATTGTTCTGTTATCAATAATTTATTTCTTTGTGTTACTGAATAATATTTCATTGTATAGTTATACCATGATTTGTTTTTCCATTCACTTACGGAAAAACACTGGGTTATTTCCAGTTTGGGGCCAATGTAATTAAAGATGCTATAAACATTCATGTACAGGTTTTGTGAAAACACAGGTTTTCACTTTACTAAAAATAAATAAATAAATAAATACCATGAGAGGAATTGCTGGGTCATGTAATAAGGACATGTTTAGCTTTACAATAAACTGCCAAACTGTTTTCAAAATGGCTGTCATATTTGGTATTGCCATCAGTGATGTATGAGCGTTCCAGTTGCTCCACTTTCTTGTCAGCACTTGATATTGTCAATATAGCCATTCTAATAAATGTATATTAGTATCTTTCACTATTAAGTATATTAGCTTGTAGATGTCCTTTATCAGGCTGAAGAACTTTCCTTCAATTCCTAATTTGCTGAGAGTTTTCATTATGTATGAATATTAAATATTTTTAAATACTTTTTGTTTTTGTATGAATAGATTTGATTATATAATTTTTATTCTTTAGACTATCAGTTATATTTTATCGATTGATTGTCAAATACTAAGCCAACCTTTCACTCATTAGATGAATACTACTTGGTCACATTATACTATTCTTTTATACATTGCTAGATTTGATTTGCTAGTATTTTGATGATTCTGCATTTATGTTCATGAGTGATATTGATCTGAAGTTCTGGGGTATTTTCTTCTTGTCACAGTAATGCTCATCTCATAAAATGATGTAGGAAATGTTCTCTCCTTTTCAACAGATGGTGTAGACTTCGGTTTATTTGTTCTTTACATATATGGTAAATTTTAGCACTAAGGTCACCTAGTCCCAGAAATTTCTTTTTCACAAGATTTCAATAATGGGTTAGGAAGTTTATCATTACTAAACTATTAAGGTTATTTATTTCACTCTAAAAGAGTTTTTAGAGGTTTTTGGTTTTGGAATAATCGTTCATTTCACCTAACCTACCGAATTATGTATTATACATAGATTTATTCATAATATCCATCTTATCCTTTTTATATCTATAATGGGGTGATACCCATTTTTTATCCTTGATATTGATCACCATATCTGCCCTCTTTTTCTGCCATAGGTATATCAATTTTACTTATCTTTTTGATAATTTTGCCTTTTGGTTTTATTGATTTTTTTCTCTGTTTTCTGTTTTCAGTTTCATTGATTTGTGCTCTTATATTTATTGCTTTTTATTTCTATTTGGTTCAGTCTACTTTGCACTTTTTCTATTTTCTTAAGATGGAAACTCACTTTGTTGATTTGAAACCTTTGTTTTCCAATATAGGCATTTAATGCTATAAATCTTCCTCCGAGCATTACATTAAGTGCATCCCACACATTTCAACATTATATATTTATTTTCCTTGAGTTCAAAATATTTACAAATTTCTCTTGAGACTTTCTCTTCAACATAAAGATTTTATGGGCATGTATTGTTTAATTTCCAAGTGTTGAGATTTTGTTATTTTTATGTTATTAATTTTCTAATTTAATCCCATTGTTTTCAGAGAATATACTTCGTGTGATTTCAATTAGTTCAAATTTGTTAAAGTTTGTCTTATGACTTGGGATATGCCTATCTTTGTGAATTTTGTATGTTATACTTGAAGAGAAAGTGTGCTCTTCTGTTGTTTGGGGGAGTGCTCTGTTTATGTCAATTAGATTCAGTTAATTCATGATAAAAATCCTTGCTGATTCTATTAGTGTTGTTGATTCTATCACTACTTCTGATTCTAAGAAAGGAGTGTTGAAGTCTCCACTACAAGTGTGGATCTGTCTATCTCTTTCAGTTCTGTCAAATTTATTTTATCTTTTGAAGTGCTGTTGTTTGCCGATACATTTTAAGATGGTTGTGTCTTCTAAGTTGATTTACCCCTCTATAATCATGTACTGTGCCTCTTTATTCCAGATAATTTTCTTTGCCCTGAAGTCTACTTTTTGTGACATTAACGTAGTAACTCCCGGTTTCTTTCTTTTGATTAGTGTTTGCATAGTGTATCTGTTTTTACCCTCTTATTTTTCTCATACCAACATTATTATATTTGACATGAATTTTTCATATGCAACATATATTTGTGTCATTTTTAATTAATTCTGAAAATCTGTCTTTCAATTGATATGAGAGCTTTTACATTTGTTATTGATATATTTAGGTTTAGGTTCTACCATTACATTATTTGCCTTCTGTTTTCTTCCCTTTGTTTTTTTAATTCTCAGTTGTCCTTTTTCTGTTTTCTTAATTATTATTTGATTTTTTAGTATTTCACTGCAATTGATTTTTTGAACTATTACTCTTTGTATGTTTTGCTTGTTTGGTGTTTAGTGGTTGCTCTAGGCATTATAATACATATTTAACTTTTAACTGCTTAGACTCAATATTTTACCACTTGGCCTCCATGATTTTGGGTGAGAAAACTGCAGTTATTTGAATATCCTATTAAAAACTTATTTTTTTCTGGTTGTTTTTAAGGTTATTTTCTTTGTTGTTAGTGTTTGCAATTTGATTATGACATTTCTGAGTTGGGATTTAAGTGTTTATCCTTTTAGGGCCTACCAAACTTCTTGAATTTGTAGGTTTATATCTTTCATCATATTTGAGAAATTTTCAGCTATTATTTCCTCAATTTTTTTTTTCTGTACTACACTCTTGTTGTGACCTTCTGGGACTCCCATGGCATGAAAATTAGACCTGTTGGTATAGCCCAAGAAGTTTCTAAAGCTGTTTTTCTCTTTTTTCTCTGTTCTTTAGATTAACTTCCATTGATTTATCCTCAGATTCATTGACCCTTTTCTCTTTCATCTCCAATATACTATTGCGTCCATCCAGTAGTAAAGGTTGTGTTTGTTTGCTTAGAGTTTTTCTTTTTGTTTGCTTATTTTTGGAGAGTGTAGAAGTTATATTTTTAGTTATAGAATTTCCACTTAATACTTCTTTATATCTTTTAATTATTTGCTTAGATTTTCTTTACATTTGTTTCAAGACTGTGCATACCTTCAAACATTTTTACAATAGCTGCTTTAAGTCTTTGTCAGATAATTCCAGCATTTCAATATCGGAGTTTATTTTTTTTCTTTACCCATGTGAGTTGAGGTTTTCCTTGGTTCTTGTTTGTCAATTAACTATGTATTGTCTTCTGGATGCTCTGAATACTTTCTTATGAGACAATGAATCCTGTTTAAACCCTATAGAAAATGTCGATATTTTGCTTTAGCAATCAGCCCAGTTGGATTCAGTCCCCGCATCCTGACCAGCCTTCTGTGGTTGTGGTTTCAATGTACATTTCAGTATTCAATGCCTTTACAGTGCTATTCACATCTGCTTTGTGTGTTTGTCACCTAGTGGGTAGTCCAGGAAGTGGGCAGAAGCCCATCTCAAAGTTTCATTCTCAAAATACATGGTATATCTTTAGGATTAGATCAAAGCACTTGCAGCTCAAGGGTGAATCCAGGAGTTTATCAACAATTTTATGGAATTGGTTTCTCAAGTTCCTATGCCTCCATTATCTCCCTTTCTGGTTTCCTTTTCAGTTCCCCAGAAAGTATGGTCTTTAGCTATGCTATCCTGACACACACTTCCCATGAATGCATATGCATCCAGGACCAAGCAAAAGGAGTACATAGAAAGAAAAAAAAAGCCATTAGATGTCCTTATTTCTCAAAGTTTAAAGCACATTGTAGGTTCCTGCTGCCACAACTGTTGCTACCAGAAGTTCTGTATACGACTGCTCATTATCGGGGGAAACCAGCCCCCGATATTCAACGTGGGTCCTTTTCTATTTTCCCTAAGTGTCAGCCAGTCTGAGAAATAAAGGGAAAGAGTACAAAAGAGAAATTTTAAAGCTGGGTGTCCAGGGGAGACGTCACATATCAGCAGGTTCCGTGATGCCCCCCAAGCCGCAAAACCAGCAAGTTTTTAATTAGGGATTTTCAAAAAGGGAGAGTATGAATAGCATGTGGGTCACAGAGATCACATGCTTCACATGGTAATAAAATATCACAAGGCAAATGGAGGCAGGGGAGATCACAGGACCAGGAAGAAATTAAAATTGCTAATGAAGTTTCAGGCACACATTGTCATTGATAACGTCTTATCAGGAGACAGGGTTTGAGAGCAGACAACCAGTCTGACCAAAATTTATTAGACGGGAATTTCCTCATCCTAATAAGCCTGGGAGCCCTACGGGAGACCAGGGCTTGTTTCATCCCTTATCTACAACTGTAAAAGACAGACGTTCCCTAAGCGGCCATTTTAGAGACCTACCCTTGGGAATGCATTCTCCTTCTCAGTGATGTTCCTTGGTGAGAAAAAGAATTCAGCCATATTTCTATTTGCTTTTGAAAGAAGAGAAATATGGCTCTGTTCTGCCCAACCCACAGGCAGCCAGACTTTAAGCTTATCTCCCTTGTTCCCTGAACATCACTGTTATCCTGTTCTTTTTTCAAAGTATCCAGATTTCATATTGTTTAAACAATTTGTGCAGTTAATGCAATCATCACAGGGTCCTGAGGCGACATTCATCCTCAGCTTATGAAGATGATGGGATTAAGAGATTAAAGTAAAGACAGGCATAGGAAATAACAAGAGTATTGATTGGGGCAGGGATAAGTGTCCATGAAATCTTCACAATTTATGTTCAGAGATTGCAGTAAAGACAGGCATAAGAAATTATAAAAGTATTAATTTGGGGAACTAATAAATGTCCATGAAATCTTCACAATTTATGTTCTTCTGCCATGACTTCAGCCAATCCCTCTGTTTGGGGTCCCTGACTTCCTCCAACAGCTCATGGAACAAGAACTAAAAGGCTTTTCTCCAAGTTGTCTCTCTGTGTTGATGCTTACTTCCATATTTTGCACTACTTGAACCCAGGCTGGGGTAGACACCAGAAAATGGTAAATGCACTGTCCATTCAGTGATACTTCAAATTCTACTCAGAGTCCTCAAATAACTCTTCCATCATTCTGATTAGGTTTTATAGCTGCATTCAGTGAGAATGACAGATTGGAGTGTACTTACCCCATTTTACCCAGAACTGGAATCTTTGAGTGGGTTGTTTTTTTTTAATTAAGCTTATAAATAGCACTGTTACTTTATAATTAGTCTACATAAAAAGCTTGTCTGGATAAGTGTTAAAAACAGATGAATAAAGAAAAGAAGAAAAGAGACAGGAAGAAAGGGATGGAGTGAAGGAGAGAAAGAAGGAAAGACAGAAAGGAAAGAAGAAAAAAAAGGTAGAGGAGAAAAGAAAGGAAGAAGGAGAGGAGAGAGGTGAAAGAGAAATAAAGAAAGAGTAATAAAAAATAAGAAGCGGCTGGGTGCTTTGTCTCAGGCCTGTAGTCCCAGCATTTTGGGAGGCTGAAGCAGATGGATCACTTGAACCCAGGAGTTTGAGACCAGCCTGGGCAACATGGCAAAAACCCATCTCTACAAAAAATACAAAAATTAGCTGGGCATGGTGGCTTCTGCCTATAGTCCCAGCCACTCAGGAGGCTGAGGTGGGAGGATCACTTGAACCCAGGAGGTGGAGGCTGCAGTGAGCTGTGTTCACACCACTGCATATCAGGTGGGTGGCAAAGTGACACTCCGCCTCTAAAAATGAAAAGAAAAGAAGGAAGACAGAAAAGGAAGGAATCAAGAAAGAAAGGGAAGAAGGAGAGAGAAGGAAAGAGGTGAAAAAGAAAAATGAAAGAGTGAAAAAAACAAGAAAGAAGACGAAACTGGAAAGGAAGGAAGGAAGGTAGGAAAAAAGGAAGATAGGATCCAAGAAGGAGAGAAGAAGAGAGAAATAATAGAAAATCAGACATTAATATCAAACACCTGACTGAAGGGAGATAAAGTTGAAACAGGAAAGGTTCCCTTGTCCCCCTCCCAGGGTGTGTGATACGGGTGTGGCTCACTTCCTCCATGCCTCCCTGCTCAAACCTCTAAGGAAGCATACAGGCAGGCAGGCTGTGGGGCTCCAACTCCATGGCAGTGTCTAGGGGTAAATGTTTACAGCTTCTGAAGCCCTAGTGGGCATGAGTTACAGAGTGCTCTGTTAGTTTGCCATCTATAAGCAGCTTGTGTTAACCAGATAAATTAGGTTCTCTACCGTGCCGCAAGGACAGAGGGCTTTCTGTATCCCAGGTGCTTGCCTTGGTTTACTGGAAGAATCAGACCACACGTGGGCTTTGGGAATGAGTGCAAAGTTTTATTGAGTGGGAAGTAGCTGTCTGCTGATGGGGGAGCCAGAAGCGAGATGGTTTTCCCCTGGAGTTGGGCCGCTTGGAGGCCCCTACTGTCCTCCAACTGCCCCACCAAAGTCCGCCTCATCCCGACCGATGGCCTGCCAGCATGCCAGTGTCTGTTGGTGCCTGTCAGTGTGCTCTTCCTCCCACAAGCTCTGGATGACCAGCCACTTGTGTCTTCTTCCACTTATGCGTTCCTCACGATGTCCAGCCACTTGTGTGTGTGTGCCTGCTAGGGTCTCGGGTTTTTATAGGCAGAGGATGAGGGTGTGGTGGGCCAGGGTGGTCTTGGAAAATGCAAAATTTGCAAAGGCAGAAGTGCCTGTCCTCACCTAGGTCCGTGGGGATGGAGCCCTAGCCAGAAACTATGCCTTCCTCTACCCAGCACTTCCCTCCCCTCCTTCCACATCATTTAAAGGGACCATGCTATTCCCCTCTCAGCACTCTCGTATCAAAGTCACCTTCTTTAAATTGGACAAATTGTTTCTTTTGTCTGGGAAAAAGACCATTGTGAGCAAGCCAAAATGTAGAAGTCATTTCCTCTTCATATAACTTTTGCCACCAAGTGGAGAAGAAATGGTACTCCTAAGTTCACATGTAGAAGTCACAATCTTCACCATAGTTTTTGCCACCAAGTAGGGCGGAAATATAACTTTCGTTTTTAAAAAGTAAAAAGGCTAAAATGTAATGAAATGTTTATGCTGAAAACCCTGAGGTTTGGGGTGGGAAAATCCTTCCTTGAAAAAGTTTTCGAGAAGTAAATTTCAAATACAAATCAAAACTACAGTGAGATATCATCTCACCCCAGTTAAAATGGTTTTTATCCAAAAGATAGGCAATAACAAATGCTGGTGAGGATGTGGAGAAAAGGGAACCCTTGTCCACTATTGGTGGAAATGTAAATTAGCACAAACACTACTGAGGATAGTTTGGAGGTTTCTCAAAAAATTAAAAATAGAACCACTATATAATCCAGTAATCCCAGTGCTAGCTATATACCCAAATAAATCAGTATATCAAAGACATATTTGCACTCCCATTTCTACTGCAGCACTATTCACAATAGCCAAGATTTGTAAACAACCGAAGTGTCCATCAACAGACAAACAGATAAAGAAAATGTGGTACATATACACAATGGAGTACTACGCCGCCATAAAAAAGAACACCCTGTCATTTTCAACAACATGAATGGAACTAGAGGCCATTATGTAAAGTGAAATAAGCCAGGCACAGAAAGACAAGCTTCACATGTTCTCACTTATTTGTGGAAGCTAAAAATGGAAACAATTGAACTCACGGACATAAGAGAGTAGAAGGATGGTTACCAGAGGCTGGGAAGGGTAGTGCGGGCAAGGAGTAGGGATGATTAATGCATACAAAAACATAGAAAGAAAGAATGAGATCTAGTACTTGATATTACAACAGGGTGACTATAGTCAATGATAATTTAATTGTACATTTTAAAATAAGTAAAAGAGTATAATTGGATTGGTTGTAACAAAAAGGATAAATGCTTGAAGTAATGGATACCCCATTTACCCTGATGTGATTATTTTGATATTCTGATGTGATTATTTTGATACCTCAATCCCATAAATATAAAGAGCTGCTATGTGCCCACAAAAATTAAAAGAAAGAAATTATCAGGGGTTACTAAATTGAATAACAAAGCATAACATAACCTTGGGGCAAGGGTGCAGCTTGCATTTATTAAATGTCACCCTAGATTTTTGTGTTCAATTCCAATAGGCTGAGAGCAGAGGATTTTTAACTTTAAGAAAAGTTTTGCTGGGCGCAGTGGCTCACACCTGTAATCCCAGCACTTTGGGAGGCCGAGGAGGGCAGATCACGAGGTCAGGAGATCGAGACCATCCTGGCTAACACGGTGAAACCCCGTCTCTACTAAAAATACAAAAAATTAGCCGGGTACGGTGGCAGGTGCCTCTAGTCCCAGTTACTTGGGAGGCTGAGGCAGGAGAATGGCGTGAACCCAGGAGGTGGAGCTTGCAGTGAGCAGAGATCATGCCACTGCACTCCATCCTGGGCGACAGAGGGAGACTCTGTCTCAAAAAAAAAGAAAAAAATAGTTTTCACCTGAATATGAATGAGAAGCTATCAAATGTACTTAGATGTTTATATATCTACATCTCATAATTTTATATAATGGAAATAATGATTAGAAATACCTATTCATTATGAATTAATCTTAGAAGCATATTTAAGTGGTAAACCAACTAAAGCCCCATTCATGTCTATGGGACTATTTTCAATAAATGACTCGATTTGCAAATTTGAAAGTTATCTCATGTTTGTGCACATGGTTTCTCTTTCATCATCTCTTTCTTAAAATGGGCAAGCTAGAATCAAGTCCATAGTACTCCCATTAGATACTAAGGATAAAGTAAAACTTTTATTTTGTATACCATCTCTAGATGTTGTGGAGAGAAGGGTTTTTAAGAGACAGTATTAAGAGACAGTATATGTAAATCTTGTCTTGGCCAAGCCACCTCTCATCTCTACAAAATCCTCGTGGAAATATAAGTATAAATAAAAATGTCCGAGTAAGGCAAATTAACCATCATTATTAACTTGGACTTTGGTCCCAAAACCTAAGCAGAACCAGAACTGTAGTTGGCTGGACCAGTAAAAAAAAAACTCTTTGTCCTAATTAAAAGCAAAATAGAGGCATAAACAAAGCATACTGAGTGACCTACAATTTTTTCTAAACCCATACTAATATCTCAGATTTTACCCCTGAGTACACCAGCTGGTTCAGAGCCCCGCTTTCTTTTCTGAAAGCAAAAGTGAGAGTATTTGTCCCAAGATTTAGCTGCCCACCTAAACATTCCTAGGCCAAATAAAATCCAGAGAGCTGTCTGTTTTGTGGAAGAAAAGAAGGTTTCCAACTGCAAAAACAGCTGCAAAATGGGAGAAGTAAAACGACAGAGATATGCCCAGGGATGGCCTTAGGGTTCTGTCTTAGAATCAGTTTTGACTTCTTGAAACTGACTAATCTTTTGGGAGAAGTAAGGATTGATAAAAAAATAAAATAAAATAAATAAAAAATTAAAAAAGCAGAAAAGAGGACACCCTTCCCCTAGTGGACCACACTATTTTCTATGAATCAGAGCAGCCCTTTTTTTAAACTTTTTTTTTTTTTCCGAGACAGAGTCTTGCTCTGTCACCCAGGTTTGAGTGCAGTGGCATGATCTTGGCTCACTACAAGCTCTACCTCCTGGGTTCACGCCATTCTCCTGCCTCAGCCTCCCAAGTAGCTGGGACTACAGGCACCCGCCACCATGCTCAGCTAATTTTTTTGTATTTTTTAGTAGAGAGGGGGTTTCACCATGTTAGCCAGGATGGTCTCGATCTCCTGACCTCGTGATCCACCGCCTCAGCCTCCCAAAGTGCTGGGATTACAGGCACGAGCCACTGCGCACGGCCTTTTTAAGCTTTTTATAGCACAGACAGCTCACACTCATCTTTCAGAGAAGTGGCAATAGAGCAATTCTCAATTCCTATCCTTAGTTATAAATGAATGCTCAAATTTCATCTTTTAAGGTAGAGATTTTGTAGTTTTAAATGATATGTTCACCCTTGTATTTGTTGGCAGTGAAATTAATCAGTCACTTTTCTGCCAACTTAAACAGCCAAGCAAGGCCTCTCACCCATTTCCTTTACAGCTTTGCATTTTGCCACTGTGTGGTCCTACTGCTCCTGTAACAAACTGCCACACCCTTAATGGCCTCACATAATGCCAATTTGTTATCTTAAAGTTCTGGAGTTCAGAAGTCCAAAATCAGTCTCACTGGGCTAAAATCAAAATGTCATCAGGGCTGGTTGGTTCCTTCTGGAAGCTCCAGGGGGAACCCCATTTCCTTTCTTTTTCTCACTTCTAGAGGCTGCCTGCACTCCTTGATTCATGGGCCATACCTCCATCTTCAAAGTACATGACCCTAATTTCTGCTTCCATGGACTCATCTTTTCTGCCCTTCTGCCTTCTTCCTACAAGAAACCTCGTGATTACATTGGGTCCACCAGATATTCCAAGATAATATCCCTATCTCAAGATTTTTAACTCAATCATCCTTCCTTTGCATATAATATAACATATTCACAGGTTCCAATAATTAGGATGTGAACATCTTTGGGGGGGCCATTAGTCAGCCTGCTACAGTTTAAAAGGTTCCTATCGGCCGCGTGTGGTGGCTCACACCTGTAATCCCAGCACTTTGGGAGGCCGAGGCAGGCAGATCATGAGATCAGGAGACTGAGACCGTCCTGGCTAACACAGTGAAACCCCATCTCTACTAAAAATACAAAAAATTAGCCAGGCATGGTGGTGGGCACCTGTAGTCCCAGCTACTTGGGAGGCTGAGGCAGGAGAATGGCGTGAAGCCAAGAGGCGGAGCTTGCAGTGAGCCGAGATCGCACCGCTGCACTCCAGCCTGGGTGACAGAGCAAGACTCTGTCTCAAATAAAATAAAATAAAATAAAATAAAATAAAATAAAATAAAGTTCCTATCATCAGCATATTTGGAGAACTTTATTATGTGTACCCTTTACCAGAAAAATTCTGAAAAGTTTAATTAAGATTGATTCTACTTGTATGCATCAGTTACATTACAAAGAGTAACTGAAGAGAGTTTGACAGGGATTATTTACAAATATATGAGCAAGTTTCCCACAAAGGATAGAGAAACACTTGTAGAGTCATAATAGTCCAAAACCCTGAGACTAAATCGTTAAAAGGAAGAAGTGGCTACTAGAATTCCAAAAGAACCATTGCTTTAAGAGAAGTTCTCCCTCTACATGACACTGTAGAGAGGAATATATCCATTGTTCACGATCAGCAAGGAAGGAACAGGGGAAGCGAATATTTTCCCAGCCTCTCTCCCCCTGGCCATAAATTGGCTGAACCCAACCAGAAGTCACATAGCAAGAGAGTGAGCCTTATTCATGCAACTCACTGAGTTTAGCCTTCTGGGACACAAAGGCGGGTGAAAAAGGGTGAAGAGCAAATATGAAGGGACAAATAAATAATATCCTACAGGATAGGTCTTCTTGTTTGCCCTTCACCATCCACTATTGTCCTTTGTGCAAATGAAAAACATTTCATTAACATAGGAGACCCACACACAAAGTGCTATCTATTGCCATACTATTAGAGGATTATGTTAATTCAGCCATATGCCCAACAAAAACCTAAAACTTATATAGCAGAAGAGAAAAAGTTGGGGATAAACAAATAATTAATATAAAACATAGCTGCTGGTACTATTCACAAGAGCAAAGACATGGAATCAACCCAAATGCCCATCAATGATAGACTGGATAAAGAAAATGTGGTACATATACACATGGAATACTATCCAGCCATAAAAAGGAATGAGATCACATCCTTTGCAGGGACATGGATGGAGCTGGAAGCCATTATCCTCAGCAAACTAATGCAGGAACAGAAAACCAAACGCTGCATATTCTCACTTACAAGTGGGAACTGAACAATGAGAAGACATGGACACAGGGAGGCGAAAAACACACACTGGGTCCTGTCAGGGTGGGAGGGTTGTGGGGAGAGGGAGAGCACCAGGATAAATAGCTAATGCTTGCAGGGCTTAATACCTAAGTGATGGGTTGATAGGTGCAGCAAACCACCAAGGCATACATTTACCCATGTAACACACCTGCACGTCCTGCAAGTGTATCCTGGAACTTAAAATTAAATTAAATTAAATTTTAAAAACTAAAAACTAAAAAATAAATTTTAAAAAATACAGCTGCTGCCAGAGCCTTGTGACAAAGTTGATAATCACAGCTTCCTTCATTTGCCACCATTGTTCCTTCTGCCAGCAACTGGACTACTCCAGAATTTTCCTGATGGAGGACCCAACCCTTAATTCTGACATGATCTGTGTTCTTGGTATGGTTTTCTTTACTGAATTGCCACAGTTTCCCATTGAACACTATTATTGGACATGGAAGGATCATAAAGTATCCCAGTGAATTATCTAAGTTGCAGACATGATGCTCTTTTCCCTCCCTTGTGCAGCAGCAACCCAATTTTCTCTGGGTAACCAGGACCAATCTTCCCTGATAGTAAAGTGAACACATTCTTTGCCAAAATGCCAGTGAGAAATCTTTTTCTAACTTGACAAAACCATGACTGTGGTGCCTGGAAGAAGTATTTATTTCATAAGGATTGGGACTTCCAAAGCTACCTAGCTCAAGTTTATGGATCATGAACAAAAATTTCTCAAATGACTTTATTAGGTACGAGAGAGAGAGAGACAGACCACTTCCACTTCTGCTCCTTGGCTCCTGGAAGCACACATTTTGGCTATGAGAAAGACAGCACCATATATTCATTGAAACATTTAAGCATATGCCACATGTTGTAGTATAGCACTCCCACTTCCCAGAGTAAAGAAAATACAGAGGCAGATTCACCATATATCCTTATATCAGCATTGCAGGTTACTTCTTCAAGGGATCTGCTGCCCCACTCTCAATAAGGGACTCTGGATCTGTAAGTTGGATTAGGTCTAGGAATTGAATATGAGCCCATTAATGCTCACTTTGGCAACTCAAGTAAGATTTCTGCCCACTAAACATAGACTTTTTCCACACATAAGAAGCAACACCTCACTAAACTGCACATCCATTTTCATCTGTAGGGATTCCATGATCAATGAGTCATTGCCACAAGTCCCTGTGGGTCAAACACTCTGATTACCACTCCATCATTGTAGCTTATTAAGATAATTGCACTCATCTTGTTTCTGCTGGTTAAGCAGTGACATGTGGCCTCTACCACTCTGTGATCCCATTATTCCATTGAAATCTAGGACTCCAGTGCCAATGCATTATCTCCTACTATCATCTCAGCATGCAAAGAACAGCCATTGCAAATGCTGTTGTTTTTCCCAACTAATACATTTCTGAATGCTCAGGTGAAGGGAGTTTCTTCTCAGGGACATGTGTAGTGGGTGGCCGAATGAATTATATGTAATAGATGCATCCCAACCTTATATTTCTCTGATCTTAGGACTTCTTTCACTAAAATAGTCCAGGGATGCTCCAGCATTTATTCATCATTGACTCTAGATGACCATTGAGTCTAGTCTTCCATTCACTATTTTTACATCATTCCCAGATGGTTGACCCAACACATTATATCTAAAACTCAAGTAAATGCAACATATAGATAAATTTATCCCAATATAATCTTATATTTTTCCTCCTTGACTCAATACTTTTTGAAGCTACTTATATGTGCTACATAATCTCCTACTGGTAAAACCTGGCAAGGTCATGAATTCTTTGAGTACAGTCTATTTCCTTCCTAACCAGGTATTGTGCAGACCCTGTCTGTGCTTTCTTGTGTACCCCATTCTATTATTGAATGACTGTGTGGCTTTGGACAAGTCACTCCATGTTTTTGAGATTCTTCTTTAAAATGAAGATAATAATATCTACCCATAGGGTTGGTGCAGAGAATAAATAGGCAAAGTTAACAGCACACAGCCTACGACAAAAGAAACTAGCTTTTTACCCCCTTTAAGGAAAACTTTGAACCATATTCCCAGATACAGTTAAAAAAAAATCAACAAAAATTCAACCAGTGTAAATTGCAAAGATTCCTGTTTACCTAGGACTAAGAAAATCTAAAATATTGTAAAATGATTTCAGTTTAATTTAGACTATCTCACACATAGTAGGTACTCCAAAGTATTATTTCTGGAATTGGATTCTGATCCAAAGTTTGAAGCTGTATTAACTGTCCTTGGAATTTATTCTCCTTCAAGCATCTATGTCTGAAGAAAAAAAAAATCCATAGGATTTCCAGATTTACCAGTAAAAGACAAATGCATCATAAATTGATATTTTAATTACTCATGAGTGGGATTGATGCTGAGCCTTGAGTATACTTAACAGGTTTTGTTTTTCATGAAAGCTTTCATTTCCGTTGACACTGGCAATCAGCTTATGAATCTTAGCTCCAGTGCGGTAATTATGTCAAACTCAGCTTGGGAGGGTAAAATGTTCAGTGGAGAGCAGTTGCCCTTGTTCAGAAGGAAAAGCACAAAAAGGATAAATGATTACTTATCAAATTTATTCTACTTGGAAAATGACAAAGTTCTTATAGAGGCATAGAAATAAAACTACTCTTAGAAACCTGATTTCCACCTGGTATGAAAGAAGTATATAGAGGAATAATAAAATTCCATAGAAAATTCACTTACTCGCTAGCATACTTGACTCTCTATCGCCTTGGAAGAAAATGTAAACATACTGCCTCTCCACATGCTTTAATTTATACTAATACTTTCCAATTAAGTTGTTGGGAAACGCCCTTTTAAAAGCTGATGCATTCAGTGCTTGCTTGCCATCTACTTGTGATGTCAACGCTAATTGCTTTAAGAATCTAAAGTTTGGAAAAATGACCATATTTCTGTATTGCAGAGGCCATATCCATTCTTTTGGGAAGCAACTTTTTTAATAGCAAAAAGGTGCAATGTATAAACACATAATCTAGACTCATCTATTAGAAATTCATTTGTTCCAAATACTTCTCCCAATGTGTAACACTGAGATACAAAATAACCATTCTGTGATGTGCTTCAAAAATGTACCAGATGTATTCCTCCATTCTTGTGGGAACCTGTGGATTAGCCTTCCCACATGAGCTATCCCTATGCAAGAAGATAATTTCCTCCTACTTTTCCCATGGCTCTGCTGCAATTTGCAGGACATTATGGGAAATTTGCCACAATATGTGGGACATTTTGGTCTTCTGCTGGAATTTTGCAAGTATGCATTGCCACGGTTTGAAGTACAGATCAAGATATTTGTTTCATATGGTGAGATCTAACATAACACTTCATGAGAGGACTAAGAGCTTGCCTGTGTTTTCCAAAACTCATTAGAACTGACAGTATAACCCATTTACTTAGGCAAAATGTAGAAGAAAGCTTAACCATTAGCTACAGATTATCCCTGCTGATTTAACGATGTTGAAGACTGCAACATCATATTTTAGCACTGCCAGGGAGGGGAAGGAGCTGGAGAGAACCCATTCAAAAATGGGTTCTACTCTTAAGTTTAAACTCTGCCATCCTGTTTGCTCTGAGCACCACAGAAGTTTGAGCAGCAAATCATTGTTCTTGTATTTTATTCCTCTTGTAAGCCTGGTAGACCAGAAGCAGAACATTAATTACTTTTAAACAAGAACGTGAATTGTTTATATAACCTAGGTTTCTAGTTAGTCAAGGTAGAAACCTATTTTTAAATCAAATGTCTCTTGAAAACAATGACTCAGTTTAGGAGGAGAAATGTGTTATGAACTTGAAAATATAGAAATCTCAATTTCATAAAGCCCAAAATTTGAAAAAAAAAATAGGTTATAGAAGTTTTAAGAAACATTCATCATTCATTTCAAGTGTTTCTATAATTTTTGTTTGTTGTTTGATTTTTGCAAAATATAAAAACTATATCAACATGTAAGAAAGTCTCTTGTGTTTGTCTAAAACAAAGTACCCAGTAAAGATACTATAACTGATTTGACCAATTCCAAGTCATTACCCTGGGCCAGTCATTACATTGCCAGTACAGTAGCAACCCTAAAGACATCTATTATTAGAGACAATCACAATTTTAAAAAAATGAAAATCCTGCCAAATTATCACAGTGGGCTTCACAATAGGAATGTCTTTGAAAAGAGGGAGAAAAACTAATCAAATTCCAACTCAGATTTTTTTTTTAAATCTCAAAGGTAAAGAAACAAAAACTTATACACATTGAAGGCAGCTCTAAATTTCTCTAAACCATTGTATAAAATAGTTATTTCTTTTTTCTCACCTCACTCTCCTCAGCTATCAACCCAGCCCAGTCTGTCTTTTGCAGCCCCTCTTCCCCTTCCCAACACACACACAAACACACATAGTATGTGGAAGCAGTTTCCACTGAGGTTACCAATGATAAAAATGACACTAAATATAATTGGCAACATTTTTAGTCCTCATCTTACTTGGCCTCTAAAAATACGGTAGGCAACTTTTTACTACTCTCTTCTTGAAACATTCGCTTCCCTTGGATTCCCTAACATGTCACTTTCTTGGTTTCCCTTCTACTCTCGCCACTCTTTGCTGGCTGATTCTCTTCTCCCTGGGCATTAGTGTCGAAGTTACATCACCTTCTCTTTTTACTATATATTCTCTTCCTAGACAATCTCTTCAAAGCTCTTGCAATTTTTAAAAAGATAAATCAAAAACTTTACTTTTCAGTCCAGACCTCCCATTTCAGGTCACCAACTGCCTTGAAATTGTCACGTGGCTGTCTTACAGAATTACATGTTTAAGATATGCAGAACTGATCTCATATTCTCAATCCTGAATTTGGTTTTTTCCAAATGCTTCCTGATGGCACCCTATTGACCCAGTTGGGCAAGCTAGAAATGTAGGAGCCATTTTTAACAGTTCTCTTCACCAGTTTTTCCCTACTTAATCAATCAGAAACTCCTATAAGATTTCCCCCAATTTTTCACTGAATTCATCCATTTCAGTTCATCTCTGATGTCACTACCCTCATTCAAGCTACTATTTTATCTTATCTGGACCATTAAAATAGTCTCAAAATTGAGCTTTTCACTTCGAAACTTGCAACATCCAAACTAAAGCCCCACTAAAACCACAGTAAAGTAAGTAAATAAGTAAATAAATAAATAAATGTGCTAATATCACCCAGTGCATAAAACACTTCAGCAGTCTGGCTCTTAGATGAAGACCAAGGCTCTTCATGGTTTCTCCTCTACACACTTCATTAGTATGTCTCCTGCATGTTCCCTCTCCTACTGTCTGCTTCTGCCATGCCTGCCTTTTTTTTAGTTCCTCTAACATGCCATGTTCCCTCTTGCTTCACATGATGCTCCCTCTGTTGAACTGTTTTTCCCTCCTGCCTCTGTCAGTTCTTCCTAATCTCACCTCCAATGTCACTTCCTCAGAGAAGCCTTCCGTGAATTTTCTGACTAGGCCAAATTCCCCATAACATGATCTCATAACTCCCTGTACCTCTAATTTTGACACTTATTACAGTTATAATATGAAAGTTATCTATGCAGTCATCAGATTTGTATACACAAGCAATAAGTTCCACTGAAGGGTCTATTTTACTCACCATGGTATTCCTGCTTCAGTTTATTATAGGTGTTAAATCAACAGTAGAATGAATTAATTAATTAATTAATGGCATATTCTGGAAACTCTTACTAAATGTAGATACTCACTGAAAATATTGATCAGCCAAGGAACTACTACTTAGATGACTATAGACCCTGACATTCATAAACAATGAGGCTAATGATGTTGATAACAATTAAAGTGAAGACAGGGACAATGATAACGCTTATGATAATGGTGATATTAGCTAATACTCAATGAGCTTTGCTTGACACATGGACTAAGTGCCAGTGTAATCTTCATAACAGCCTAAAAAGTAAGTATTTCTGTCCCCTTTAAAATTCAGAGATGAAGGTGATGTGTGCAATTACTATCATTAAAATGTAATGACCCTCTCAAGTATGTTTTTATTATTTTTATCTGTGAAGTAGAAATGTATTTCTTTCTTTCAATCCAATAATGCTAAACTTTATATATTTAGTGCCCTTGGGGAAAATTGCCAGCCTTATAACAACAAGCTTATTAACAAACATTTCCATAATTTAAGTCCATTATTGCTCATAATCAGTAAGTGAAACTTTGTTTTTTGGAATTGCAAACGTATTAATTTAGAATGTAATGTGTCCAGAAAACTAAAGTAGTCAGTTGACTTAAATTTTTGCTTTCTTACTACAGTGTTCTCTCTAAAAACATTACTTACTTCTTGCTCAGGTTAAACAAAACAAAAAATGAAAAACAACAACAAATAAAAGAGGTTTAATTTTTTAACAACATTAAAACAGAAATTGTACTCCTGGTGTAGAAAATAGGACTGCACAAACTTTCATAATAGATCTTCTACAAAGGAAAAGAATTTATCATGACTATTTTACATATCTCTAATAAATGTTTTCATATTTATTCCAAAATAAACTAAAAATATAAATGCAAAACATCCTGCAACAATATAGAATGTACCAATAAAATAAACCACCACAAACAATAATTATTATTTTCTTATACACTCACCTTCGTAGACTTCTTACACTTTCTATGGCAGAGCTACCATACAGTAAAGCTGTATAAGTACTAATAAAATGAAGCCATGATTTCTTGATATAAAATAAACTCTAATAGTTATTACGCTTTTTCCATGTCAGAAAAGATTTCTCCAACTCTGACCAATAGTCCATTATAATATTCATTTCTCTGAGATATTAGGCTCAAAATTGGGCTCAGGTATATAAATTATCTTACCTTCTGTCACCTACATTTTTAGAATACATAATTTACCATATAAACTATTTGGATAAACCTGTGAAAATGACAGCTGATCCTGTTTTAAGAAATGTGTCACTGTGTCTCAGAAGAAGCCATGCAATACTGAGACCTAATGATGGTTTTACAACTGTTTTCCAGCATATTTTTACATTGCATGCATTTTCACTTCCAGCCATGAATCCAGTACTTAACAAGACATAAAATTAATAATTCAGCTGAACATGTTTAACCAGGTAATACAATCGCATGCTAACTCCTCAGATGAATGAGCTGTATTTTATTTTGTAGGCAGAGCTTTTTAAGTCATCTGATACTATGACTAAGGCAACTGGGATTATAATGCACCAGAAAATACAATAGATATACACCTCAGAAGCGCTTTTTCTTCTGTGTTTGCACTAAATGGAGGAAAGGGAGGAATCTGGGAGAGGGGAGATGGCAAGCTGACACTCCATACACAACTTGTTCCATTGTATCTCATTATTACAGCACATATGGCTTGTACCATACTGATCTGAGATCCCTCCAACACATAGGAATAAGCAGAAAAAGTGTGGAATTAAGTGTTAGCCTTCACTTTTAGTTTCCCAGCTTTGGAGGTTTCTCTTAAGAGTATTATTTAGAAGTTGTTAATTTCCTTTTATAACAGATTTCTTTTAATGGAAGAAATTCCCCATAGAAGTGTAAAGAAGATGGGATGATAGAATGTAAATGTTCTAAAGATATGTAAATACTTATTTGTGGACTTTTTGAAATCCAGATCATACAAATACTCATCGAGGACTTTGAAACATTATTGATCCCAAAATATACTTATATATTTTATTTTGGAATATTAGAATCTGCCTTTAAAATACAAATTGGATATTCTAAGTAATGCTATTTACCTAGTAGGTTATAATGATTTCACCAATCTAAATATCTGTGTAATTTGTGTACAGATATTTAGAATATATTTTGAAATTTTGGCATAACAAAAATCTTTATGCAAAGCCCTTCCTCAGTGCAGGCAGAAATCAAATTTGCAATTTCAAAATCAGATATACCTTTAGTGACTCATCATCATATTTAGCACCTTTAGATATTCTCTAATTTTCTATAGTAAAAGGTCACTAGTCATTCATGGCAAAAAGGTCTGGGATGCTCTCTTCCTTGGAAAAGTTCTAAATAACAGGTCTCCCTATAGGCCACTAGTCAGCTGTCAGTTGTCTTCTGAGATAGTTTTGAGCTTAAAGAGCAAGTTCTGACCAAGTTTAACAAGTTCCACAATCTTGAAATGCAAAAACCACTACATGTATAATTTCAGGCCTTTTATTATATTAATATAAATGTCAAAAGAAAAATGCATTTTCAATATTTAGAAGATGAAAAAGATAAAAATGATTTCATTCACCTAGAATAATTTAAGTGGGTAACTAAGCCTTATCTATCATGAACATGAACTACTTAACTTTTTCTCCTTTGACATATTTAAATAAATTTATAATTTTAAAACAGACATATTTCACAGTAAAAACCTCTTCCTTTTACATTTCACACAATAACTACTTAATAGATATAGTTTAACAGTTCAAATAAAAGAATATTTTAGAGTTCCAACTCTAGAGTAACAACTTTAAATAATTTACTTACATTCACTATGTGTTTCTCATGCATTCTATATAATATATTGGCCTAACTCTGCATAGGGACTTTCAGGGAACTTAAAGGCACAGGAATAAGGACAATATAAGGAGTACATTAGGAGAATGTTTACTCCAGTTGTAATTGACCTCGTAACTGGTCTGTGAAAGAGTGAAATAATCAGGAGTGGGTTACTTAAGGCCATTCCTAATCTGAACATGTTTCTAGTTTTATACTTATATATATCCAGATGGAAATGACACAGAGGAACACAGAGGAATAAAGAAGAAACTCAAAGCTAATTCAGAAGTGCTAGTTTTGACTATAACCCAAACTTTGGTTTACAAGGGAGATTACCCCGAATAGAAATTAACTTCCCATTTAACAGGGGAAAATCATTTTAAAAGCATATTTGGGGCCCTTCTTTTGAAAAGGGACAATATTATATGAACCTTACAAATAATAATTGACCCAATAAATATATTGAAAGCAAGTACATATGGATAAAATTTACTTGACATCATTTAAAAATAATTAAGGGAGGAGAAATACTTGAGATAGAAAGCATTTGGGATTTTATTGAAAACAAACCGTTTGTAAAATAACTGGAGATTCTTAATGAGCTTAAAACGTGGGTGTGTTGGCACATCTTCCTTTTGGATTAATAAACTGTTCATTACTAGAGCCTTGTGGGTATACATTCCTCAGATCTAGTGTCACTATGATTCAAGAAAGAACTCTGGGATCAACCATGGACTGCATCCACAATGTCCCTAGGTACTGAAATCCTGGGAATACAGGAGTTGCAGGAATGAATGATCATAGCAAAAGCATCTTAATATAAAGATATGGTTTTTCTTACGAGTTGGTTTGCCCTTAGAAATAATCAGTTGACAGAAATGACTTTGCACTTCGGACTTATAATCAAAGTTAAATTCTTTCTCTAGTGTTCCAAATGATTTTAAATGTACCTATCCTGCTAGAATAATCTGTAACTATTAGAAAATAGTTTCAGGAGTTTAAAAACAGTGATACAGAAACAAAAGGCCACGGACTCTTGCCTACTTCTGTGCCAATCATTCTACAAAATGCTTGTGACTGCAGGAATTCTTCTCATGAACATGGGGTCCAAAGAGTTTACCCAGCAAAAACTGATATAAAAAACAATAACCAAAGAAAATATAATAACTTCTCAGCACAAAAGACTAGTAATACAAACCTTCACTTAGAACACACTTGGATATCAAATTTTCCATGCACAAAAAGCATTTTGTAGGTCAGAAGGTATGTCTGCAATAATAATTGTTTGGGGTAACCCTTAGAAATAATTTGGCATTTTACCTAATCTGACACCATTAAAATATTTTAAAACAACTAACTGTCAAATCCCAAAACAAATACTAAATGCATTTGTAGTTGATAAAGTAAAGGGTCAGTGCAAGTGGGATAAGGAAAATGTACAGCAAGAAGAGTAGGCCTTGAGAGACGGGTAGGATTTGGAGAGGCAAAAAGATGAAAAAGAAAATAAGACACAGGACAAAGCATGAAGAACAAGAATCAAAGCACAAGCTTGAGCTTGCTGTGGGGAGAGAGATTAACCTGACCAGGGTGAAGGGTGCTTTTGGGGAATCTGTGAGATACAAGGATGAGCAAATTGTAAGCAGACTATATAAGGTCTTTGAAGCTGAGTCGATTACTCGCTGTTGGTGGGAATGTAAATTAGTTCAGCCACTGAGGAAAGTAGTTGCCACATTTATCAAAGAACTTAAAACAGAACTATCATTTGACCCAGCAATCCCATTATTGGGCATATAACCAAAGGAAAATAAAGTCCTTCTACTAAAAAGGTATATGCACACATATGATCATCAGAGCACTATTCACAACAGCAAAGATATGAAGTCAACCTAGGTGCCCATTAACAGTAGATTGAACAGAGAAAATGTAGTAGTAGTACACATACACCACAGAATACTATGTAGCCATTAAAAAAATGAAATCATGTCCCTTGCAACAACATGGATGTAGCTAGAGGCCATTATCCTAAGCGAATTAATGCAGAAACAGAAAACCAAATACCATGTGTTCTCACTTACAAGTGGGAACTAAACACTGGGTACACAGGGACATAAAGATGGGCACAACAGATACTTGGGACAACTAGAGGGAGAAGAGAGAGAGGAGAGCAAGGGCTGAAAAACGATCTATTGGGTGTTATACTCATCACCTGATAGAATCATTTATACCCCTAATCTCAGCACCATGCAATATACTCATGTAGCAAAGTTGCACATGTACCCCCTGAATCTAAAATAAAAGGTGAAATTACAGAAAAGAAAGCTGAGTAGAAAAGGTACGAAATAAGGTAACAGAAGAAGATGACAGGTTTTGAGTTCAGAAATGTTATGATGGAATGATGTTTTAGAATAGTGTAGAGGTACAAGTATGTGGAACAGATTACAGTAAAGAAACACCTGAAGAAGGATAATGAACTAGGGTGTTATTGCAGAATTACAAGCAGAAGGTGATTAGGAACTGGGATGGTATGCTAGCAGTCACCAAAGCCAATGGAGCAGGACATGTCACCAGAGTATCAAAGGTCAACATAGTCAATGAACAGGGATTGATCAAAGCATTATATAATGGAAAAAACATAAATTGTGGATTTAGTTAAAAGTCACATCATCCCTTTGAAGTCTTTATTTCCTCATCTGTAGAATAGGCTAGAAATACCTACTATGTAGAGTAGTTGTGAGAAATAAGATAATGTGAACAAAGCACCTGACAAGAAATAATAGAGTTTTATTATTAATAGTCTATAGATTAACAAAATGTAGGTTTTTTTTAATTTCCCATCTTGGCCAGAAGTGATGGTAATGATCCTCTTTTGCTGACCCTAACAGGTATACTCCAGTAGAAAGAACTGAATTATGGGGTCCCATTTGATGAATACCTTTAATTGTCACTTGCAAAAATGCACATTATTTTCTGTTTTCTTGTTACCCCTTTCAAATCAATGGCTGCAAAGAAAGTGAGAAGTTGGCAGAATGAACCAAACAGATGCAATTTCAAGGACATCTGGACACTGACAATTGAAGAAAACTAAATTTCTAAAATTGATTAGTTTTTGTTTGAACTCCAGGTATTCTTGCTGTTTTATGTATTTCTTATAATAGATACTGCTGCTTTTCTGCTATCACTAAATTCTTTATGTTCATGAAAGTAGGCTGTGAACCACATATAGAAAACAGCCCACTAAAAAGTCAAGTTCAAGCTAATCTTTATTGTTGGAGAGCTCTGATCTCCCATTTTGTGGGTGGACCAATCCTTCAACAGTTAGTATACAGATGTTTACTTTTACCTGAAATGCACACAGCTGAACCCCTAGTTCTGTCAGTGTTTCAGAAACCAATGTGATTGTCCTCCAAAAAATTTAAATGGAAAATATGGATTTCTCTATGTGTCAACATCTCTATCAGAAAGGCATACTAAAGTTGTCTCTTACAAAACTGGCACTTCATTACCATCTGAATTTCAAGGAAGAGAGGAGAGAGAAGAGATGATATTGTAGATATGACAGTGCCTTAAAATTTGCTTAGGTTCATTTGGTTTTAAAATTTGCAACTGTGTTGTGTTTTTCAACAAGGTTTTTAGGTGTAACTTTTATGAGTTACACTTATGTTAACTACAAGGGAATTGAAAATATAAAATATTTCCACTATCCCATAAGTTTCCTTGTGCCTCCTTCATAATCAACATCTTCCTCTGTTCCCAACCCCAAGCATACCCGTCAGTGATATTTGTCTCAACAGATTTTTCTTTCCTGAATATTATGTTAGTGTAATAATACGGTATGTTTGCTTTTGGATCTGGCTTTTTTCACTGGACATGATGCTTTTGAGATTCATCCACGTTGTTGCATGAATTGGCAGTTTGTTCTCTTTTTCGCTGTGCAATATTTCCTTATATAGTTGTACCACAGTTTATTCATACTTTCAGCAGTTAATAGACATTTAGGTTGTTTACAGTTTGGGAGAGTTATGAATGAAGCTACTCTAAATATTCACATAGAGTTTTGTGTAAACATATATTTCTGTTTCTTTGGGGTAAATACCTTGGAGTGGGATTGCTGAGTCAAGTAACAGGCAGAGGTTTAACATTATAAGAAAATGCAAAAATTTTATAAGAAGCTCCAAAGTGGGCATAACATTTTGCATTCCTACAAGCCATGTATTAGAGTTCCAATTGTTCTACATCCTTGTAAGCATCAGTATAATTTTTTTAAACTCTTATCCTTCTTTAATAGGCATATAGTGGTATATCACTGTGGTCTTATTTTGCATTTGCCTATTGACTAATGATGCTGAACATCTATTCATTATGTGTATTTACCATCTGTATTGCTTCTTTGGTGAATTGTTCAAATCATTTGCCTGTTTTTATTTGGTTGATTTTTAAATTATTGAGTTGTGAGAGTTCTTGTACATGAGAGTTCTGGATACAAACCCATTACTAAATAAGAGTTTTACAAGTACCTTTTTCTCAATGTGTGACTTGTCTTTTCATTTTCTTAACATCATTTTAACATATACCCATTTAACATATACCCACTTTGGAGCTTCTTATAAAATTTTTGCATTTTCTTATAATGTTAAACCTCCGCCTTAACATCATTTTTTGAGCAGCAAAAGTTTTTAGTTTTTATGATTTCTGCCTTTTGGGTATTGTCTAAGAAATATTTGGTTGGGTTCAGTGGTTCACGTCTGTAATCCCAAGCACTTTGGGAGACCAAGGTGGAAGAAGTTCAAGACCAGCCTGGGCAACATAGCGAGACCCCATTTATAAATATAAAATATACATATATATAATATATATATGTACAAAAGATACATTTACTTTGCCCAGCATCACAAAGATTTTTTTTCTATGTTTTCTTCTAGAAATTTGGATTGTGCTCTTAGGTCTAGAATCATGTCTAGTTAATTTCTATAAATGAGGTAAGGAATGGGTTAACATTAATTTCCAGCACTTTATGGGGTGTTCCAGTGCCATATATTAAAAAGACTATCCTTTCTCCATTGCATTGTCTTGGCATCTATGTCTACAAACAATTGACATATATATATATGAGCCTATTTCTGGAGTCTCCATGGTGTTCTATTAATCTATGTGTCTGACTTTTCAACAAAACCATACTTGCTAATTTCTATAGCATTATAGTTAGATTTTAAGTGAGGAAGTAAGAGTTATTCAGCTTTTAGGTTTATTGGCTTTCTTTATTGTTTCTCTGTTCTTATCTTTACTATTATATTTCTTCTGTTAACATGGGTTTGATTTGCTCTTCTTTTCCTAGTTCCTTTAGGTGAAGCTTACATTTTTGTTTTGAAACATCTCTTGATTTCTAATTCAAGCATTTAAGGCTACAAATTTCCCTCTAATCACTGCTTTGGTTCTGTCCCATAAATGCTGATATGTTGTTTTCATTTTCATTCAATTCATAACTTATTCAAAACTGCTTTGACTATTCTAAGTCCTTTACCTTTTCATATACATTTTAGAATCAACCTGTTGTCTTTATACAAATTCCTGTTAAGGTTTTTATTAGGATTGCACTGAGCCCTCAGAGCAAGTTGGGGAGAACGACATGATAACAATGTGAAGTCTTCCATCTATGAGCATGCTATAACTCTCCATTTATTTCTATCTTGTTTAAATTTTCTCAACTGTATTGTAATTTTCAGCATGCAAATAAATGTGTTTTAGTTTTATTCATAAGTTTTCATGGTTGTCAACATTACTGTAAATGGTACTGCTTTTTAAAATTTGTAATTTCTAACTTTTTCTTGAGAATATAAAGAAATACAATAAATTTTTGTATTCTGACACCTTGCTAAACTCACAGATTAGCTTTCATGGTTGAAAGTGTTTTTGGTAGACTAATTGAGAACTGAGTTTTTTTACCTGAACAATATTTTCAAGTAGAAATGATTTTATTTCTTCTTATTTAATCTACATGTTATTTCTTTTACTTGCTTTATTGCACTGGCTAGGAATTCCAGTATCATGTTGAATATGAGTAATAAAAATAGGTATCCTTAACTTATTTCTGAACTTCAGGGTAAAGAATTCAGTCTTTCATTATTAGGTATTATATTAACTGTAGTTTTTCATAGATGTCCATTAAGAGACTGAAGACATGTCATTCTATTCCCAGTTTCCTGAGGGTTTTATAATGTGTGAAATGTTGAATTTAGTAAAACACTTTTTCTGTATCTATTGAGATGATCAGACTGCTTCTATTTTTCAGGCTGTTGATATGGTAAATTGATTGATGTTTGAAATGTGAAATGAACTTGCTTCCTACTGGATCATGATATATTATCTTTTTATATGTGGCTAGATTTAATTTCCAAGTTTTGTTAAGGACTTCTGTGTTTATGTTGATATAAGATATATTCTGTAGTCATGTGTTTTCTTGTTTTGTCCTTTTCAAGTATTATTGTCAAAGATAATGCTGGCCCCACAAAATGAGTTGGGAAGTCTTCCCATTCTTAAATTTTCTCAAAATTTTTAAGTAAACATTGTATTATGTCTTCCTAAAATGTTTAGAAGATGATAGTTTGGCTGTGTCCACACCCAAATCTCATCTTGAACTGTAGTTCCCATAATCCCCACATGTCATGGGAGGGACACGGTGGGAGGTATTTGAATTGAATCATGGAGGCAGGTTTTTCCCATGCTGTTTTCATGACAGTGAATAAGTCTCATGAGATCCATGCTTTATAAAGGGGAGTTCCCCTGCACATGCTATCTTGCCTCCCACCATGTAAGACGTGCCTTTGCTCCTCCTTTGTCTTCCACCATGATTATGAGGCCTCCCCAGCCATGTGGAACTGTGAGTCCATTAAAACTCTTTTTCTTTATAAATTACCCAGTCTTGGATATTTCTTCATAGCAGAATAAAAATGGACTAATATAGTAGACTTCACCAACAAAACTATCAGAAATTGACATTTTCTTTTTGGGGCACTTTTAGCAATAAATTTAATTTCTTTAATAGTTACAGACACATCAAAATTATCTCTTTCTTCTCAAGTAAACTTTGGCAGTTAATGTCTTTGAAAAATTTGTACATTTTATCATTTTATTTAAATTAACAAACTTCTTGACATAAAATTGTTCATAATATCCCTTGCTGTCCTCTTAAAGTCTAAATCATCTATAGTGATGTTCTCTCATTCCTATTATTGGTAATTTTTGTCTTCTCTCTATATTTCTTGATAAGTCTGCCTACAGGTTTATAATATTTGTTCACCTTTTCAGAAAAACAGCTCTTCAGTTTACTGGCATTCTTTATTACTTTTCTGTTCTTATCTTTATTATTTTCTTTATTCTGTTAATTTTAGGTTTAATTTGCTCTTCTCTTCCTAGTTTCTTTAGGTCAAGCTTACATTATTGTTATGAAACTTCTCTTAGTCTCTAATCCAAGCCTTTAAAAACCATGTTTCCTTCTTATCACTGCTTTGGTTCTGTCCCACAGATTTTGACATGTTCTGTTTTAATTTTCATTCAATTCATAATAGTTTCTAATTTCCCTTGTGAGTTCCTCTTTAAGACATTTATTTAGACATGTGGTGTTTAATTTTCAAATACTAGGGGAATGTTCTATCTAACATTCTCTTGCTGATTTCTAGTTTAATTCCACTGTGGTCAGAGAATCTACTCTGTGTAATTTCAGCTCTTTTAAATGGATTAAAATTTGTTTTATGGCCCACAATATGGTCTATACATCCAGTTGTAAATAATGCATATTCTGCTGTTATTAGGTACGATGTTCAAAAATGACTATTAAGCCAAATTGGTTGATAGTGTTCCTAATGTCTTCTCTTTATTGATACCCTATTTTTCTATCAATTATTGGGGAAAGAGTACTGACATCTCCAAATGAATTGAGTATTTTTTTATTTCTCCTTTCAAGTCTATCAGTTTTTGCTTCATATATTTAGAAGCTCTACTATTAGGTAAATGTTTATAGAGAATGGTGACGTCTTCTTAATGAATTGACCCCTTTACCATTATACAATGTTTCTTTTAATCCCTGATAATATTCCCTGCCTTGAAAAATACTTTATCTGATATTATTATAGCCACTGCAGCTTTCTTTTGATTGGGTTTTTCATAGTATTTTTCAATTCTTTAACTTTTAAATTATTTGTGTCTTTATAATTAAAGTGAGTTTCTAATAGACAGCATATAACTGAGTCCTGCTGTTTTAACAATGTATTTTAAGGGAGTGCTTAGAGGATTTTCTTTTGATGTGATTATTGATATGGTTAGTTTAAAAACTGTCATTTTGTTACTTGCATTGTTTTTCCAAATTGTTCTTTGTTTCCTTTTTCTCTCTCTTCCTGCTTTTTTGTATTAGCAAATTATTTTTCATAATTTTATTTAATCTCCATTAAATTATTTGTCATGCCTTTTTTAGGAGTTGCCATAGAATATCAATATGAATTTCTAACTTATCACTATCTACCTTTAAGTAATAATATACCATTTTCTTTTTAGTGTAAGAAACTTATAGCAATATACTTTCAATTCCTCCTTCCCATTCTTTGTGTTACATTTGTCAAACATTTGATTTTTACATAATTTATGCATCCACAGTACATTTTTAAATCATTACTTCAGGCAGTCAATTATCTTCTAAAGTGAACAGATATTTTAAAAATCTTTTAAATTTACCTGGGTTTCTATCATTGCATCTGCTCTTTATTTTTTTGTGTAGACACAAGTTTCCATTTGGTATCATACTCTTAGAGAACTTCTATACATTTCTGGTAGTACTGGCATGTTGGCAATGAATTCCTGAACTTCATCTTATCTGACAGTGTCTTTATTTCACCTCCATTTTTGAATGATACCTTCTCTGGGTATAAAATTCTGGGTTGACAGTTTTGTGGGGGGTTTTTAAATCAGTACTTTAAAGATGTTAATCCATTGGCTTTTGGTTTCCATAGTTTCTGACAGACATTCTGGTGTGATCCTTATCTTTGTTCCTCTGAATGTAATATTTCTTTTCTCTCTAGCTTCTGTAAAGATTTACTCTTTGGCTTTAGGCACATTCCCTATAATGTGTCTGGATGTGGTTTGGTTTAGTTTCATTCTATTTTGGTATGTACCCTCCTGGGCATTATTTAAGCTTTTCTATTTGTGGTTTGATCTCTTACTTTTTTAAAAAAGAATTCTTAGCCATTGTCTTTTCAAATATACCTCCTTCCTCATTCCTTCTCTGTTCTCCAAGATTACAATTACACATACATTACACCACTTGATGTTGTGCAGACTTTAGATGCTAAGTTTATTATTCATTCTTTTTTCTCTTTATGCTTCATTTTGAATACCTTCTGTTGTCCTTTCTTCAACTTCAGTGTGTCTTCCCTTAGCTAGGTCCATTCTAAAGATAAGTCCATCAAAGCCACTTTTCATCTTCAATACCATGTGTCTGGTTTGTTTTTTTGTTTTCTTTTGCTCTCATTTTTTAGCATTCTCATTTGACCTTATTTTCGATAGTTTCATTTTCTCTGCTAAAGTTCTCAACTATTCATGCATATTCTCCATGTTTTCTACGAGGCTTCTGACATATTGTCATTATTTTAAAATCCCTTTCTGATAGTTCAAACATCTGTGTTATATCTAATTCCGGTTCTGTCAATTGTTTTCTCTCTTGACAATCGGTTGATTTTTCTTGTTTTTTTTTTTTTGTGTGCCCTGTAATTTTTTTTTATTGAATGTCAAACATTGTATCAAGAAGAATAGTAAAGAGTGTAGTTAATAAGATTTGTGTTTGGAAGTGTGCATCCTTCTTCTGCTACAAAGTGATTAGTGTGGGGAATTTCAGCCAATCTAGTCAAGATGTGACCAGAATTTGGGTGATTCTGTTCTCTCATTAACTTTCAGCCTATGGTGAAGACCTATACCACATATGGGTTTCTCTCCCTGCCCTTGTTCCCTCCCTCAGTAGTAAACTGTTTTGTCCCTTGTTATTCAGCATCAAGCTGTGATGGGTATAAGGAAGTTCTCTCTTGTCCCAGTCCAGCCTCAGTCTTAGGCCCATGCCTGGGCCCTCTCAGCATTACTGCCCCACCTATTCATGGCAGCAATACTCTGTCTTTTATCTGTAGTTGGGTGGGAGTTTTTCATCTCTCCCCTAAAAGTAGCAGATCTCTGATTGTTATATATACCGGATTCTGAGCCCAAGGCGGGTTTCTGCTGCTCTCCTGGGGATAGGATGTTTTATGTTTGTTTGTTTCCATCAATTCATCATTTCTAAGAGCAATGGAATTTTGCTTGTTTCCTAAGAGATCATCTCCTATCCCTCCCTTCTCCTGCCCCCTCCCCAAGAAGCAGACAAATTTTGCTTCCTCTTCTCCTCAGAACAAATACTTGAACCTGAAAGAGGGGCTTTACTGCTTTTCCCTTGACAGGTTCTTTTCTTCATAGCAGAAAATTGTCCAGGAAAGCAGATTTATATCTCCCTACCCCTGGCAGCCAATTACCTCCTTCACACCTAAAGCATTGAGGGGACTCTCTCCAGTTCTCTTCCTTTTTCCCAAATATTCTCCGAGCACCTAGCAGAGACCTATGCAGAAATGCTTCTGAATAAGTCAAATTCCCTCTGCGTGTCTGGGGCTCTATTGATTCCTAGATAAGGTTTTTCCAATGTGATGGTTTTTCTGACGGGTCAGTTTGGCAAGCATAGTGTCTCCAGTTATTTAACCAACACTAATCTAGATCCAACACTAATTTAGATGCTCATGTAAAGGGAGTTTGCAGATATAAGTAAAATACATAATCACTTAATTTAGATAAGAAAAAGCATCTCAGATAATCTGGGTGGCCAATGTGGTTCACTGGAAAGCTTTAAAAGCAAAACTGAGCTTCCCTGGAAAAAAAAGAAATTCTGCCTGTGGGCAGCAGCATAGGCCTGTGCCTGTGAGTTTCAGCCAGACCATAATCTTCTCTTTCAGAAGGGCTGCCCTTTGGATTTTAGACTTGCTTAACTAGCTTCCTCAATCATACAATTCAGTTCTTATATAGATGCATAGATAGATAGACAGACAGATAGATACATACATACATACATACATAGGCAGACTCCTATTGATTCTGTTTCTTTGGTTGAACCCTCAGTGAGATAGTCCCTGATCTCAATAATCTTACATTAGAGACAGATAATGAATAGTAAATATGTCAAGAGGTGATAAATAATATAAGGAAAAGCTAAGTAAAGTGAAAGCACAGAGCAAGACATGGACTGCCATTTTACACAGGGTGTCAAGGGAGGCTTCTGATGATGTGATCTTTGGGCAGAAACATGGACGAAGTGAGTAAGCAATGTCATACATGTATTTGAGAGAAAAGCATTCCTAGTCTAGAGGACAGCAAGTACAAACTCATGAAGTGATAAAATACTTAGTGCATTTGGGGAAGAGAAGAAAGAGGATGATAATAGCATGGTTCAGATAAGACAAGCTCCTGGGGTGGATCATGAAGGGTTGAGAAGATCAGAGAAGGCTCTGGGTCTTCTTGTGAAATTCTGCAGGACTGTGAGAAGGCACAGGTTATAAGTACCTGGTGGCTGTGTCAAAAACAGAATAGTTTGGTAGAATGGAAGCAGGGAGACCAAATGGGAAGCTATAACAATGTTCCAGGAGAAGAGTGAGGGCAGTTTGGGCGGAATAATAGGACTAAAGAATGCAGAAGTGGTGGTTGTGTCAAAAAAAGAATAGTTTGGAAGAATGGAAGCAGGAGACCAAGTGGGAAGCTATAACAATGATCCAGGAGAGGGGTGACGGCAGCTTGGGCAGAATAATAGGACTAAAGAATGCAAAAGTGGTCAGACTCTCGGTGTATCTCAGAAGTAGTTATGAGAAGTCTGCTGAGGGATTTGGATGAGGGTTGTGGGAAAAAGCAGAGACAAGGATGATGCTAATCATTTGGGCCCATGTCTTCCTTCCCTTGAGAGGCCTTTACTGACTCCCCAAGTCTGGACTGGGTGTAAAGTGATCATCACACCATCCTGTATTTGCCTGTTAACTTTCTGTAATCCAACTAGAGATTCAAGCTTCTCCAGGCTGTGTACTGTTTACATCTTGCTCACAGCTATATCCTCAGAACCCAGTACAGTGCCTGGCAGAGACTCAAAAACATGTACCTAATAAATGACGGCCTTCTTTAAATGTTTACCGTTTCTAATTAAGAAATTTTATAATTATATTAATCTCAATCTATTCATTTTATATTAAATACAGTCCATTTCATTATATCTTATTTTCATAAATTTAACTATTTTTATTTTCACCATCCATTTTTTACCCCTTCCTCTTTATCTACTAAGGTGTTAATTCTTTTATATATATTTAGATAAGATATTTTTATATTATAGATATTAACTCAGCTGTGATATCTATAGAAATATTTCTTACTTATTGTTTGTATTTCAATTTTGGTATTTTTGATGTACAGAAGTGGCTTTTTCTCTTCACTGCTTTGAAATCAAATGTATTGATCATTTCTCTTAGAATTTTTAAATTAAAAATATTTTTACACCTACACAACAAACACATATATCATGCTTCAAGTTTTATGTTTCAGGGTGTTTTTAATTATCCCTTTTGTTCTTCCTGTGATCTATTTTATATGTGATAGAAAAAGATATACTAAGCTGATCTTTCTAGAAAACTGCAAAGCAATTGAAAAGGACAGTGAGTTTTAACCTAAGAAACCTCCTTAACAGTCTCTCAAGGCCAAGGGTTGTGTATTCTGTGTGCTATTTTTTTTAATGGTAACTCATGTTCTTATTGTTTCAGAAACTATAACGGCTATCTCTGCAGGCAATACTAAAATGGAATAATGGCATTCTTTATTTTTAAAGTCATATCAATACATACAAGATGTTTACTTGAATCGGTCTACTGAACTAACACTCCTGAAAGATTTAGAGTTTAAGCACAAACAGTTTGTTAGTCTTTCCAAGTAACCTTTCCCATTTCCAAGGACTTCCAAACTGATAGAGCTAAAAGCACAAACTTCGTTTTGGTGTCACTATGTTTTGGGAGTAGGCAATTTCCAGGCATTCTTCTGTGTTCAGCAAAGATTATACTCATTCTACCTGTGACCTAAATAAAGATTAATTCAATTATTTAATAGCATAACACTAGTCCACTGACATGTTCTTAATTTAGCACAGCCACAAATAATTGAACAAGCTCGCCTAGATTGTTTTTCTGCCTGTCAAAATTCAGCACAAACGAGCAAAGTAACAGTGGAGACTAAAAATACATAAACATAAGAAAATTTTTCAAACTTTAAAAACTAATAATAAATTGGAGGGCAAAGGTTGACTGCTATACCAAATGTGGAATTTTACATAGTTCACAGCCCTAAATCCCCAGGGTTACAGAAATCCCAAATACAACATAGTTCTATTATTAGCATTTTCTATTTCTAATCCTGTTAAATTTCTGCCCTATTAAAAATATGGAGATTTATAAAGCTAGTTTATAAGATCAGATGGTTTTCATGTGCCAGAATACTTCAAACTCCAACTCCAGGTTTTGGTTAAAAAAAATAAAATCTATAATCAACTTATCCTAATTTTTATCAAAATGAAAACATTTACTGAGGAAGGGAAGTGACTGAGAAATGTGCTGGAATTTCACCTTTGTCACTTTCATTTAAATCAAGTAAAAGAGCATCCATGTGGCTTTCAAAGGTACAAATAAAACATGTTAAGAATTTTAGCTGACTTCTTAATGACTGGATTTCTTCTTATATAATATTAACTTTGAATCATAAATCTACCTTACATGTTAGAATCTTGGCATCAGGGCACTCAGCAAAAGTTTAAATGTTCCCGCTCCCGCTCAGAGAATATCCTTTGGTAAAAGATCTAAGGAATGTTAAGTGACCATCAAGTGACCAAGTAAATCATCTGAGTATTCTATCTTGTACATTTCATAAGTAAGTACCTTTGTGCTTGGTTCAACATCCACCAAAGCAAACAGAAGGCTTAAGAAACGAACACATATATTTCATCTAAGAGAGGATAAAATATACATTTTTAAGTTTAATAACCTTTAATAAAAGCACTTTATTTGGAATATTTAAATAAAAAAACTAATTTAGCCATGTATTAGAAGTGATCATTTATGTAGTAGTTCAAAAGACCCTTGTCCTTTAAAGCAAAAAATGGTATAATTTATGAGGACAGACTACAGGCTCTACATGTTGTCACCAGAACACGTCAGGTATTTTTACTGAATACATATCTTTTTCATGCTTGGGCTAGAAGACAACACTTCTTTTTCTTGCCAAATTTGAGCATTTGGCTTTAAAATCATGTTCCTATTCAGGTCATCAATGGGGAATATGTCAGAGAAAGTAAAATTCTGTTATGGTGCATTTTAGGTGGTTTATTTAAATGCATCTTCTGGTGGGCTAATACTATCTTTTGCAACTAAAAAAGGAGTCATTTTAACAGTGAGCTTTAAAATGTACACAAGTGTCCAGAATTCTGATCACCTCTATAACATCAGAGTGTAATGATAATTTTTAAATTATTTTTAGTTGCCAAAGTCCAGGTTCCCCTATCACTTAGAAGCTGAAACACTCATGATAAATTTGAGAGACTCTAATAACCTTAAATCATTGTGTACTGCACATGCTCAGAACCAATCACTTCCAAATTTGAGAGCATATAAAAATTTGAAGAGCTTCAATTATTTTAAATCACCATGTGCAGCGTAGAGAGAGATTTAAAATAGTTGTAGTGCCTCACATTTTTTAAGCACTTCAGTTTGGAAGAGAGTCAAGCAGCATTCCAGCATGGAAGCTCAAGACACATTGGACTAGTTTAACACATCAGAACTAGAAATATATACCTAAAAACCAAGGAACTAGTTTTTTAAAATTAAGTTCTTGAAAGGTGGCGGGGCTGCAGGGGTTGGGGGAGTGGTCTTTGAAAAGCCAAATAAACACCTCATTCCAATTAGAAAACACTATAGTGATTACTAGGCCAAGCCAGGGGAGAAAGATTCAAATGATGTTTACAAAGCAAAGAGTGGTTTTCTTAAAACTAAAAGCAGTGTGATAGATAAAAGAGACACAAAGCTAAAGAAATGCAAGAAGGTTCTGAAAGCACAGCAGGCAAATTCATGTACTCCTACAGCTGAATTTTAACAGTAGTGGCATTTCCCTCACCATGGTTTTCCTTGCCTCAATCTTCCCAGCAAAGCTTACTTTCTGGTTCCCTCTTGGATGAATGATTGTACGGCCTTGTGTTTTACCAACACTCTTGCGCCACTTTCTCTATATTCTCTTTGTTTGATTGTGGGAGAGGGTGAGCACTCTGACATTTTACACAGCTCAGAGTTCACTTTCGACATCCAAATCCTTAAAGAACTCAAAAATTATATCAGCACAATCAAGCTATTTAAAGATGGCCTTTCTTCAGCATTTTCCATCTTTTCATCTAAGTAAAAAGTGACGGTCTCCTCTGTTGCCTTTGGGTTTTCACGTATTTTAGGCTTGGCACTGCCCAGAAAGCAGCATGCTCTTCATAATTCTGCGTCAGTGAAAACATAATGTCCTATAGTTAGTAAGGGAAAAAAGGGTAAAGGAAAAAAAATGAAAGAAAAAGAGCCTGAAGGCACTGGAATAATTAAGCAAATGCAGTGACAGCTGTGGCAGGTCCTGGGCAGAACTGGCTCCACTGAGCTGAATTAATGACATCAACAGCCCAGTATCTCCATTAACAGTTGATCATTAATTATTACTCTCTGACAGTAAGAGCCTAAACCTTCTCAGGAGTGGCCTGTTATTAATCTACTTTACCTGCCCCGAACACTGGCACCTCAGTGCAGTTAGTGGGGCCGGTTTTTGTTTTTTTTTTTAACTTCAACAATTGCTTAATTTACTTGGATAAACAGTGATAACCATCAGATTATACAGTCTGTTTTGGATTACAGGGAGTTTCATGTTCTTTCATCTACGATAGGAGGTAATCTACTGGAATCTGCAGCATTGACTTTTCTTTGTCATGTTTAGAAGGGTCAGGAGACACCAACTACCTGAAGAAATATGCAAGGCAGCAAGAAGTACATCATCCACCATTGCCCCCTTACCTAGCTCTATGGGGACAAGAACTCAGATTTTCTCAAAATCCCATTCTTGGTTCTGTGATCAGTGGGCATAATTGTCTTGTCCGTTCTAAAAGTTGTGCAATCAAAATGCTAACCCAAAACATAGAGAAGTTCAATTTTATGTATGTAGCATCAAATATTTGTCTCTCCAGCTTCCAATCATCCTCCATTCTTTCTGTTTTACAATGAAAATTACTTGGAGTTTATCTTTTAAAAAGTAAAGATTAATCCTATTTGATATCTAAATATTTTTGGTGAACGTTTAAAACTTGTCAGAGCCTAGGCCATTTAATAAACACACACACAGAGATAACCTATAAAATTTCAGGAGAAGGATTAGACTTTTTTTTAAAATTTAAATGGCTCTTAATGTCTAACAATGCCTCAATTTCCTCTCCAACAAAGATCTGTCCTTTCCATGTGGCAGTATGTCTCACTCACAGGTGAGGAAAAAAAACTGGGACATGCAAACACAGCTCATGTGTTAAGTACTCTCCTCACGGCAGCAGACCTTACAGTATCAGAGTGATAATTAACCTTTAACAAAGAAGACTTCATAGAAGTCCAATACATTAATTTGCTGATTGTTCTTTTCCTGCTAGAGACATAATCCAGAGTTCACTTCCTAGTCATAAACATAGACACAATATAACTTAATAGAGTGCCTGCTCTGGCTAATGGCCGTCAATGCACTGAAAATCCCAGAGCTTCCAGGACTGTACAGTGTATTTCCCAGGATACAGACAGACTCTATGTATCCCTCCTCTTCAACAAGGAAACAATGGTAGAACCAGACCGGACTAAGTTTCTGTGGGTTCTGTTTTCTGTAGGTCACTGAGTTGGTACCAATGTGGTAGGCAGTTGAAAATTTTTCTAAAGTTATTGTGGTGAGAAATAAATAATAACAGATTAACATATACTCCACTCACTATGCACCACTTAATTATATTATGAGGACCCAAAATTTGTTTGTTTGTTTTTCCCTGCTTGCTATCCTAACCCTCAAAAGAGCCTTTCCTCCACTCAGGGACAGACCTCTGCTCTCCTCCCTGTATACACAACATCTTATAGGTGAGGCCTCCACAGAAATCTTCCTGGGTCCTTTAGTAAACTCACATGGCTCACCAGGACCCTATATTGGAAACCATTACTCAGGAATCATCATTACTCAAAAATCACAGCATGTGCAATGAGGCCTTTGATTAATACAAGTTCTTAGTTATGCAGTACAATAAAATTATAAAAGGAAAGAAAAAGTGATTTAACTCTATGGACTTCAGTTCTCTCATCTGCAAAAGTACTACTAAAAAGTAACAGCATAGTTCCTTGTAAGTCTAAAGTTGAGATGTTTGTTATGAAATGTGTGTTTGCATAGCTAAGCCCAGAGTGGTGAAGAAATGACAAAGTAATCAAGACTAAATTCCATCTAATAAAAATTAAAACAAGACAAAACACTGAAAATCTTTGATGCACAAGGCAATTTTGAGATGAAGGAAAAACTCAGTGTTTCCTCTCCATGTACTACCACTTTCTTTTTTGCCTCATGGGAATTATCATCATATGGCATCAATCTTTCCCATCAATTGACTAAGTAGCTCAGTTTCTTAGCTTTTTCTCACTATATATACTTTGTAGTAATTTCCAGGATTTAACCCAATTTCATTTCATTTCAGTAATATGTTACTCCCTATAATCACCCCAGCCAATGGCTCAAACACTACCCCCATGGATTTCTCTGGTTTGATAGATTCAGATGTGCTCAATTTTGCAATAACTTTCTTATGACTTAATTCAAGCAATCTCTTTTAATATCACTCTAAATAGATTCAAATCTAGATAATGTATTTTTTAAATCCCTTTTTCTCTTTTTCCCTTTCCCAAACAGTAACATTGTTGGATTCTTAAAATCTATTCTAGCAAACTGTCTTTAGCTGGTTTACAGATATTACCTGTTGCTACTGCATACTAATTTTCTCTACCTGATATCATTTGTTTCAGTTTTTTAATAATGTTCCTGGCTCATAAGTCAAACTAAGCCACCCAAGCTCACTTAGGATCTCTGACTACAAATACCGGCTCCCAACAATTCTCTCACCATACAAAATCAACTCATATTTGAAAACCCTTACCAAAAAGGAAAGTAATGAACACAAGCATTAATGTGCCTTCTTCATGATATTTATAGCAAAAATCATCCATTTTCCATGGATGATCCTTAAAGGAAAAAGTTGCTATATTAAACACTCTATTATAGTTTCTTATTAAATATTTTCTTGATTTTTTTTCATCTTATGCCACATTCACAATGACTCTTTAAAGAATTAAAATCTTGCATTTTGATTACCTCCCTTTTTACATTTAGCAAGAGATTACAGAGCAGATATTGTTTGACATTGAATCTCTGTTAACCATGTCCTCCACTGGAGCATAGTTGTACACATTGTTTCGGAGCTAACATAATGGGGAATATTTTCAAAGAGGGCTGTGTTTCAAGCCAGATGGTTTATCTGCTGAAACAATTCTCCCAGTAGAGAAATAGTGGCTGCACAGTTGCAGTAGTGTTCATAAGCCTAGTGCAGTAGATTCATTTGGCACCCACATTTTGGAGTCTAACAAAAGTGTGGTTTGTGTGAATCTCAGACTCAGACGTTCATAAGTGAAAAGGAGTTTTCTGCAATTGCACATTGTGCTTTATTGTAAAGGCAGCAGTGTGCTATATCAGAAACACAATATGTAAATATGATATACTTTTAAATATATATTACTGGTTTCATGCATACAATGCAAAGGACAATACGAGGATAACTGCTTCAGAGATTATCACAGATTGGCACAAAAAGAGCCAAGTTGCTATTACTTGTGTTAAAAACAAATATATTATCAAAATTCAGGTCCGCCGAATCTATTAAAACTTGAAAGACAGAAAAAGACTAGACATCTATTGTATCTTGGGCTCTTGGCAAAGATCTACTGTTACTTATGAATATTCTATGAAATAGAATTAAGTTTTCTACTGATGCTGTGATATATGGCTCTGCCCACCTTCTCAGAAAGCTCTTGACTTAAAATCTTGATTAAAATCTCTTGATTTTGAAGGAGGCCTTGGTGGGTCATGGTGTCAGCTTCTCTACCCGACAGTGATCTTTAGCGGTATTCCCATGCACGCTAGGAATCTCACCCTCCTTTATCATAGGAACAGTCACTTCCCTGTATACTAATACTGCCCACATTTTAAAAATAAAACAGAAGAGTTAGAGTTAGATTCCAACAGGGGGTTACCATGCTCTGAAACGTCTCAAGCATGTACAGGGATGGGAAAATCCCTGAGATTCCAGAGATTTAAAAAAAAAAAAAATAGCACATGGGAGGTTCTAAATAAAGTAAGTCTTGGGTATGTTGGGGAAGTTGGCACCATTCTTGCAGTTCTTTCCCTCAGAGACTATTTTTGCTTAAGTTAGCGAGCAAGTGAGTGCGAGAATGTATGTGCATGGATGTGCCCTTTAGTGTTTAAAAAACTCAATGAATGTTAGTGACATTTTATTTTCTTGCAGAATAAGATATCTTTTTAAAAATATATTACTTTCCTCTGAATCATTTTTATCCCTAGTATATCTCATGTCTCATTAATTTTATTTAAACAAACTATGTTATCCACTTCAAAACTTCTGGAGGAAGAAAGAAAGGGATTTTTTTTTTTTAACTAAACAGTGAAAATAAGATTAGAACTACGAGTCACAAAGTGAGTTAACACTTTCTTCACACATACACACACACATGCAATTTCTGCCCCACAATAACACAGGAAGAGAAAAAGATCAAGGTAAAGACTAGAAGCTTAATATCCTGAAATCAACAGGTTAACCTGAAAACACCAAGACCCTGTAAATGTTCATATATTAGCTTTAAAGGCCATCAAGTTTGAAAAATCCAGATTAGAACACTTCAATCCAAGTTAATGTGTATATTAAATCCAAGCAAGTGTTAGAAATACAAGCCAAGATGAAAATTTTTACATCACTTCTTTTTTTTTTTTTTTGAGATAAAGTGTTGCTCTGTCGCCCAGCCTAGAGTGCAATGGCACGATCTCAGCTCACTGCAACCTCCACTTCCCAGGTTCAAGCGATTCTCCTGCCTCAGCCTCCCAAATAGCTGGGACTACAAGTGTGCGCCACCATGCCCGGGTAATTTTTGTATTTTTAGTAGAGACGGGGTTTCACCATGTTGGCCAGGCTGGTCTCGAACTCCTGACCTCGTGATCTGCCCGCCTCAGCTTCCCAAAGTGCTAGGATTACAGGCATGAGCCATCATGCCCAGCCCTACATTACTATTTTCAAAACATTATCTGTGAGCAAATCAACATGAAAAATAGAAACACCTGCTAATTACCTGCATTGCTTTGGAGGCTACCCAAGCTATTTCAACACTTTGCTTCATCCTCAGTCTTGTATACGCTGCATCTTGATCTCTTTGAGTGAAGATTTGCCGATACAACATTTAGTACAGGCATTGAATGTGCTCAAACTGGCAGAATTGTGGGATTTTTTTTCAAGTGACTGCTTTGGGGGATTTCTCAGTTTTCTACTTTTCTTTTTTTAATTTCATGAATGTTGTCAATTACAGGCAGGCAACTGGTGGGACATTGTGGTGTAAGATATGCAGATCTCACTGCATTCACAATAGAAATTTGGAAATATTTGCTAAAGAGTCTAACACTACATATTTGAAAACAAACAAAGAAAAATCTTATTAAGTTAGATATTTGATGCTTCAACTGTTTGTGAGTAATTAATGCCACATATCTTTAAATACTCCCATGTCCCAAATACCAGGAAATCTGCCAGGTGTTTCGACATATCATTGGAATGGTGTCCTTGCTTGCTATTGACATTTTATATCACTTTGAATGACTTTACCAAGCAGAAACTGTAGCGTATATTTTTCCTACTTTTTTGATAGACAGTGTCATCAAAATTATATATATGAAATCCATGAGGGGAAAAAAATCTGAGAGACAAGTTGAATCCAATTCAAATATTTGTGTATCAAGAGCAAACTGGGTATTTCCAGAAAGTTAGCAAATTTAATTATTCATGAGGTTCTGGTTAAGTCAGCACATCTCTATCTTAACCAGATCCTTTCTAGTAGTTTGCATAGTAACAATATAAGTACAATTAAGATTTATAAATATATGTCAACAGGGACAAAAAGACTGGTAATTTGGTAAATCAATATATTTGCAAAATAATTTTCCTGACGCACTAATTCTCATATTTTCAAAATGGATAAACAAAAAAAATGGTTCAACAATATCGTGAAGCCTTGAAGGATATTCAGAAAATCAAGAATCAGAGGAAAACAAGGGGATTCCTCCCAACTATTTCCACTGGAGTAGTTACAAGCATCTAAGGTAATCTTTTTCTTCTCTCCATCTTACTATCTTTTAATTATACTGATTTTCAAAGAAAGAACATCTATCATTGCTTACATGAGGACAGTGGTTGCATCATCCCTTACTTCAGTATATTTTTTCCTCTCAAAACCATGACTCAATTTATCACAAGTTTGAACCTGAACTTCCAAGCAAAATAAGTCAGGGGAAAAAAAAAAAAGAGCAAGCTACCCAATTCTTTAATATTGGAGTGATTTTTGGAATGTACACACTGTGTGCTCTGCATGAGCTCTGTGGGTCTCCCTCCACACTCGATAAAAGAGAAAACCACCAAATGTTCTCTCCAATATCATATCTATGATACCCTTCCTACATAGTAATTCTAGAACAAACCTGGTTTCCAACAGGGATGTCTCCAGGCTGTACCAGTCTGCCAGGATCTTTCTGGTTAGAATCTTCAGACTCTGATTTAACTCTGCACTCTCCAAGCATGCAAAAATATAGCCACAGAGACATGAGCCATGCTTCTCCATGTGGGCTGAAGTTTCCAGGTGGCCTGTGTATGTTATGATTGTGCCTGGCCTCAAAATAAAAACAAATTGACAATCCCTTACCTCTGCCAAGCCAGTGCCAATTTTTAAATAAAATGTCTAGTGGTGATTTATTGCCAATGCAAACTGCCAGACTGGCAGCCCCATTTACCTACTAAACAGACAAATCAGTAAAAGCTATGTCAACCTTGCCAGTTTCCCCATGTATGTTCTAGAAGGCATTCCAAATTTCATGTTTGTTCTGTTACTGGCTTTTTTATTAGTATGCATTGAAAAACAAAATATCTAGATGACCTCAATGGTTTAAGGAAATGGGCGTTCTTTCCTTGGGTACTTTCTAGGATTATCCAAGTTCATTTTCCGTAGATCACACGCTCCTCATGCAGGTAGAATTGTTGATCATTTATTAGCTGCCTTGAATATCAAACAGAGACACATAACTGAAAGAATTTCTTTCCTGCATGTAATATCATCTTAGAGGCCTGTTTCCTATCACTGCCCCAGGGAGCAAACACCTGCCTTGGTTTTTCTCAAGAGACTTCTCTTCCTTATTCCTCTCAAACTTATAAATAACAGCACCTGTTGGCTAAGGTATAATTTTTTAAATGTCTATTTAGGTCATGTTTGGTTGTATCCATCCCTTTTATTCCCTATCAAGCCAATCTATTCCTGCCAGAATAAAGTGCATGAGATTTTTGTAATGCTCTGGTCAAAAGCACCTCCTCCTATTTAGAAGTAGCAGTTCAAAGAAGACTGCTACACACAATGTACTTTAAAAGAAAAGAAAAAATCCAAAGTCATTAATTCCTATTTGTTTAACATTACAGACAGGCTGGCCTGAAGAATGAGTCTTACTTAAGCTGCCCAAAGTGACTAGTTATCAAGTCATTGAGAAGAAATCTTTTATGTCTCATCTCAATGCCTCTATGTCACTTGTACACAGACCTCAGAATCGTCTATATTTCATCAACCATTTTCTTCATGTATTATTTAATAAACTGTTTAAAGTATATCTAATTACAAACATTTATTATAGAATTCAACCCTAGAAATGTGTGAGAATATGCTAAATTGTTTGCTACCTAAAGTTTTAATGAGAGTATAATACCTCCGGCCCATATGCTTCAAGAACGTTATCCTTAATTATGTAACATGGGTATTTTACTGATATCTGTTAACTGCTCAAGCAGCTGTGGTTTTCTGCTTTTTTACACAGCTCAGGAGGAGCAGCAAGTTCAGTTTCCCCTTTTTGGGGGGTTGCAAAATCCATGCCCCAAACAGGTGTGTGCAATCACGAACCACAGCGATGAACCCAAACTGCTCCTTTCTAAAAATTCCACCAGCCGGTGACACACGCTAGTCAAGGTTGCACAACCTTGTTTTCCACCAGTTATTTTGATGATTCATTCCCCCGTGGGGAGGTAACTTGCAGCCATTGTTACTTTGCTCCTGTTTCTGATAATTAGAGGAATTACTTCCTCATTTTGATGATTTCTCTTTCTCCCTCTCTTGCTCTTGCTCTCACTCGCTCCCTTTTTTTCTTTTTTTTTGGTAATGAATCCTGATCTTTTGGAAGGTGCTACTGGACCAGAATTATGAGAGGTGACACTGAAAGAAGCACACACATACACGCACACATACACACACCAGAACACTTCAGTTGTGAACACTTCAAGTTGTTACCGCCTTGCAGGAAATCTGCCTGGATGATACATAATATAATCAATCACTCATTGAAAATATAAGAACGCAAACCAATAAGCAAGTGTTGCCCACTTCCAAGTAGTGACTTTGGAAAACCGTACATTGATTATATTGATTGCTCAAGAAATTTTTATGGAATTGCCATCAGAGCCTTCCTCATATTGCTTTAAATGTCAAATATAGCCACTAGTCCTCTTTAAATGGTGGATTTTATTTTTGTAAACATCCAAAGTTTATTCAGAGCCAAGTTTGATGTTAAATCGACCAAGTCTTCTTTTAAATAAAAATAATTTTGATCACAAAACAATAAAATTTAGTTATGTGAAGAATAAAAGAATAAATCCAAAGAAAATTACAATAAAAGGGGACAAAAAAGTTTTGAACAGTGGCAGATATCACTGGGTTAAATGTAGTTTTCCCAACATGACTACCCTGAAGAAGATGACATCTTTTGGTAAGTTTCAGATGCTTGCTAAAATTATATAATATTATTTGCCCTCCTATCTCAGTTTCCTAAAAAACTGAACTCAACTTATTTTATCCCGTGTTAAACAACAATCAAAACAATATAATCAGGATACTGTGTAGAAATTTTTTTCCTAATTTATGGCACCCAAATAAACACAAAAGCACATCAACCCATTTCACATTGCTCCAGAAATATGGATTTTCTTTGTATTTGAAAGCAATTTGTCATGAGATCACAAGACCTGGAATGTGATAATCTGAATATTAGACCCTAATTTACCACTTACTGCCTGCCATCTTGAGCCAGTGACTAGACCTCCATGAACCTCAGTTTTCTCGTCTTAAATTTGAAAACCATTTACAACCTTGCACAAGTATTGTAAGGAGTGGGTAAATGTAAAAAAAAAAAAAAAAAAAAAAACACTCAAACAGAGTGCCTGGCACCTAATGAAAACCTAAAACATGGTGACTTCTATGATAGTTGTTACCATTGCACACCAATGTGCTTCACTGACGCATGAGTTCCTGCAGGACAAGTGTCATGTCTCAATCATGTCACCTTGCTGAATACAATTAAAATTCAAAATTGGAAATAAAAAGTTGAAGATTTTAAATTGAGTTTATTATAAAAATAGTCCAGGGGCAAGCATGATCTTGTTTAATTTATACTATACCCCAGGTTCACAAGCAATCAGGAAAAAAAAAAAGAATATCATGACATATTTTTAAATACCTGATTTCTCGATCTAACCTTTTCTTGCTCTCTTCAGTGTTTAAAGAAGCTTATTTGTTATCAATGCAAAATTATTTCATTAGAAGTCATCACAAACAAACCTTAATTATGTGACTCCAGCCAAACTAGGTAGATTGAGTGGATAATGGAGCAGAAGTCATAGGGTAGCTCCAGATGGGGAGGTGGTGGGAGGAGAACTTTGGATAGGAAGAACACTAAGCCACTACTTCTATAATTCTTGGTAGCTGCAGGGGTGTGGGCTTGGTAAGGGTGGTGGAGCACTGAAGCAAAGTCACACTTCCCCAAACACAAACTCAGTGGGGTGAAGTCTCCTTTTAACCTGCCCCAGACACAAACCTAATGGTTGGTCCCCACAAATCAACCATGAAAAATGACTCACATAGCTACTTAAAAGTCATACAAATAAATTAATAAATATCACTTAATTATCATTTTATTTTCCCATGAATTTCCTTCTTTTCCTTACACTCTATTTTTCAGAAATCAGAAGACTCTGAAAAGAAAATAGCTCAAAGATGAGACAATCTTAGGCTTAGTAGACAATTTACAAGCTGTCCTTTATGAATCAGAAGCAATTGCTATAGCTGTATAAATTTAAAGGCAGAAAGACGGACTGTCTCTTTCAGTGAATCTTTTACTACCAAACCTGAGAAGCTTATCACCACCCTATAACAACCAACAGTCAAGTCTGCTGAACCTTGTTGTATGTCTAGTCTACACCAAAAACAGAAAAGGAAATTGCTACAGGTACAAAGTGCATGCTCCACAGAATGAATGATGGTGCTTATGGAGCACTTCAAAAGGATAAACAACAAAATACAATATATGCAGGTATCTTCAACTCTTCACCATCAGAAAAAGTTCCTGAACTGCTCACTGCTGCAAATTACTAGTCATACTTCTCAAGTACCCAGTTACAAAGAACACAAACAGCACCTTCAAGTTACTCATAGGTACCCCATTTTTAGAAAACTTTGCCTTGTCATGGCACTTAGAGAAGAAGTTAGATAATCGTATTTAAGAGAATTACAAACAAGGAACAGAAACTTTGGACTTCTTTTTAATCTTAGGTTGGAATCCCATGACCCAAGATTTTGCAAGTCCTGAAGGAAATTCAGCTCAGGCAACATAGAGTCTTATGATACATTACCCTGCAAACTCTTAGTAGTTAAACCCCTGATTCATAAAGAAAAATAAGAATACCAATAAAACAGAATCTCAGAATTAAATAGAAAAGGAGAAATACACAGCCCAGCCCACCTGATAGTTCATCGCCCTCTATTCTCTAATCTTACAGTTTGGGACCATGCTCTTGCAATAATACCTCTCATCTTTTATTTATGTATCTCTGCCCTCCAGGCTGTGAACTGCTTTAGGCCAAGGGCCAAATCTTATACTTCTCTGTTAACCCCAATTTCTGGCACAGAAATTGGCCCAGATTAGATAGTTGGTGTTTATTGTATAAATAAATAAAATGGTGACTAAAGCTTAGTCTTTATAAAGGGTTTATCTGTGAATAATAACACATTCTGCAATTCGGCAACAAATGCCATCATAATAAGTAAATTTAGTTAAATCTCTTACACAGAAGCAGATGGCCAGGCTCTCTTTCCTTTCCCCTGATCATTCTGACATTTTCCTTCAATGCTACCCATTCATCAGTGGATTGCCATCGTGGGGATCTTAAGGGTCAGGACTGAGGAACAAATGGAGTGGTAAACCCCTGTAAGACTCATCTGCCTATCCTTAAAGTTCTACTGCTCTAATTGTACTACTGAGCTCTTAATAACCAACCCCTCCATCCAAAATAAAAATACCATTTCTCCCACTGTCTACCCCATCTTGCTTAAGGGCAGTTCTATCCTTTGTTATTCAAGCCAAAAACCTTGGTGCATCATTAACTTAACTTCTTTTCTCATATTTCATATTTAATCATTTAGGAAATCCTGTTGATTCTACCTTCAAAACACATATACAGTCTAACCACTTCTCATCATGTCCACTGCTACCAACTTGACCTGAGCCACCATTATCTCGTTTGGTCTATTAAAACAGGTCTTAACAGATATCCTTGCCCTCCTGCAGTCCATTCTTAATAGAGCAGGCAGAGTGACCCTCTTCAGTCATAAGTTACATCCTATTATTCCTTCAATTCTACTTATGGCTTTTGATATCACTCAGAGGAAAAGCCAATGTCCTTACTATGACCTACAAGGCCTTGCATTCTCTGTCCCCAACCTCACTACCCATATTCATTACATCTCTGAGTTCTTTGATTACTCACCCATCTCTCTGTTCCAAGCACAGACCACAGCACATTCCTAGAACAGACCAGACCCTTCCTGCCATTGCATTGAGCATGCCCCCTTACCTGGAATTGCCTCCCAGAAGGCCAGATGGTGTGTCCCTCATCTACTTCTTATCTAACCCGTTATCTTTTCATTGTTATCAAAGATAACAGATAAACTGTTATCTTTTCATTGAGGCCTTCACTTGCCATCCCATCTAAAATGTTGTCATTCCTCCCTGACAATTTATATCCCCTCCCCTACCATCTTATTATCCTTAGCAACTATCACTATCTAACAAATCATACGTTTTCTTTATTTGTCTTGGTTATTTTCCGTTCTTCCACACTAAAATATAAGTTCCATCATGGCAGAGAGTTTTATATGTTTTTTTGTTGTTGTTTAACTGCTATATCCCCAGAACATAGAAAATAGTTCCTGGTATGTACCAGGCCCTCAGTAAATATTTATGAATGAATGAATGTATGAATATGCCTTCAGGCATTGGCAAAATTTGCAGGATCCATAGTTCTATTATTTATCTTTGATTTTTCTTAATGTGGTGTCACAATGATAAACTTTGACAGAAATAATTTTTGAAACTTGTCTTTCTAAAGGAATTTATAATGAAATGGAAGGTAATTTTGTTCTACTACAAAGTTATATGCTGGTTTACCTAGGGAAAGAAGTTCATCAGAATGTTTGAACTTTAGTCACGAGAATGATTAAATGATATATGTTCAAAAGTATTTTTAATAAAAAGTAATGTGGCAAGTTTATCTTTACTTTCAAATAATGAAATCTATAAGAACCTAGAGAATTGATTGAAAATCCATTAGAAAAATATGAATATTAAGTAGCTGATTGCAGTAATTTAAAATAAATAATAAATAATAACCCATTAGAGAATGTGATGAGGAGTGGAATCCCATTTGAACAACAAAAGAGATGAAACAATACAGAAAAAAATTTTGCACTGTGTAAAACCTACCTGAGCAAAACGTCAAATGCTATTAAGAAAGATAAAGTGACTGAAATAATCAGAAAGATCTTCATTTAATTACTTTTAAAATGTGTTAATTTAGTACCTATTGAAATGCAGGACACCACTCTAGGCACTGAGTGACAAGATAAGGTTCCTGTCTTCTTGGTGTCTCAAAGGCACTGAGAGTTAAATTTGTCCAACACCAAACTCATAATGCCCATTCTATCCTGTAACTGAGAATGGCACCACCAAGAATATAAGCCAGGGACCTGGAATCATCTTTGACACTGCTCCTTTCCTTACCACCCAAATCAATGCCATCAATAAGTTCTGTTGACTTACTCTCCTAAACACTTCTTGACTGTGTTCCCCTTTATTTCTATTACCAACACCTGGACCTCAGCAATTACTGTCTGTCTCTAGACCATGACAATAACACTCCCAGCATTATCTGTCATGTCTTCAGCCAGGTCATCTATGGTGAACAAATGTGATCCTCTCTGAAAGGAAACTTTTTAAGGATTCCTCATCATTCAGGCCTTAATGCAAATATCATTCCCTTGTGGAAGAAATTTATGACTATTCATAGGCTCTTACAGTATCATGTACTACTCCCGCTTGTCTCTTGGCTCAGCTGACATTTGCTTGTACGTTAATTTAATTATGTTCTGTCCCTTTCATCAAACTATAAGCTCTGTGAGAGTAGAGACAGTGTTTCTTTTAGTTCTCATTGTATTTCTAGTGTTCAGCATAGGATCTGGTATACAGTAGTTGCTCAATAAATAATTGTTAACTTCAGCACTGCCCTCAGACTTGGTTAAGATGGGCCCTTGCCATGATCCTCTTCTTTAAACGCTCCCTCCATACCATCCACCCGCACACACACACAAAAATGAATAGATCATGCCTTTGCCATGTGGCTTTCAGGATACAGCCCACAGCACAGAGCAACCCATAACCCTGAATATCTACTTTCATAATTAACACTTTTCAGAATCCAGGGAAATAATATTTCTTATTCCTTGCTAAATCTTCAAAGCAAAAGATAACCAAATGGTCAACAATGGTGTTGATGCTGACACTGGAAAGGAACTCTGCTTCAAACGAGTGGCAAATGAACAATTAGGTAAGAGAAAAGACAAATTAATCACCTTGTCAAATCCTTTCCCTTAGTATGAATGTAAGCGATTCTTGTAAAACAAGTAGAATGGCCCAGAAGTGTCTAGCATCTTTCTTGCTTCTTTTCATGTTCCAGTTCATAGCTCTGGAGGTACTCAAAAACCAACACAGCATTTAAAAGGAGAATTTTTCACATGTCAAGGTGACAAAGTTTAAACCACTTCAAGTTTGATTAAGGTGTAGGGAAACAGGCATTCTTCATCATATTATGGTGTCAAAATTTTGGAGAGGACTTTTGAAATATGCATCAAAATTTAAAGTCTCACTTCTCAAAAGAAGGCATGTAAGGAGCTAAGAAATATGAAAAAAATGCTCAACATCACTAATCATCAGAGAAATACACATCAAAACTACAATGAGATAACATCTCACACCAATCAGAATGGCTATTAACTAAAAAGTCAAAAAATAATAGATGCTGGTGAGGCTGGGGGAAAACAAGGGAATGTTTATACACTGTTGGTGGGAATGTAAATTAGCGCAGCCACTGTGGAAAGCAGTTTGGACATTCCTCAAAGACATTAAAATGGAACTGCCATTTGATCCAGCAATCCCATTACTGGATATGTATTCAAAAGAAAGCAAATCATTCTACCAAAAAGACACATGCACTTGCACGGTCACTGCAGCACTATTCACAATAGCAAAGACATGGAGTCAATCTACGTGCCCATCAATAGTGGATTGGATAAAGAAAATGTAGTACATTACATACACACCATGGAATACTACACGGCCATGAATAGGAGTGAAATCATGTTCTTTGCAGCAACATGGTTGCTGCTGGAGGTAATTATCCTAGGTAAATTAATACAGGAACAGAAAACCAAATACCACATGTTCTCACTTATAAGTGGGAGCTAAATATTGGGTACTCATGGACATAAAGACGGCAATGATAGACACTGGGAACTACTAGAGGCAAGAGGGAGGGAAGGGAGCAAGAGCTGAAAAACTACCTATTGGGTACTATGCCCACAACTTGGGTGATGGAATCAATCATACCCCAAAGCTCAGCACCACAGAATATATTATGTGACATGTTTTTGACCCAGCAATCCCATTACTGGATATATATCCAAAAGAAGACAAATCATTCTACCACAAGACACATGCACTTGCATGATCATCATAGCACCATTCACAGTAGCAAAGGCATGGTATCAATTTAGATGCCCATCCGTGGTGAACTGGATAAAGAAAATTTGGTATATATATACGATGGACTACTACACAGCCATAAATAAGAATGAAATACATGTAACAAGCCTGTATGTGTACCCCCTAAATCTAAAATAAAAGTTGAAATTATATTTAGAAATAAATAAATAAAGCTTTTTTTAAACTTAAGTCTCATACCCTGGAAAGGAAATATATCTTTCATATCCTGTTCTGTCACCTCCTTGCTATGCAATTTTGAGCAATTTTTTTAACCTCACTATGCCTCAGTTTCCTTCTCTGGGAAATGGTGATAATAATAGTACCTAACTTGCACATCCTAAAGTTGTGAGGAGTGAAAAGGATACTGCTCATAAAGTGCTTAGCACAGAGCCTGGCCCACAGCAATAGCACTGGTCTGATATCAGACATCACCTGCTTTCTTCTTCTCCAACTGCTCCTCCTCCTCATCATCATTATCATCATCATCACTTTTAGACCAATACTCTCTATATAATGTCTTTAAAAATGGAAAACCATGCAGTTAGGAGTCATTAAAAAATAATAAGACATATCAATATATGCTAATAGAGAAAGATGCTCATTATACTTTATTTGAATAGAGAATGTTCCGGAAAAAATCTATGGTATAATTCTATTTTTGTATCATCTATAGTATGATTATACATATGTGCATAATATGTGTTTATACATAATTAAAATAGAAAATTTCCAGAATGATACATAAAAACTGTTAAAAGTAGCTATATTCGGGACATCTGAATTAGGGGAAGGATTTTTATGAATCACTTTATACTCTTTTATACTGTTTGAATTTTTTAACATCATCATTTATCCATTTATCACTTTCATAATTTAAATTGTTAATTCATTTAAAGTTATTTTTTCATTTTTAGTCTTTGAAGTTATTAATGTTCACCAACTTCAGGACTCGTCCTTCTTTGGCACATGAAAGACTTCTCATTCTCACTTAACTCTGGTTGAAGCCATGTGACCACTTCTGGCCAATGAGCTATGAGTGGAAGTAACATGTCACTTTCAGAACGAGGGTGTTAAGACTTTATTTGATATCTCCATGCTCTATCTTTTTGTGCCCCAGCAACCCCTGAAGACATATAATGCTGTTGATATGGCTACCAGATAAAACAGCACAATCCCTTAACACAGTTTAGGAAATGCTGTATTTTTTTCTCTTAGACTCTTCATTCCTTAAGGGCTGTTCTCTTACTTGTATGTTAAGGGGAGAGCAAACTGCACTGCACCATCAAAAGGTTCCAGTAAGTATTATTAATGGTAGTATTCATTATTTTCTTTCCTCAGTTCCAGGCATGGAACATTCTCATTTAACTTGCAAATTGTAGTGCATCTTATAGAAATTTTTAGAAATGGGGTATTGTATTTTCCATCTTTAAAAACAGACAAGAAATTAAAAATAAAAACTAAATAACCACAGAGCATTTTTTTGAAAATCAGGTGCATTTAGATAGCTTGACAGTTTACTAAATTGCAAACCTCTGTATGTAGCATGCATTAAATAAGCAAGTTTCAAATATCTATTTGTACCAAGAGCTTAGAAAACAGGGACAGCTAAGACTCAGAGCCAGACTTTGCCAAGTCCACAACCTCATTGGAAAGGAATAACTGCAAACAGTAACCAAATGGTAAACAGCGCTAATGCTACACATAGGGTATTGAGGCTGGATGGAGAAGTGAATGACTATCTATTCATTGTGATGTAGGAAACTATCAAAAGAACACGTTGTTCCAGGGGAGTTTGTATCATGTAAGTGATAACTTTAGTTTTGAAATTGGACAATGTCCCAAATAAAGGTGTTTAAAATAAATTATAACTTTTCCTCTTTTTAACTGAATAGAACAGAGTGAGTATTTCTGGGGTGTGTTTGAACATATTTTCTCATAAAGAAAGATGTACTTCTATTTAATTTGGCTCTATCAATAGTTATATATAAGTATTTGTGCTGCTGTTTGAATTATTTGATTACTTCTCATTAGGGATTGGTAAATAGTGCTTTAATATTTTAACACATGAAATTCAGTCCAAAATCAGATTTATGCCAGCGTGGTAATTTAACTGAAAGCCATGGCTACATCTTACAGAGCTAGAGGTGTGATCGGATTGCACATGGAGCAGTAAATGGTGGAACGATGCTTACACAGCATGTTTGACTCATCATGTTTCACCAGCAAAGGTGTAGGCAGAAAAACTGCAGGTCAAAATCACACAACAAAATAAGACATAAATTACTTGAAACCTGATATTTGACATGCATTTCATCCCCAGTCACTATTTTAAAAGAGCCTTCCTCATCAACTGAACTCAGAGTGAAAAACTGCCTCCACCAACACCACAAAACTTCATATTTTCTGTGAAACACACAAAAACTCAGCAGGTACAACCTGAAATTTCTTAGGCATAGATAAATTTAATGCCATGTAATTAATACTATGTAACTAATCTTGTGTCCACTTTGTTGGACTACTCTATTTATTCTGGAGTAGTTCTTAATCTTGTAAATATAGATAGTACCACCAAGTGTGATCGTGTATGTCAACATTTTCCAACCTCACTGCAAGCACTAGCAAGTCAATATTCTTCTGCTTTCCCACATTCATTCCTATCTCGTCACACTGGTGTTACAGCTCAGTTTTTTTATTCTTTCCCCCACATAATTCCTTTTCTTGGACTCCTAGGATTTCCAGCAGAAAACATAAATGTTTTCTGGCCATCCATTTAATCTGGATTGTGATTTATGCCTCAAAAACAGGATCTTAATTTTATTGTTCCCTCTCATAAAATGTTTAAAGATTTCTCTAGCTCTTTAAAACATGCATACCCCTTCAACCCAGAAGTAGGATATTCATTACACTTCTTGGAAGCCATTCTAAGAAAAAAAAAAATCAAGTGTGAATATGAGGATACTCATTAAAGCATTATTTGCTACTATGAAACACTGGAAACAAACTAAATATCCAAAAAGATGGAAACACAAGAAAGAATATTATGCAACCATGAAAACTCTTGTTGCTGGAGATTGATAAAGGATATAAAGCAATATTCACTACATGTTGTTAAATAGCAAAAATAGATCAGATTACAAAATGTTATATACAGTATGATCCCAAGTGTTTAAACAGATGCACAAAGTAGACAAGAAGAGTGTGTAACAAAACATTAACAGTTGTCATTTCTTGGAATAGGAGTGTAAACTCTTCATTTTATTTTTCACTTGTTTCTAAATTTTCTCATTAGACATCTAATTTAAAATATGTAATGCAAATATATATGCAGAGTTTTACATCTTTCTCCAGGGTTCATTAAGTCTAAGCAGTAAGTGTAATCATTTCATAAGTAAAATGAAATAACTCATCCAATAATACTCAACCACAGGATAATACGTAAAGGAAAACTGTCTTGAAATACTCAGGGACTCATTCACGTCAGGAAATAAGAATTACTCAAAACCCTGACACTAACACTAAAATGTGTCTACCCTACAACAAGGCAGTCAAATGCTGACACTTCAGCTACAAAAGCCATGTCAGTTCCTGTTGGTTCAGATCCTCTTTGGGCTTGCTGTTCTAGTCAAATTTAACTCTTTTCTTTTTTTCCTTTAAAATACTACATATGAACCCTAACCCTTGCAATACCATTTGACTAGGCTGGGATAGGACAGATGATGATATTAGCCTCACCAAGACAACCAACCCCCAAAATTAGAAGGGAGGAATCTGGCTGCACTTGGAATAGAAGGCCTCTTTCCAGGTTTAATGTTGTTCAGTTCACTGGTTTCCAGACTTTTAAATTTTGTGAATTGACCTATTTCAAGCAAAAAATAAGAGATCTACATGGCAAAAAACTTTACTTTGCTACCTTCTATTCTCATCATTATTTTATAAAAGAAACCACATTGTTATATGAAAAAAATAAAAAAGAGCATGATCTCAAAGCAAAATATTCAGCTTCTCAAGAAAAATAATGTGTCAACCACACACTAAAACATGTATGTAACACTATCCAGCGAAAATGTTATCAGCAAACACAGGCGACCCAGTGATTCTTCTGCTAGGCTTTCCCTTGCAGGTGAAAGGTGGTTTCATTTTTGAACTGAGGATTATCATAAAATTAAAAACTTATTATAAAATGAGCCAAAGCACAAAGGATTATTTGTTCCTCCAACCGACATACTCCACAGAACAATCAAGCGATTGGTTATACAATCATCCATTTTAGATCTTTTGTAAAAGGCAAAAACAGCATCATAGATCAAGATCTACCTTTCTTAAGAACACTTACTGTGTTCTGTCCATCATTACAGACTTTGGGGTTTTTAGAATGCTAACAATAGAACTTTTCTCACAGTAAACTCAGTTTCCTAACTGGGCACCAGAATATTATTAGTCTTGCTGGAATCCTCTAGCCTGGATAAGAGCCAAAGCCAAGATAAACGTACTGTTCTACACATGAACATGAACCCATGAAGAAACAAGGGGCAGGGCAGCGAGTGTGCCTTGAGCATCGATTCAGATACATTTTCCTCCATATGACAAAGAGCACCAAACAACCATAAAAGATCAAAATCTCAACTCTAGGTATTACTTAAACAGCAGCAAAATCTGCTCATGTGGGACTGAGGAATCTTTCCTGATTGTCTTCATTATTTCCAAAGTCACTCAGATCATTCAAAATGATTTTTTAGCAAAGTCCTGGCTTACTTATTATAGCCTATATATGATGAAAACACAAACTAATCACTTGCTTTTGTTTGTTTCAAAATCATGTAGTAGTTTAAAGGCAATAAAAAATTTAATAATAAGAACCAAGGAACAAAAATAAAGGTAAAGTAAAAGTTGATTCCCTGCAGACAGTTGGTTTCAGCTAATGGGCTTTAGGTAGTAGTTACCACAAGGGTCAACTTTCATAATCATGTTTTCTTCATAGTTTCTTAATCCAAATTCAAAGGTAGTGGTTTCTTTTATGAATATTTTATCAGACAAGAATAAATGCAACATTTCATTTGGATTACACCACTCAGAGAAAAGGGGAAATAGAGAAAGGCCAATAAATCTTCAAGAGTTAATTATTTATACAGAGAAAATTTACTTTCTATGTTGTGACTTGTTTTATTGGTACACTGCAGTTCAATTTAGATTAAGAAGCAGAAAGATTATTGTTTCTCAACAGAGAGGTATCATAAATAAATACAGCAGAGAAATTTTTTTTGTATTTATGCTGAACCATTTACAAATATTCAAAATAAAAATGTGTTCAAAAAATTTCTCAAGTTTTAAACTCTTGATATGACATTTAACTACACTTAGCACCAAAAATTTAGTGGTGGTGCTAATCAGGGCAGAGCCCTTGTCCACAAGTGATGACAACAGAAGGGTGAGCATCATAATCACTCAATCTGCTAGAATATTCGCTGGATTTCTAGTTCAGTTTAGTTCACCCACAATGTGTAAAATATATAATCATTCTATGGGAAAGAACGCACTGTCATATAATAGGGCACTTGGGTTGCCAGAAGGGTTCTATGGTAATCTGAACTGTGGATCTTTGTCATTAATTCAAATACTAAAGTTAAAATCTGTGTTATCCTATCAGAAAATAAAATCACAATAAGAAGAAACTTTGGAGGAAAGTTTCACTCCCTGGAACAATGTAGGTATTCGATAAATATTTATTGAATATTGAATTCAATGGATGGATAGATGGATAGTCAGATGATTGAAGAAGGAGTTATCAAACCTGAGACTACAGATGTCAACCCCACGGCCCTTGGAGAAGTCTCAACTGGATGCGACTCTATTGCAGTTTGTCTTGACAGCAAGAAAGGCAACAAATTATGCCGGACAGTTGCAAAACAATGCCAGTCACAAGAATGTCCCAGATTTTTGGAAGTTCTCTAGGATACAAATATATTTCTTGAATTTAAAATCAAATTGGACCTCCAAACACACCACACAGTTTACTTAACTTTGGCTCTTCCCTGCAATATATCTTGCTATAAACAGACCTAGGAAAGATTTCTCCTATTATCTGCAAACCTCAACCTATCTCTTCATTTTCTTCCAGAACTGTAAAAAATAATAGCTACCATCTATTGATCCCTAAATATGTACCAGTCACTGTAACGGATTTCAGATATATGACCTCATTTGATGCTCATAAAAACCCTCTGCTTTTATTTATTTATTCAACAAAAATTAAGTACCTTTTATGTATTAGGCAATGTTCTAACAACTTAGCAATTAATCAGTGGCAAAAATAGACAAAAATCCCTGCCTTCATAAAGCTTACATTTTTGTCAATGTGGAGAAAGGAGTGAACAATAAACATGATATTTATCGATATTATAATCATCCCCAATTTAAAGATGAAGAAATTAATATTCAGAGAATTAGATAACCCTCCAAAGAAGACTTGGACAGTAAATGGTAGATTTGAGGCTTCAAATCCAGGACTCTCTAGCTCAAAAGCCTGTGTTTAACATCATTAGGTGATGCTATCTCCACTCTTAGAATGGAGCCAAAACAGTACTGCATGCTTGGAGGCCAAATCACAACTGCAAGGCATGGTAGAGCTTCACTGGCTGTAGGGTAGACTCTATCAGATGCCAGTCATCTTCAGAGCTGCCAAACAAAGCCAAGATTCTCGCTAGGCTTCCACCTGAAACTCAGGACCTCTAAGTAACATCAAGGTACCACAGCAATCTCCCTGCTATAACACTTCATGCAGTTCCAGCCCACCCCAATCCAAGCACATGGCAGAACTGTATTTCCTGGCTCTCCTGAGTTATACAGGAATATGTGAGTAGCTCTGTGTAATGTGTTGTAAATATGAGCTGTGCCACTTATAGGGTGGACCATATAATTTCTAGTTCAGAACCTCTCAGAATTCTCTTTTTTCCTCTTGTAGGAAGTCTGAAAATGTTCAAGATGAGTATGGGATCCTGAGTGATTACAATGAGCAGAACACCTCTGCTGATCTATGACTGGCAAGGAGCATAAGTGACAACAGAACCTTGTTTTTTGTTTTTCTTTTTCTTTTTCTTTTTTGAGACAGAGTCTCGCTCTGTCACCCAGGCTGGAGTGCGGTGGCATGATCTCAGCTCACTGCAACCTCCGCCTCCCGGGTTCAAGGGATTCTTCTGCCTCAGTCTCCGAGTAGCTGGGACTACAGGCACGCCACCACACCCAGCTAATTTTTGTATTTTTAGTAGAGACAGGGTTGCACCATATTGACCAGGCTACTCTCGAACTCCTAACCTCGTGATCTGTCTGCCTCAGCCTCCCAAAGTGCTGGGATTACAAGCGTGAGTCACCACGCCCAGCCAACCTTGTAATTTAAGACATGAGAACTGTGAAGGTTTTTGCTAAACAGCACAGCCTAGCTGATCCTTCTTTTACTGGGACACAGGAAATCCCTAAGTTTTTTGTTTTTTTTTTTTCTTAATTATAATGATTTTGCAGTAAAGGTAAACTAAATAAAATTGTGAAGCCCACAGTCTGGGAAGTAACCATATGGTGTCTGGTAGAAAATATATTAGAAAGCGAAGAGAAAATATATAGAGGGTTTTGAGAAAAAGAAAAAAACATGAAAAATGTGTATCTTAAAAACACTACTGAGCAAAAAAAAAGTGTATGCAATCAAAAAAATGGTAAACTTCTTCTCTGCCTCATGATCAGGAATTATCACCATGCACAATCTTAAAAGAAAAAAATTATAAATTTCAATATTGCATCTATTAACATGTTTTTTCTTTACACCTTTTCTCATCAGTTCACCTCTTCCCTATTTTAAAAAACAATCTCTGCAAGGACAAGATATGTCTGCCATGTGCCTGAATGTCAAAATATTTGAATAAAATTGAAAAGTTGACACTGAAATCCGATATGACTTCTTCAACATATAAAGTCAGAGGGGGATGGCCCCAAGAACACCAGGCACCACCTGCATTTACATCGTCGAAATGAAAAAGTGAAAAAGGAACAAATGTGGTCTCATTACTTTCCATAAAGGGAAAGCTCTTTACCACAACAATGCCTATTATACCAGATTATCAAACACAGAATCACATTGTAACTTCTGGAAACTACAGAATATGTATAAACAGAACAGAGCCAAAAGAACTCCAGACAGGTATGCCTCACCCTCAGGGACTCATGTGTTGCAGAAAATGCTGGGAAAACTGAATTATAGGGACAAAAGAAACTCGCCATGTTAAGGTTTTCTAAATCAAAATTATTCTTACTTGTTTTAATTTACTTTTCTTACAATGCTTAATTCTCATATTTTTTAAGTTGCATTTATGCCTTTGTTAAACGTGGGACTTTTGATATAAGAAGTCAGTTTGGCAGAATTGCATTGATACCTATTTGATGACATTCATTCAAATATTTTCATTATTCCAAATAGGGGGAGGATTCCATAATAGCCCCTGGTTTACAAAAAATCCTAGGTTCACAGCCATGGATGAGAATGAGTGCAAGTACCTAAAACCCACTATTTTCAAGATCCATGGGAAAACTGTCTTATATATATCAACAAGCCACAGGTGTCATTTAAAATCTTTAAACTGTCCTATAATTACGTATGATGTGTGGCCAATGCGTACTTGCAGTTGATTGTCCCCACAGAATTGGTGTCGACAATAAAATACAGACTGATATTGATCAGCCAAAAAAGAGAGACTGGGCTAATTTGTGGAATTATGGAAAACCTAAAATTCACCCAAAACTGTTCCCATTACCATAATCCATTTGAATTGAATCAGTGTTTTTCTACACAAGTTCCTTAAAGTTTGAGAGTAAATAGGACCCTTCCCACAATTCATATGTCCTTATGCACAGTTTTCCAATTAGCAAGAAGCAAGAATTAGCATATCAACCACAGAATACTCATACATATACTTCATAGACGTTAAGTGCTCATAAAGCTGACTATTCTATAAAAGTAATCCATGTACTTGGAATCATTAAATTTCACCTTCTGGATACATAATGTAGTACTTATGGCATGCTCTGCAGATAGATCTTGGCTAAGTACTTGTGTCATGCTCTGCAAATAATTTTTGGCTAAAATAAAAGATCAATCAAACATCTCTCTCCACAACACTTAGTCTACTTCTTTGGACCAAAAATTAACTTGGTGAAGCTTGTATACTTCTAGCTAGATGGCCCAGTCATTCTCACTCTTTAGTGCTGCTACAGAATATACTTCTGATCTTGGACAGTTCTCTGCACTGTTTCTGCAATAGTCCCAGCACCAATATAGTGACTGTCTCATCTTATACAGTTGATATATATTTGTTAATATATCTCATATATATTATTTAATATATACTTCATATTTGATATATATTTCTTAGAACTGTATGCCATGCATTAGAGAGAAACCAATGGAAGGGAGAAGGTAAAGAGGCATGTTTACTGTCCCCCTATTATGCGGGAGGCCCTCTGAACACTTTATATGTTATCTTGACACAGCTCTGTGGGTATTATGTTCATTACACAGAAGAGGAAACCAAAGCTCAGAGTGTTTAGTAACTTGTGCAAAGTTGCCAAATTGTTAAATGATGGATGCAGCTTTAAACTCAGGTGTATCTGGCTCTGAGGTCTATGATCTTCCCAACACACCACATAGTTCAATCTCACTTGTCTCTACACATCAAAACCTGTTTTCCCTTTTCCGAACCCCTGGCTACTGCCCAGCCAGCAATGTAACAGGCCCATTTACAGTATATATACTTTCACGTCAGATTTTTCCCCCTAATTGGATATCCTTCTTCCTCCCCAACTACGCAAACATTACTGTCCCTTCAAAAGCCATTTTCTACATTAAGTCTCACTTCCCCACCAGCCCTTTCCTTTCTCAATGTGAATTGCACAATTTGGTTTCTGTGAGCATAAGTTAGTTTGGAGTACATCCTTTCTTGTATTGCCTTCTAACTGGAGTATTATTTCAATCTCAGTCACATTATAAAGTCTTTTATTTTAGTTTTCCTTTAATTTCCCAGTCCTCCTTCTTCACAGTGTTGACAAGTAATAAGTATAGCACAAAGGCTACCTTGCTATTGAGAATGCTATCATTTGACTATTTCATAATAAACTGAGAGGAAATGTCATGTACTGAAAGTTGCACTGGACTGGGAGTCAAAAGACCTCAGTTGACATTTTATGCTGTAAACTATTAGTGCTATTTTGGGCAAGTAGTAGAACTTCCTTACATCTCACTCTCCTCACCTGTAAAAGAAAGGGCTCAGACTAGATGATACATAAACAGAATGCTTATCCTTATTTATTTTAAATTGCATTTCTGAAAAAAAGAAATTATAATTGTAGCCATGCACTTTTGTAGCCAGGTTTACCAAAGTTTCCCCCTTCAAAAACAATTCTCCCCTCTGTGTCTTCCACTTCATTGATAAGGTCTAGTAGATGTATTATATAAAACACAGACATTAACAGGAAGCTCTTTTCAAATTACAGCCAGTTTCCCAAACCAAACTGTCAACCTCCTACCCTCATATATTTAACACATGTGCTTCTGTAAAGGTGATTTATTAGTGAAAATCGTAGTGTTCCCTATTATGAAACTCAGACTACCACCTGTGCATAACATTCCAGGAGTACAATAACATGTTTACATGTAAAACTCAGGCCAGTCACCTCCATCTCACCAACTATCCTGTCTTTCCTTTTCCTTCTTTTTTTGTTTGTTTTGAGATAGGGTCTTGCTCCATCTGCAATGCAGTGGCACAATCATGGCTCACTGCAGACTCGACCTCCTGGGCTCAGGTGATCCTCCCACCTCGGCCTCCCAGGTAGCTGGGACTGCAGGCATGCACCACCGTGCCCAGCTAATTTCTCCCCGCCTTCCCCCCAGAGATGGAGTCTTGCCCTGTCTGCCCAGGCTGGAGTGTAGTGGTGTGATCTTGGCTCACTGCAACCTCTGCTTCCCAGGTTCAAGCAATTTTCCTGCCTCAGCCTCCTATGTAGGTGGGATTACAGCCACCTGCCACCATATCTGGCTAATTTTTGTATTTTTAGTAGAGACAGGGTTTCACCATGTTAGTCAGGCTGGTCTCGAACTCCTGACCTCATGATCCTCCCACCTCGGCCCCCCAAAGTGCTGGGCCAGCTAATTTTTTATAGAGACAGGGTTTCACCATGTTGTCCAGGCTAGTCTTGAACTCCTGGGCTCAAGCGATCCACTCTCCTTGGCCTCCCAAAGTGCTGGGATTACAGGAGTGAGCTCCCGTGCCCAGCAAAATTCAAATTTTTTAAGTGAAGGCTTTTATCAGGTTTATTATTAATCTAGGAAATATATATATTAATGGAAGGCTGCATGTCACAAGAAAAACTCAAAAAGCAGTATAACAATAACTGTGAGAAATATAACAATTACAACGGCATACAGCATTCGTTGCAAACCGTATTTTTCTTTCATACTGCTTTCCTTAATTCATTGCTTCATTTTCTCATCCATTCATCCATTCACTATGAAGTTACTGAACATCTACTATGAATCAGCTACCAAGCCAGCTGCTTAGTTCCAATTTTGCCATATTAGATGAAATGCAGTAAACTATTTTGTTTCTAGAACATACTATATAAAAGGTTAAAAAAAAAAAAGCAGGTCAAAGAAAACGTAAATATGGAGAGAAAACAGAAGAACCTTATATTTAACTTGAGAAAAGTCCCCCAAAAGTGAAAAGGAAAAAAGAAGAAAACTACTAAGAGCAGAGAAGATGTGAACTTCATCTGCACATGAAAAAATAATGGTTGGTAATAATGATAAAGTTACAGCCTCAGAAATGACTGAAAAACATTCCATATCACCTTTACTCTTATACTCTTGTTTGAAGGAAAGAACCATAACTGTTAAGTTAGTTATATCTTATTTTTTTTTTTAGGGGAAAAGAGTAAATTTTCCAAAACAGTAACCATTTTCCCATTCAACTTTATGTTAAATATCAACCAAATCCAACCCACCAGATTTGTGTTTTTGCTGTGTTACATCTATGCCCCACCCAATATGGACATATCTTGGTACAAATGTACTTTCCAAATGATAATTACTTAATCATTAATAGGTACTCTACTGAGAAATAATTACCTTTCTTGATAGGCTCAATTAACCTAGTATTTTGTCTTCAGTGAGCCAAACATTATTGGAGATCTTGGCAACACTAGGCTAAAACTGTATACATTACATCGTGAAAATTAATGTCTCAAGTAAGCAAATGTCTTATTTCTTCTCTTTGCTGTGGCACTTTGTCTTCTGGTCTTTCACATTTTCAAATACTTTAGATAAAAATAAAGGAAAATGGAAACAAAAGCTCTAAAACCCAGAACAAGATTTCTCAGAAAATAAGTGCCCAGAAGAATTGACTTAAATGATACACTGGGGCCTCAAACATGTCTAGAAAAAAAGAAGCAAAGAAGATCTTGGAGTCTCTTGTAAATGTGTAGATTTATTTTACTCAGATTACTTGAGAGGAGTTGTTGGTTTTATCTTTCTGTATTTGAACTTAACAAAGCTAATGGCAACTCATTTTGAATGCCTCCCATATATCAAGCATTCTACAGGGCATTTCACATAATTTAGCTAACTTCCTCTTTACAGCCATCCTACAGTATGCATAATGTTATTGTTTCATTTTTTAGAAGAGGAGAAAGCTCAGAGAGGTTAAGTGATTTGTACCGGGTTGCCCAGCTAGTACATGCTGGAACTACAACTGGGATTTGAGCAGTATGCTCAACTCCCAGACTTGTGCTTGCTCACGGTGCTCAGATCTCTTTTCCACGCCATACAACTGGCTAATTGCCTCACTTGGTAAGAGCATGATGCTGGAGAAACCAGGACTATATATATGTTAGATCTCATTTAGGTTAGTTTGCTTAATAACAAAGAAGAATTCTGCTCTAAATTGTGCTACCAATGTGTTCCTTTGGTCACCGAATGAACCAGTGCCTCGATACAAAATTTTATCACTGATGACCAAACACTTCAAGGTGAATTCAGGACAAATGGTGCCCTCTGTTCTCACACAAGAGGGATAAAAATATTGGTAAAAATAGTGTGCATTCCTATGAGGGTTGTTTGCTGGGACATAGTAATTTTTCATTATTTTTATGTTTAGCTTGATGAGAAATATAATCATCAACTTGCTGGAATCCAAGCAGCAGCAAGCTAATAATCATATGACTGGGTCCCCTCCCTAGGACTCTGATTATGTGAAGTAAAGTTCTTTTTTGTGACTTCCACAAAGTAGATTTTTTAAAGGAGGCACCGTTCTATCAAATTATGTAAATAATTTAAAACTTCCTCTTATGCATCCCTCCCTGCTCTTTGTAAGTCACCCAACGATTTGCAAAAATAACCATGGGAAATGTTTTGGGTGGGCTTTTGAAGATATTTTTAGCTAAACTGGTGGAGGTTTAAAATACAAGCATGCGAGTGTCTGCCATTTAGAGAAATCACCTGCTCACACAGTTCCGTGGAGAAGTGGAATGTTTTAATGTGTGTCATTCAGTACAACATGTGGACTGCATTAAGGCAGGTTATAGCAGGTCATGCCATGTGACACAGCTGAGCCACATATAATCGCAAGCAATACAACTTGCTCAATGCAACATAAATTTAAACAGGAGTAGGTTTTTTACCCTCAAAAAGAGGCAACAGCTGCTGTAGATAACAAAATGCCCACACTACCCCACACTGAGAGGGGTTTGTGCTTTGACATGATCTGAATTATATGTAGGTAGTTCAGTACATCTATATTTAGGGGCATCTCTAAATATGAACAATGGGTGTTTTGGTGCATAGAATACATTCTCTAAGTGGCGCAAACCTCATGTTTTTTTAATAGTGCATTTTGTAATTTTCTCACTAGTGAATAAGAAGCATTTCAAAATATAGCCTTAAAAATTAGACAGTAGAGACAATTTTTGGCTTAGAGAAACTGGCTTCTGAGCCAGTGGGCCAAATATTTAGTGTTCTTATTTAGACAAAAGATAAAATACTCTGCAAGTACAGCACTGAGAAGGCCCAGAAGAAAGAAAACACCATTGAATTATGATAAAACAAGAAATCAGAGAAAGTAGAGAAATGTGCTGCTAAAATCAACAATGGTTAATTTCCAAGACAAGTCAGTACATGTGGCATCACTGGCAAGCACAATAGTCCTGAAAACTTTAAGATGTTTGTTGAGTTGTTTGTTTGCTTACTCCTTCTTCCTTGAAATAGGGTGTCACATTGTAACTTGAATTATCTTGACTTTGGATCCACTTCTGACATTTAGATCTAGCTTCTCATTAAAGCCTCAGAAGTGTTCCATGAGTAGGCAAAGAACAAGTCTCTTCAGATAACCCCACCCAGCTCTGGTCACTCCCACCATGACAGCACAAACCCGCCCAGGCAACGCTTACATATCCATCTCTGCATAGCTATAATTAACCACACACTAGCTCATAAATCTATTTGAAGTGTAAATGTCATATGATAAGAAGAACATAGGAATATTTTTACAATGTCTCTTTTGTATTCATCAATAAATATGAATCTGTTCCATCGAACTCAATTTTGGGCAGTATAAATACAAACGAAGTATCTCATTAAAGAGGAGAAACTTAAGCTTCAGAAGTCATTTTGGGGCTAGAGAAAGTATAAGAAAGCTCAATTCTGTAGGGCACAATGAGTGTGTCTTAGAAATGAATTACATGTATTGCCTGCTTTCTATGTGTGAAGCACATTACCTGCCTGACCTAATGTGATCCATGAGAAAACTGTAACAAAAAGAGAAAAGCTTTCAGGGGTTAAGAAATTTGGCTGAATTTACGTAGCCAGTGTGTGGGAGAACAAGAATTCAAAGCTAGATCTCACTGGTAACAGAGCCACATCTTTCAACCAAATACCTATCCTTTAAACTGGTTTCACCTAACCTCACACACATTGAGTTCAGGCTAAATGTATTTTCCCTGGCACTCATATTTGGTCCACTGGTTCTTTTAAAGTCAACCTATGATATCTCCACAAATAAACTGAAAACTTCTTATGGACAAAGACTTTATAAATTATTTCTTTTTAACCTTTACATGACTACCTATATGTTTGATGCCAAGTAGATACACAAGGTTTGCTGAATTTAAATGTGTTCTCATCCATGGCTACATAATCGTTAGCCCCATCTTCTCCACTCAGCTCTGACAATAACAGAAAGGCAGGTGGGATTCCTGAAAACAGGACTAGACTTGCAAAAGACCTGAGTTTTGCATCCAGCTTTGCCTTACTTTGGTTGTGTGCCATTGCGAAATTCATTAGCTTATTCTTTCAATTTTCTTATCTGTAAAATTGCCATATATAAAATCTATTTCATAAAGATAAAATAGTGTCATATTTTCCTTCAGATCTTTTCATACTCTATAAAAAAGGCAGGAGAGTTTAACTGACAAAACTCCTAAGTATCTGCTATGGATATCAGTGAAATTTTCCTAGAGGTAGGTATCATTCAGTCATTCATAGGACATCTCTTTTGTGCAGGCATTCTTCTGGGGAATGACCAGACAGTGATGAGCAAAAACAGACTCAGTCTCCGCTCTTCCCAAGATTCATGATCTACTGGAAGGCCAGATGTTACAGCTGAAATCATTCTATTTTAACACTTTCATTTTTAAAATATACCTACAATTACCATTTTTATTAGGGGAACTTTCAAGAGTTAATTTACTATCCATTAGATCTGTGATCCTAGTAATTGAAATTTCTTATAAAGTAACAAAAGTTATACATGACACTAGAAGTATAGCTACCCACACATTTCTGAAATATTAGTGGTTATGAGTAGAACACTCAGGAATTACAGGGACTGTCATAAAATCACACAGATTTTTTTCAGTGTGAAAGTGCTGTATTCAAGGTCTCCCAGTATAAGTGTAATACTGCAATTCAGGTCCTAATTCAATGAGATGAACAATCAGACCAACGTGGCAATATGGCTTTAGTCATCACCATTGTACTATTTGAGATAAGATGAAAACAAAAAGAAACATTCCAGCACTCACATATTGATATTTGATATATTAAATATTCTGGAGGACTAAATTCTCAACATAAAAAATTACATGACATTTTATGATCATTATTGGCAGAATTCATCACACAAAAGATAACAGTTATACCAACAGGTCTTTTAAACCTGGTATCATCTTTGAAAATGTGTTTGTGTTAAAATACATTTCCAGTCTGTGCGATTACACTTTTATTTACTTTTATTTCTCACAAAAAGATGTGACACGTTTAATGTTAATAATTCCATAACAACCAATTAACAGAAATGTGAAGAACAGATTTTTCATAAGAAAGGAGTTGTTTGCAATGGATTTCAACAAATTCCCCGGCTGGCTAAAGATATAGCATGCTGGGCAACGGAGTAGGTAAAACCTTTCCATGGCAAACTTTCAAGGATCCATCGTTTATGGCCGCACTCCCTGTCCTCTTTTCTTTTAAAATGCCAGTCGTGTATGGATGAGGCACATGTTTCTTCTGCCAGTGCCTGCTCAAGCAGACAGTTTACTAATTTGTAGCTCAGTAAACCTTTCACTGCACTGAGCACCTTGAGGTTAGCACATCTCTAATCATTATTTGATAACAGAAATCTGCAAGCATCACATCCCTGGTAACAAGAACATTGTATCTTAGCAACCAGCCTTGATATTCAAACAATTTCATTAAAGCGTAGCACCTCTTAGCAGGTGGGTGAGTGCGGGTGTTGATAAACATTTATAACATGATCAGCCATTGTGTTTGCCAACACTATAATCAGCATGACAAATTTATGAATTTGTTTACAAGCTCCTAGATAGCCAATCTATGTAGGTAAACTACATTTCAGACTGGTTAGGAGATCCAAATATCAGCTCCTTATTTTAAATGGAGAGTTTCTTTAGAAAACTATCAATTTAAAAGACTGCCAACCTGCTCTCAGTACAGAGACATCATATTTCCATTGTGGTCTAATCTTCAAATAGTAGAGTTGAATTTAAATGCTTCAGGAGCAAAATCTGAGTGGGAACTTCAGCTACATTGAGATTCATAAGAATCACATTATAAGGTTGAATTTTTTTCTTCTTCAGATGCCAGATGATATGCCTTTCATGCCCACTGATCTATTGCATCAATGACTTAAAGGAAACAAATGTGATAAAACTCCCCTGTCTAAAAAGAAGAAAATTTTTCAGTAAATACTACAAATTTTAAAATGTAGTATAAATGTGTTTTATAGACATTCATTTTTAGGAATTATTGATCTATCACCATTGTGAATTGGCCCAGACATGAACAGCCTTTTCTCATCTATTCACTTCAATCTAATACTTACCTATGGTGTTTATAAATTTGTCTGGAATTTAACATTTCACCTCAGAGAGAGTTTAATCTTTTTCCTAGTGAATGATCAGGAATATATGTATAATTTTTAAACCCCCACCAACTCCATGTTCTTCAAAATTGAAAACTCTTCCAATCTGGAAAGTACTAATAGGGCACATCTCTTTCTTAATTATATAACACAGCTTCTAATATGACTATAAGGTACCAAACCTGTGATTGTTCAAGTGTTACCAAGTATAAAAGTTCACTGAGGCATGCACTGGCAAATAGGTAGATGAAAAACAAGGACTTTTATACTTTCTGAAGTTTGAACCTTGAACCTACAGCACATGGTTACAACAGGGCCCCTGGGCTCCTCATCCCTGAACAAGCTATTAATCTACCTGAAATAGGTGAACTTCAGTGAAGCATTATCAAATAGGTAACAAGCTTCCTTTCAAATTAAAACCAGCCATGATGAAAAACAAGTTTGTTGACCTAGCTTGTTCACCATGAACCATGACACGTCAGTTAATAACTACCACCTGGGCAACTCCAAGCTTCAGCAACTAGCATTGCAACGTTAGAAAGATTCAGAGACAACAATATAGAGTACAGCCTGAAAGACCAACTGCTCTACATGCAAATAGTGTTGGGGAAAAAAAATCTTCAGGGAGAAAGTAAAACACTTCAAAAGTTGTAGTCAGAAAAAGGATCATGATCTGTGGGTACCCTAAAGCAAAGACAACAAAAATACTCTGCATTTGTGTGTATGATTCCAGGTGGGGTGAGGGACAGGATGAGGAGGTGTGAGGGGGAGACTGGGGCAGTATTTGCCATATACTACACATTAGGTTAACTGTTATAACAATTATTCTTCCTGGTTTCCTGAAGCTTCCCAATATCTATTTCTTGTATTGTGACCACATGTATAGAAACTCTTTTTGTCTGAAGGAGAAAATAATTCTGTTTCTGACGTAGGGTGGGGAGAAGGGTGCAATGCCTGAAACAGGGACACAGTTGGAATTGGTATTTACATTTTTGGGAAAGTCTTTAAACCTCTGTATCTATGCAAGCACTATTAACTTATCAATTACTTATTAATATCAGCTCATTATTGTCTTAATCTAACTTTTAAAAAATTAGTCCCTTCTCGTAAGAATTTTAAACTTTGTTTTCTATGTGAAGTTTGGGGCAAGAACCAGTATGTTTGTGAATGTGTAAGACTGTGTGTGTGTGTGTGTGTGTGTGTGAGAGAGAGAATGTTATTAGTTTATTTTTTACTTACTGAAGTGGGTAATTCTACATCATATTTCTATGAGAGAGCTATCAAAATTCACTGCTTCAGTGTTTGATGGGCTACTTCCTAAACTGTTGAACTGTGGTCATTAAAATGCTGGATTTCTGAAAATATATAACAGACCATAACTAATGCAACTGTTGCAGAAGAAAGAAAGATTTCTATACTATTTTGCCTTCTGAGCTGTGTTTGTATATTATGGATTATCTTCCAGTTAAACAAAAAAAATGTAAATAAATAAACACCTTTTTCCACAATAGCACTGGCTTATAAAGATTATTTAGAGCAGCCTCCCCTTGCCTGAGCTCGACAGGTAAAGAAAGGCCTGGTGCACATCTCAGAGACCCACCTCAGAGAGGCAGCTACTGCTAGAGTCAGGCACTAGCGGCAAGACCAAACCTTGAGTTTTATGTAACCAATGCCAGGTGGTATAGACTCTATTTATAGAATTCATGGGACTTGACTACAAATAATTTTTTACTCAGGCTATTCATACCTGAAGTTTCTGCCAAAATATTCTGAAGAAAAAAATAGTTTACATCACTGGTGATCTAAAACTTCAGCTATAGTCTGAGAAAGAAAACAGGTAAGAACTGTCACCAGTATAAACCAATGCTGTTGTGATTCTGCACAAGAAGCCACCTCTCCAACAAGCCCTTGGGTGGCTTGCTGTTAGAAAATTGTAAGGATTGAAAATTCCACAGAGTCTACAGGGCTTGGTATTTGCGTAGTACTTTTCATCTGAAGGTATCAAGGTGCAGGATAAATATTAACTCCCAAATCCTGTCAGGTTTGCTGATGTGTGGGTTTGAAAACTCCAACTTTGAGTCAGAATTCCTCCCTAATTCCATTTTACTCCATTCCCAGGATAAGAATAAGATTTACTTTTCCACAAAAGTTTGAATGAATATAAACAAAAAACTGAAACACTCGTGGAACTGAATCTTCTAACCGTCTTTCTTTCACTCATAACCCATTCTATTCTTTAGATTGAAAAAAATTTAAATTAAAAACACATTAATGCTTGATTTATCTGGCAGCATCAAAAAAAATCTATTTCTTTACAAAATAAACCCTCTATCACATTTTAAAAATAATTTGTATAGAAGTATTTTAAGACTGTATAGTAAATGTCCTAGTTCCCAAAATAGGAATAAATCACAGACAAGTTTAGCCTGTCTTAATTATTCTAGAACGCTATTATGGCCATTAATGGTTGAACTGTATTGTAATACAGCCCCGATATATAGCCAGCCATTTGCCTCCAGAGCAAATACTTAAGATTACAATTTTTTTTTCCATTTTTGTGTCTTTTTGCAGGCTTTTCAAAAAATCTTCTCCCTTCCCAGAAGCTGCCATGTTACTCATAAAGCAAGCTATTCTAAAAGCAATCTTTATTCTCTTCCAACTTGTTGCTTCTACGATAATGTTCACCAGGAAACCAGATACCCAAGCTACAAAACTAAACTCTTAATGAGTGAAGGTCTATGGTTGCTGTCAATGAATGAGGTACGTTAAGTCTATTACATGCATGAGACATATGCATTGTAGCTGCTTCCTTATTTATGACAATCTTCTGATTATATTTGATCCACATCCCGGGATAAGTGAGCTGTTAGCATAGTGAAAAATACACAGGTGATAGGAAAATCCGTATCTCCATCATGGTCATTTGAAATAATTAGCTGGTAGGGGGACTGGCCATAGAATAATAATTTTAAGGTAAATTTAAGGATATGACACTCAGAAAAAAGGTAGTAGAGCTGCTGAATTTTTTTCTCTTTATCTTTGCAATGCTAGTTTGTTTGCTTGTTTGTTTTTCCAGAAGTGAATCATTCTAAAATCTTACTTTCCACCTGGATTTTCTCTATAGTCATTGATCATTAGAGAGGCAGGATCAGACCAAAAAATGCTGTTGTTTCACAAGTTTTATTTGGTTTGCTTTTCCAAATTAAGTTGTCCCTATATTAGCAACCAGTACAGTCAAGCTGGGGCTAAAGAGAATGAAGTGAAAGACAAAGTACAATGGAAGAAAAGATGCTAAATCAGAGTGATAAGTTCCTACTGATATCTAAGGATACGTGCAACACAGTAAGAAAAATGGACAAAAATCTTGTAGAGGGAAAAGGCTTGTGCATAATATTCACAACCGAGTACCTGAAATAAACAGTACAGGCAACATTGGTTGGCAGGTGACAGCTTGTGCCAGGATGAAACAGTGCAATCAATGTTCCAGGAGCTACCTATTGCTCATCAGGGAGAGCACCCGGATCTCACTAAATACCTTCCCTGCAGTAAAATCCTTAAGAGGTTTCTCAGAGGTACCAATTAGGCTTCATTGTGAACACTTTCTTTTAATAAAACCAGATATGTTTTTGAATTTGCCAAAACCGAATATGTTTTTTGAATTTACAAAGCAAACTTTTACTCTTACAGAGCACCCATTTCTCCCAAGTACCTCAATGGTTCCCAAAGGATAATAAGAATCACCTGGAGGGTTGGAGGAGTTATGGGGTAGACTTTAGATCATGGATTACACTTTACAGTTATTCCTATGCTGCATCACATAATCCTTAAGATTGCAAATGAGTTTACGGTCAAGAAACATATAAAATAATATTGTGCAACTTTTCGTACATAGGCCTCTAGACCATTAGTAAAAGACAACCATGACCCAATCAGAACTAAAACCTTGCAGACTTAATGACACTGTTGTAACTAAACCACCAGGTAAGTCACTCCCTAAATGGTTGCCATTCATGGGTGAGGTCTCCTGGGTGCTTGTTAGAAATCCAGCATCTCGGAGACCACCCCAGACCTACTGGCTTAATATCTGCATTTTAACAAGATCCCCAGATCAGTCTTATGAACATTAAAATTTGAGAAGCACTGAACTTAGAATAAAGGAAGGGAGGGAAGGAGGGAAGGAGAAGGGAAGGAAGAAAGAGAATACAGAGTGGTTTTCCCTGCACTCTTCTAAGAGCTTATATGCATTTATGCAATTAACCCCCACAATAAATTCAATGAGGTAGGTATAAAGACCACAAGTGTAAACATATGAATTAAAACCTAGTTTCTCTAATACATGAAGATGTTTAAATGGTATTTATGAGTGGAAATTGTTTTCCTTTTTGACACTCCCTAGTAGGCCCTAGTGGTTCTTTAGGAAATCTCTGTGGGCAGCCATGGTAACTTTGGTCTGTAACCTCTTTTTATAACCTTCTATTCTTGGCAAAGAAGCAGTTGACACAGAAATCAAGCCAGATGTTCATCCTGGAATTATGGCACGGGGCGGGGGGTTGGGGAGAGGGTGAAGGAGTATCTTTTGGGGAGATTGGAGCTCTACCAAGAGCAGACAAATTTTCCGCCTCAGCTTTTCTTTCCTCCCAAAAGTATGTCTTACCTTAAATTTGGGAACATCCTAAGGAAAAGCTAATATTATATATATTCTTTGCATTACTAAGAATATTGAATAACTAGAAGGGGAGATGTTTTGGTCTGTTATTCTTGGTAATGGTTCAAGATTAAAATAATTTTACTAATAAAATAAAAATAACCTTTGTGACTCCATCATGAGAGAGCAAGCAAGAGGGGGGAGGAAAGAGTGGGAAGGAGAAAGGAAAACGGGTGAGAGGGAGGCAGAAAAGAAGGAAAAAAAGAGAAAATTCCAAATCAGATGGACTTTAAAATCCTTACTTTGTAAAATTGTAAAAAGCCATCACCTTTTAGGAGTGAATGAAAGAAAAAAAAGTCTGCTTTGCTTATTGTTTCTATGTTCATCTGGAGCATAGAATATTGCATATCCTGTGATAGGACAGAATTCTAATGAAACTAGAATAGTCCCTTGGACACAGACCTCCCTTGTAGTTCGTTTTCTTTTATTTGACATAAGTCATATGCTATGGAATGTACTCAGTTAAAACAATAACCATTATCTGTTCTTTAATCCCACTGCATAATAATTACTAACAGAAAGTATATTTTGTTCCCTAGAATATAAATACTAAAAGTCCCTCCATTATTAGAACACTATAGATATGTTTTGTTTTGTTTTGTTTTTTTTTACCATTTACCTCTATAACACTGAGATTCATTTTAGAATGCCTGAGCGGACTGTCAGAGTACTCTGATGGATAAATTACAAAAGGTACAAACACTCCGCAATTTTCTCAATTATCCTCAAGTTACCATTTATAAACATTTTATCTATTGCTATAAAGCAAACATGAGGTGTGTGTAGAAAGATTCAACAACAAATGGCTTACATTTTTATGTCTTATGGTAATCTTCACATTAAGAGAATATTCTGTGTATCATTATAATTCCTAAATTTGAAGCAGAAAACCTCCATTGTGATCTCCATTTTGTGCCCATTCTAAGTTTCACATTAAATTCTAAGCATCAACCATGATTACTGCTGACATCTTTACATCAATGAGTCTCTGAGATTGTATGCAAAGTCCTGAAAACTTCACCCAGGGTGTCATCAAATTAGGCAAGCCTGGTTTTCTTCTGTGTTTACTAACTGAAGCACAGTCTCTGAACTTACAAGTACATGGCTGGTTAGGCAGTCATGCCCAGTTTTCACAATTTATTATTCCTTTTAATGGCTCCCTTTTCATCCCAATGAAATACTCTGTCCCTTAATTTCACATGAACATCCTTTACCTGGGAAAGTGGAAGAAAAACGATAACACTTGTTTCTAATTAATTTCTTACTTTTCCCTCAGTGAAGTGTATCTAAAGAAGCAAAACTTACTGAATCAAGTTTAATGACATAATAAATTCTTCCTTTCCAACAATGCCATGGCTTAATTCACAAGTGCACTTTAAGCTTTTGCCTTTAGCGACTGATGGGTCATTAGTCTGTATGTAATCCAGCAATCGGACTCCTTGGAGTCTAAACTCAATCAGCAAGCACCAAATCAGTAGTTTCTGAAATATGACTGGTAGGTCAAGTGTCCCCAAAAAGAGTGCCTGGGGCATCCCAGATGGAGAATAGGGCATGACAAGCAACAAACTAGGACAGAATTTGATGCTGGCATTCACTAAAGACTTCATTCATTCTAACTCACTAAACAACTATTCTTCAAATGATTTGACCTCCACTTTTGATGTTTTCTAGCAATAGGTCATGCAATAAAATTGGTTGGTATGTGCCGATAGCTTTAACATACATGTCATCAAGTTGAACATATTCTAATCACATTTTTGCCCCAAGAACCTTTGCCTAATATCAGGAAAATGGGCCATGGAATCGCTATCAGTCATCCTAGACCAAAACAGGCTAATTACTGCACATTAATCCCACATATGAAATGTGCTCTCTGCTGGGTCATATTTTTCTTCTTTCTTTGACAGCATCTTCTATTGCTGAAAAATACAAATAGAGATACTAGTAATATTTTCCCTGGATTTCACATAAGATTTGGGAAAACCATTTCTACTCTACCTTCAATGGCTAAAATAGCCAACCTATCCAATCTACTTAGTTCTGCTATAGTGCTTCATTCATTCATTCATTTATTCATTCAGATGATTCTAGATACTGGAAATATAGATAAAAGTTGCAGTCACTATCATCAGGATTAAATAACTAATTTTAGATAAGTGATATGATGGTGTACTTTAGCCTGCATCATCATCATCATTCTCATCATCTTATCTTTTAAAATAATTTAACATAAAACACACAAGACAACACTAGATATAATTCAGATCTGACATTATGCATAGAGAAATACAGAAAAAAAAAATCCTCCCCCCACCTTCTAAAACAGGATTTTCAATGTTCTATAAAAAACACTTTGTCTCACTTCATCATGGTGTCATCTTCCTAGAGGAACTTGGTAGAAAGACTAGACCCAAGAGTTGAATTGAATCATTTTCTTTAGAAACTTAAGAGCCAGCATCTAAAATTGCCGGTTGGCCATGGTCCCTGTAAGCAGATGGAGGAGCAACAAGGGCCACGGTAGCAGGAACAGACACAGAGAATTTGGATTCTGAAAGGAAGGTGACCGTGAAAGCATGAGAAGGGAGGAGAGAGAAAACAGGGAGCTTGAAAGAGAAGTGAGTAGAGTTAGAAGCAGGAGGACAGAGGAAGCAAGAAAGGAAGAGCAAAAGGAGAAGAGAAATTGAAGAGTGGGTGGGAGGAAGAACAAGTGAGAAGCACATTAAACTACAGCACATATGCCTAAGCCCATGAAATTAACATATTGAAAATAATCCAGTACTTCCTTATACAGAAAACAGTGGTTGGATCAAGTTGCAGGGCCCTGTAGATGAGGAAGCCAAGTGACACACTGCAATAGGCAGCCTCTAAAATGGCTCCCAGGACACCCTGGCTCCCGGTATGCATGTCCATGTGTAATACCCTCCCATTGAGTGTGGGCTGGACCTAGTGACTCACTTTTTACCAAGAGAATACAGCAAAACTGATGGGCTCTCACTTCCGAGATCAAGTAACAAAAACGCTTTGAATTCCACCTTAGCTTTTCTTTCTTTCCTTCACCTGCTCACTCTGTAGAATGTCAGCTGCCATACTGTGAGCTGTCACATGCCAGGGAACTGAGGAAGGCCTCTGGCCAGTAACCAGTGAGGAAATGGAGCCTGCAGTCCAAAAGCTCCCAAGCAATCAAATCCTTCTAACAACTGACTGACTGAGCTAGAAGCTAGTCTCTCCTCAGCTAAGGCTTTAAATGAGACCACAACCCTGGCCAACACCTTGATTGTAGCGGTGTGAGAGTCCTTGAGATAGAGGCACTTAAACTACCTACTGATTCTGGACCCACAGAAATTATGAGATAATAAGTGCTTGTTGTCTTAAACTGCTAAGTTTTAAGATAATTTGTTATGCAACAATGGATAACTGCTACACACATTTAATAGGAAAATGACAACTTTGACCAAGATTAAGTCTAGGTCAGTAGATATATCACAAGTGCAACCCTAATAGACTTAATAACAGAATTATGAAAACTCCATCTATGATAAAGGTAAGAATTTGGTTTAAATTAATCAGCAAATCTTCCCTCATATTTCTCACAGAAACCTGGGTTTGAGCACCAACTACAGGCTAGGTACTTAATAACTGTGAGACATAGTCAAGCCATTTAACCTTTCTGGGACAAAATCTTGATATGTGGAAAATGCAGCTAATAAGTATCCCTGTTTGTCATTATTGTCATGAGATTGACTCAGGGTCATGAAATTGAAACTTACTTTGGAAACTATAAAACCAGTCATAATGTAAGTAATAAGGAGACTGCTGCAGTCCCACTCATGGATTTTCTCCAAGCTAATAACATTTTAAATATTTGCAACTCCTCAAAAAGTATTCCCTTTCTAATGAGGCAAAAGATAGTATCTCTTTAGTTCTTAAGTTTTGCTATGAAATATCTTAAGTTTTTGTGCCGTTTTTGCGCCGTTTTTGCCAAATCTAATGCTTTGGATCAATACCAATTCCATCTTTGGTCACTTCATGTATATTAAGATTTAGCCAAATAATTCCAAGGTTTTCTTTTTAATTAAAAAAAATATATGTCTTGGGTGAGATTCCTTAGAAACAGGGCCTGAGGTAAAAATTTTGGTTCAAGTGATTTACTGAGGGAGTGTTCTAAGGAGAAGGGGAGGAGATGAGACGGAAAGAATGTTGACCAAGTGTGGGCTCAGCTAGAGGCTAGCATCAGTTGATCCGGAAGTTCTGGAGCACAAATCACACCACAGCATTAGGTCTACCTTGAGGTAAACAGGCTGGCATTTTGTCAGCTCCCCCCTACCTTGACCCCTACCCCTGTCAGTCATTGGCCAGAGGACAAGTCTCCAGGGAAGAAGGCAGCTATGAGGTCACCAGCCACACTCAAATCAGCTTGGGCAGGAGGCAGGGAGGAAGCAAGTACCAGCCACTGAAGCGTATCTAAGCAGGGTAACAATAGCATCTCCTACAGGGGATATATTTCTTGCCTTTTTTATGGTATTTTCTCATCATTTTTGCAAATAGGTCTTGTTATGCTAAATAGTTCTAGCATTTTATACCAGCTGTGTTAAATGAGACAGCAGAAAGAGCAACAGTGTGGAAAAAGAAAGATTTGTCCAATCAGAGTTGTGCAGCTTAATTCAAGTCAGACAACAAATGAAAGGGGTCACTGGGAGACTTTTTCGCTCCTAAAATATAGCCATTAAGAAATATACACCGGAGGTACCGGTAAAGCTGAGGCACTCAGGGCGCCTGGGGAGCAGCGGTTCCTCAGCTAGCCCAGGTGGGAGAAGGGTAGGGGGAGCAGCTTGGGCAGAGGAGAAGGCGAGTGTGACAGAGCTGTCAACTCAGGTCCCAGAGAAAGGCAAAAGTAAGAGAAGTCACGCCCATGCCCAAGAGAGAATGAGAAGGGAAGGAAGGGGAAGAAAAAGTGATACTTATAACCCGAGAGGAAGGATGAATACAAGAATCTACCCAAACAGTGTGCAATCATAGGCATGTCCTAACTCTATCTCCTGATAAAGAATGCCTCTGATTTTTCCCACCAAACTTTTCTCTGCTTCTCATATCCGACTTGGCCCACTTTTTTCCTTATAAATTGTTTACATTTGAAAAAGCTCAATCATGAAACAGAAGATGGTAAAACTTGTTTATTTGATGGTTATTACTAACACTTCAGCGGGAGCTTCCTGAAACATTATTGCTCTTGGTTGCATTGAGGGAGGGGTTGGTATTTGTCAAAAATTATATTTGACTTTAGCTGCCCAGAAGAAATTCTGAAGCTTCCAAATGCATGGGAGGCTTTACAGAGGTGCTCAGTGAGGAAGCGGAATCTGGAGTTTATACCATACAGAAAGCCCAGCCTTCCCTCCCCCAGCATGGATGGATGATCATTGCCAATCCTTATTTGTGTTTCTGACATTAATTAATTTTGGCTTTTTTAGTATATATGAAAAAAGACTGGAGATTCTCATGAATAAAACACTACAGTGGCAATACAATTTCAACCAGAATTCCGTCTCTTTCCATCATTCTCGAGCATAGATTACCACTTTTTAAAACTATTCCAACTAGGAAATGTTTATGTTTGATAAAACTAAAATGTAAACATGGGTTTAAGGTGCTTGCCTAGCTTGCTTTCCTATAACAAAATATCTGCTGGTTTTCAAAGTTATATTGAAACAGTATGTTAAATTCAGTTCTGACAGCATATAAAGATACTGGCTTTCCTAGACACATAAGCAAAGTCTTTTTTATGAGCTCATAAAGGCTAGACTTAAGGAATATTTAAGTAGTGGATAATTCATAGAACAATACGATATCTTTAGTCACTCAGCTAACATAGAGGGCAACCACAATTTATTCTTCTTAGATCTTCCTCTCATGTTTTATATTCTTAGCAGGTGAAAGGTATTTAGAAAAGACCTAAATACATTTTTTTATTATTATTGAACTATCAAAGATGTGCTCTCTTTGGGACTCCCTCCACTTCCTCATTCTGTGTATGTTAACCCACTTCAGAGACCATGGTGAAATGAACCCAAAACACCAACTTACTATTTGCATTATAAATGGAGACACAAAAGAATATTTTAAAACTTTTGGTTGATCTGGCATATCAAAGATTTCTTTCTAAGCTTACTTCAGTGAGTGCATTGAAGTAAACTGAAAGCAATAGCTTAAAAGTGGCTTTAAAAAGTCACAAAAAAAAACCGGCTATTTCCATGGAAATTTTCAGTTTACTCTCCGACCCCCCTTTCAGAATCGCTTCTTTCTTACCCTCCTCTTTATTTGCAGGACTCAACAAGGAGGAACTCTGGAGTTTTCTGAATTCAAGTGTTAAGCTAGTTCTCACTGGAGTGCAATCCATTTTCCTTGCCTTGTCAAATTTGCACTCAAACTTCCAGCAAGCAGCCTGACTCTCCTTTTTCCCCCGTCCTTGAGCTAATTACCAACACTGCAGCTTGGACTCCAACCAAGCACTTCGCCATGTCGGCCATTTTCCTCTGCTTTATAAAGTTTGCAGGAAAATTACAAATCAATAGAGTGCTTACCTGAGAGTCCATAGAAGTGAGGCTGATGAAATTTAAGCAAGTCGCCAGATCTCAACAATCGATACAGCTTTTCTTAACTTCCCCTTTGACCTTCATAGGTCTGCTGTTTTTATTTTCCGTTTTCAAGATGGAGGCCAGGGTCTTCCTAAGAATCATGGGAAACTTGAAATGGGCCACAGGTGAATGGCATCTCAAAGCTGTTAAATAACCACTGAACATGGGCTCCTGTGAATTGAGCCTGGGAACAGGCTCAGGTTGCCACTTTACTAGCAGCGCCTGTGTAAGAACCGGGACACCTTTTTAGCATTAGCTGGGGGGAGTTAAGAACTCTTCATGAAATCAGAGGATTACAAAGTGTAGGCCAGACGCAGTGGCTCACGCCTGTAATCTCAACACTTTGAGAGGCCGAGGCCAGCGGATTACTTGAAGCCAGGAGTTTGAGACCAGCCTGGCCAACATGGTGAAAGCCTGTCTCTACTAAAAATGCAAAAATTAGCTGGGCGTGGTGGCAGGTGCCTGTAATCCCAGCTACTCAGGAGGCTGAGGCAGGAGAATTGCTTCAACTCAACAGGTGGAGGTTACAATGAGCCGAGATGGCGCCACTGCACTCCAGGCTGGGCGCCAGAGGCAGACTCCATCTCAAAAAAAGTGTAAAATGTTCACAGAATATGAGCTTTTATTATCAGAACATGATGGGGAAGGCACTGTACTTTAGTCACTAAATTCTTAGAAGTAAAATACACACTACTACTACATTTGTCTAGGCAATAAGGTTTCTTTAATATGAAAAAGTTATGCCCATATTTGACTATTTGTCATTTCAAAGTATCATTTTCACTATGTCCTCTTTGGAGACGATATCCTACCTGCCTCTCATTTTACAGTGTTTGAATATTTAAGCTAATTTTATATAATATCTGATGTGTCTACCTACAAAAGTATCCTGAATTTTGCTTTTTTTCATATTTTATCATACTTTATACTGATCAAAAAATAGTTCATGTGGGAAAAGGTATCTGTCTCTCTGTTTACCCAAATAGATATTAATAGTGTTGATAGACTCTTACTACATTCCTGTCATAATTATTTTTTTAAAACTCATCTTTCTTTGAAATGCAAAACTTCTTGAATATAAAGAGTTGAGGATGTAGAACTCTGGCTGTGATTTCACAACCTATTTCAGTATTACTCGTTGGAAATACATACAATCTCAACAGCAAACTTTGAAACACCATCCCTCCACACACCCCAACCTCCAAAAATAAAAAGAAAGAAAGAAAAGAAAAATAGTACAATCTCTTCACAGATTCAGTAAAATAATATTAGCATTAAATTTCGGATAACACTAATGAAGAGAGATGCTAACATTGACATTTAACAATATGGAGCTTACTAGACCAGAGGTACATTTCTCTCTCATTAAGTTAAGAAATATAGTATGTAATCATTTTAGTTTTACAACAAAATCCATTTCTTTAGTGTGGTTAGACTTCTTGATTTGGGTTTGCAAAGTTCTTATCTACTCCTGAACTGTAATGCAAAATTTGATTTCTAGTTAAGCCTAGAATACTTAAAGTTATCTCTCAAATTGTTTTAGCATAATGTTTTAGCAAATCTGACCCTTGGAAAGACATCCAAGTGTCACTAAATATCTCACCTAGCTAAATTGAGGCCATAATATGAATGTCAACTTTGAATTCTAAATGCGTTTATTCATTGTCTATCAATTTGCCAACCTTTCCAAAGTGTAAGTTTATAAAAGTCATAGAAATTGATATTTTCTTGGGGCTGCATAAAGCCTCAAATTATATTTGCCAATGACTCATTCTAGAGGAGAACTTTAGTAATGTTCTATTATTGCCACATATTCCTGTGCTCGTGTTAGAAACACCTCAGTATCTTTGCCTTTCTGCCACCACCTCCTACCTACTTCCTCCCGAGTTATGAGACTCAAGACCATGTTATAATGACCTCGGCCGTCATTTCACTAAGATTTTTCCAGTATCACCACTAAGTCCTCCTGAAAACACACCTCCCTTAAATCGTCCATCTAAACTTCTCAGGGGAAGCCTGCCCAAAAGTAAAAAGAAAACAAACGAAATCCATAATAATGTAAAGGAAGCCAGCAGCTTTATATTGGAACAACCCTGTTCTAAGGTTAACCCCAGCTGGAATTTCTGCAAGTTGTCCATTTACATGACCATTCACTGAGGTCATAAATGATGTTGAATACTGAAGACTTCCTCCCAGTTTTAAAAAATAATTATGACAGAAATATAATAAGAATCTATCGACACTATTAAGATCTATTTGGTTAAACAGTTTAATTGACTCTGCAAATTAAAGAAAAGGAAAAAAAAGAATAAAAATCCCTGTCACTATTAAAAGCAAATAACAAGAAGCCGAGTAAGCTATTGACTTGCCAGGGAAATGAGGTTTCTCAGGAGTTATCTCTGTATTAGTTTTTAGGATAAGAAATTTAAAAATATAGAGTTACTGTAAGTTAGCATTTTACTTAATCTCTTTACTGCCGTGAGACCAAGGCACTGCCAAACACAAAAACATATTTTTAAAAGAATTGAAAATATTTATTTTCCTTTTGAGAAGAAAAACTTCTTAATCAGACTTCTTACTCAGTATAATTTAAGAGTTTATTTGGCATAACTTATTAAGATTCCATATAGATCAGAAGTCAAAATGTCACTTAGAAATCTTTGTATTTAAACGAACTTGTTCTGCAAATACAGATGTTCTAGAAAATGTCGGTCTGTGAAATTTTATACATATAAACATGATGGAAGAAAAAAAAAATTAGAAAAAGATTCACTCCTCCCTATCCCTTCACGTAGGGGAAAAAAAACCTATGTTATGAATGGAGACTTTTAGTGAGATGGGTATTAACAGACAAGTGCTAAACCCTATGAAATATAACAAGGAGAGTCTGATTCTAATGATAAACATGTTATTGTTCATTTCTAACTGTCTGAAATAATCCTGGGTTTTACTTAAATTGTGCCAAAAACTTACTTAAATTGTGTACCAAAAATTACACAAAGCAACAAAATCTAGAACAGTCCATCTTGCAAGAATGAACGGCTGCTTTTAGTGTGCCTGAAAAAAATGGTGTCCCCTCCCCCTCCTCAGGTGCAAACACACAAGAGCAGGTTTTCCTGTTATTCTGATGCATGCCTTTCTTCCCATATTAACAATAAAAGTTTGGTATGCTATCTGCCTGCAGAAGTTCCTTCCTGAGCACAAGGGTGTCTTATCTGTTGAGAAACTCTGACACCAGGTAGACCGTTGTTTATGTGAAAAGGCATCTTTCTTAGGCAAATAACTGAGTGCTTTAAGAACCTCAATAAATGAGCAAGTTTTCTGTGCAAATATACAAAACACCCCACTAATATCAAATGGCTTTTTCTTGGACAGACAACTATGCGTTCCTAAGATGGACATTTCTACATGTAACCTTGTCACATGGGTGTGTTTCCAAAGCTCCCCAGCAATCATCCAGGCCCATCTAACCTCTATATGGTTTGCGTCTGCTCAATTTCCACAATCTAGTCAAGAAAATCCAAAAGGCTAATTGCTGTTCCCTAAACACTTCTTACTTTCTCCCACTTTTCACACAAGGGCAGTACTAGGAAAATAAGAATAAGAATAATACAATCTAGGCCATTCACCTTTGCTCTTTCAAACCTGCCTCTCAGCCAGGGCTGAAAGCCAGCCTGTTCTGCCTACCTGCCCCCAAACCAGCTTGCTGGGCCATGCTAACTCACCACCACCCTGTTCCTGCTCCTATAAAGGAGTCAACCAGATAACTCATTTAGGTTCATGTGTTAACACATTACTGGTCTACACTTCTGGGTAACTTGTCCAAATTTAAATTTACAAATAAACAGGTAAAACTTCAATCACCCATTTATTCTTTCTTTCTTTCTTTCTTTCTTTCTTTCTTTTTTTTTTTTTTTTTTTTAGATAGGGTCTCCCTCTGTTACTCAGGGGGAGTACAGTGTCACAATCGTAGCTCACTGCAGCCTTCAACTCCTGGACTCAAGTGATCCTCCTGCCTCAGCCTCCCAAGTAGCTGGGACTAAAGGTACGGGCCACAATGCCTAGCTGATTTTTTTTTATTTTTAGTAGAGATGGGGTCCTGCTATGTTGCCCAGGCTGCTCTCAAACTTCTGAGCTCAAGCACTCCTCCTGCCTCAGTCTCCCCCCAAAGTGCTGGGATTTTAGGTAAGAGCCACTGCACCTAGCTACAAATTTATTGTATTTTTTATTTCTTAAGCACACATATGTGCTGGCCACTGTGCTGAGGTTACAGAGAAGATTAAGAGAGTCTCTACCCTTGTGGTGCTTGGAGTCCAGAGAAGTCAGTGGATATGAGCAGTATGATGAATGCTGTGATGGGAACGTGTACAGGATAAGATGGGAAAACATCGCTGAGGCCCTACCCCAATGGTGCAGTAAAGGAAGGGGCTGAGAAAGACCCTCTAAAGCCCTGACTCCTGGCATGGTGTAAAATAAGTGGGAGTAAGTAGGTGGAGAAGGCAAACAAGAAGGACATTCCCGAGGAAGGATAAGCCTAGGCAAGATTCCGGAGGTGGAACACAGAATGGTGTGCAGCAGGAACAAGCTATGCTTCTGGTTCTGGCTTTAGGACTTCAAGCCCATGGAAGAGATATTTTTAGTCAAGTGAGTATTGTCAGGGTATTTAGTCAACCCTCCTAAGCAACAACTTCCTTTTTTTGAGAAGGAGACCAACCCTAACTTCAGGATTTCCCTTCCACTCACAAAGACTCCTCCAAAGTAGGTTCTTCCTCCGCTTTTGAATCCAATGTACCTAGACACCCTTCCCTAACGTAAGCATGTCCATCCATCCCATCAGATTTAATTGCTTCATGTAATTCTTTGTACTTATTTTTATATATAGTTCTCAATTATTACCTTGTCTCCCCCACAACACCTTGGGACAAGACTCTTGAATACTGTTTCTTTCTCTTCCACCTTTCAGAACATTTTAGAGCTCTATAAATATTATAATTTGCCATGTGACTTTGCATCTTCATAAACAGAAGTAGACAAATATTTTTTCATAATTGTTTCTCCAACAATACTTTCAAGATAGAGATAATAGCAAAATAATTCACCACAGGAGTTAAGTGTCCAAAGTTGTTAGATACAAAATAACAATAAAGTTGGAGAACTTTGAATGCCTATAATGGATGGTTCTGTACTCACTATCTCACTTAATCTTCACAACTATGTCAGATGGCATCAGTAGTATGGCCCCTATTTTATAGATGAGAAAACTGAGTCTCAGAGAGATTCATTTGCTCTTCTCAGGAAAGTTAAGGAAAGCTTCCCTGCAGAAGACCCATAAGAGCCCAAAGTGACTAGGCTTTAGCCATGAGAAGAAAGGGAAAGACTCTCTGAGGTAACAGGCAGGGCCAGAGCTCAAACCTACATTCATCTGACTCGAAAGTTTCCAGGCTAAATATTTTTAAGTCCATGCATTCAAAGAAATACAATTTAAAACACACACAGCTATCATTGGTCACTTTTGAAGAAGGCTGCAAAATAAGCTGAAACTGGAAATGAGGGGTTAAATCCAGTATTTAGCCTGGGTTTTATATACAGATAATATAATGAACATATATTTCCTCAGTGTAATCAAACAGGAAAAGTTTCTTCTAGAAATATTACAACTACTAGATTAAAAGGAATTATATTCATAGAATTAATATATTGTATTGCAGCCTCTAATGAATTAAGGGATCTGGACAATGATTAATAATGGCTACTGATACCACAAAAAAGAGACAATCAAGCATTGTTTGTCTCCTAATAGAATACATGACACATGTATGAAATATATTTGCCAAAAAAAACTCATTGAATCTAATCATACATTTAGATATCAATTTACAGGAAATAGAAAAGACTGAGGAACATATCAAAAGATAGCAGAAATTTAATCATCAAAATCAGAAAATTCACGGGAAAAAATGGCCTAGTTTCTTCATCAAAAAGAAAGAAAGGAAGATGGAAGGAAACCTGTAGAGTAAAAGAGACTTAAGACACATATTCACCAATAGCTTTCTATGGACCTTATTAGGATCGAGATTCAGACAAATTTTTTAAAAAATATGTATATGAGGCAATTGGAGAAATCTAAACATTGACTTGCTAGTGAATACAATTAAAAATTTGTTGTTACTTTTTAGGTGTTTTAACATTATTGCATTTGCCTTTTAAATTAAAAAGGCCCTTAATTTTAGAAATACCTTTGGAAATATTTACAGACGAAATTGAACAAGATTTGTCTCAAAAGAATTTTGTTAAAACAAGATTAAATGAAGATACAGATTAGACTAGATTGGCCATGAATTGATGGTTGACTCTTGATAGGAATGTAGAGATCCATTATACACTTCACTCTATTTTGGTATATTTTTGAAATATATATATAAATTTCAATAATAAATTTGACATAATTTATTACTAATATAATAGCAGTAAGTCTTTTAAACCACTTCCTTTCCCTGGCTCCTCTCGGCCTCCTCAGCTGTGGACTCTTGACCCTTTGTTAAGCCTAGCGTTCTCTTTTAAAGGCTCGATAGAAAAACAACCATCCAAGGATATCCTTCACCAGGAAAAAGGGATCATCTGAGCTCTGGGACTGCCCTTGCTTTGATTATCATCCCCTCTCTTTCTGGACAAGGTAGTTCCTAACCAAAATGTAGTTTGGCAGACTCTGAAATATGCTAACAGAAGGCATATACTTCAATTCTGCCCTTAGGCAGCCTAAAAAGTGCACACCCTGCAAAACGATTAAGATCACTCCCTGTCACACCCCTTCCTCATTTTTCAACTTCACTTTTTATCATCCTGCATTTTGACATCAGGGACATTTACAATGATCAGCAAGGACACAGACATTCTCCATGGTAACTGTAAGTTTACTTGTTTGTTTAGAAAAGTCCAGAGTCAATGGCATGCAAACTCAAACAGGGCCTTAGAGAGCACTAAGTTCAGTTCCCTCACTTCCCAGGGGTGTAAGTTAGGCTCCAAAAGGTAAGGGGCTTGTCCAAAACACATACAAAAAGGAAGTGCCTGACCTGGGCACTCTAAAATCACAAACACAGCTTTCCTCTCCAATCTCTATATTCAAGAACAGAGGAGGACTCAGAACTGTAATTGTATGACTCACATCAGTCAGTGTCTCTGAAATATACAATCCTAAGCAATGTAGTTAAGCCTCCTAAGTCCACCTCCTCTCCCCTACCTGGGGAGATCAGCATTAATAATGAGCTGAGGTAAAAGAGCTTAGAGGCTTGAAGGGGCCACAAAGGGATTTGCAGCACAGGGAGGGCCACATTCCTGAACTTTCTTCTCTCCTGGAAGGTGCCTGGTGTGCTTTGAGCCTACGATGTCGATCGCTTCTTTTCCTTTGACCTTCTCTTAGTTCTTGCATAGTTTTCTTAACTTTATTCATGGTTTTAAAAAGTCTTGGGGTGGGGGGGGATTACTAGCTCATATTTTAAACCCTCTCTTCCTTCAACTTGACACTAAACAGATACAAAGATGAATAAAATTACCATCCTTAATTAGTGCTTTTGCCTCAGTCATTCCTAAGCTGAAGCCATTGGCTGAGTGACCACTAAAAATGTTTAAACAAGGTCTTCTGTATTAATTTCCCATAAATGTAGGTCTTCTGTGTTAATTTCCCATAAATGTATTTTAAAATGCTCCCATCCCATTCTATAAGTTTTATGGTTTTCAAAGAAAGCCATGTCCAAGAACAATAAGTCAGTTGCCCAAGGTCTCAGAGGTGTTGGGAACATAACCAAGAGCTAGCCCAGGGTCCAGCTGACCCCAAAGCCCATGACTTCCAAGCAGCACAAGAGAGAGGAAGGTACCATCTAGGTGTCTTTCTTAGCTCCGAGGGAATAAAAGTCTTCCCAGGAAGGGACCAGCAGGACCTGAAGGCTGTTCTTTAAGTCCCCTTCAGGATCCCCCGGTGAAAAGGTCAAAATACATTCTGTGCTTTTCACAGACAGAGTTGTAAAATGGCTGTGGGAGAACAGCCTCGGAGTGAACCTGACATTGGGTGTGTGTAAGCGGTTCATGACTCCGCGGTTGAGTGTACATGAGTCACCCAGAACACCGCGAGGCTCCAACATAAACCATGTCCTCAGGCCTCACCCTCAGCCCCTGCCACAAGCTTATTCACACATGATGTGCTAGCCTGGCACCCAAAACCCCCAAATCATCCATGAGTCACAGCTCATTACGTGGAACACCGCAGGCTTGCTATCCTGATGTTGGGCCATGATTTGCTTAATTGAACCAAGAAAAGGAGCGTGGGAAGTGAGGGAGCCAAGCTGTTACCTATGCATTAAAGAATATGAAGCAGGACCAAAGGCACCACGAAGAAAACATTCCAAGTTTAGCGCTCTCTCAAAGGAGGTCAAGAGCTTCAGAGCCAGACTGCTGAGTTTTAAGCCCAGCTCTGCCCCTTAGCATCCATATGATCTGGGGCATGTGATTTCTGCCTCAGCTTCCTCATCAGTGAAATGCAAGTAAAAGAGCATCTACCATATAGGGCTTACCCCTGTTAAAACAGTAACACCTAAAATATGTATATAAATAAATGCAGGTTGAGTATCCCTTATCCAAAATGCTTAGAACCAGAAGAGTTTCAGATTTTGGACCTTTTTTTTTTTTTTAATTGCATTATGCTGCTTCAGCATCCCTAATCCAAAAATTGAAAATCCAAAATGTTTCAATGAGCATTTCCTTTCAGTGTCCTATAAGTGCTCAAAAGTTTCAGAATCTGGAGCATTTCAGATTTCAGACATTCAAATTAGGGATACTCAATTGTACTACTATTAGTATGCCATCAGAATACTTTTACTTAAAACCTTCTATGTCATTGGTATATAAACCATGAAGTTGAACTCAACTCATTGCAACAAAGATGATCATGGAACTGTAATTGGAGAGCTTTGTTTATAACAAGCTTGCTCAATGATTGATATCTGGAGATGGAAAACAAAATAAGTGGGAAACTGGTAAACAATATAAACTTTAATATTATCTTCAGGGAGTTTAAAATTATAATATTTAATAAGTGATCTTTTCATATCATTCTAACTTAGAACTATGTCTAGGTATCTTTTCTTTAACATTTAGGTGCATGAGCTTATTTATCTTCTTGCTAAAGTTCAAAATCTAATTTCTAACACAGGTTACTTGCTGTAATAAACTCTACAAGCTTTAAAATGACAGGTTGAAAGATACAATTTTTTAGAGTTATGAATTAATAGCTATATATGTCAAAGACTTTGAAAGGGCCAACTTTTTCATATTTATAGATATATTATTGAAATGATAAAAAATGAACTGTGGAAAGAGGAAAGAACTGAGAACCACATATAATGAATCAAACATACTTAACAAGACATGTACAGACACTTTGGTGTGCATCTCTTTTATTACGTTACATTAATCAAATACTGCTAAAGACATCCATCTGAGCAAAGTGTCATGATGATATTCTATAAAAACATTCTTTTGAAAAGAGTCTGTCCTGACAGCCATATCAACTGTATTGTTTTAAGTGATTGTCAGACCCACACTTCTCAGAAATTAAGACAATTTATGTTTGTGCCTCTTGAGTTCTCTCAGCCCCACTGAGGCTAGCTTTTTAAAAGAAAATAATGTACTTGGAGAAAATACACAAAATCTGACTAAGGAGTCATAAGACTCTGGGTGCAAATAAGTTAAAAAAATATTTTAGAAGCATAATATCCATTCATCTAGTTTTAAAGTTTTCACTAATTATAATAGGGAATTCTGCTTAGTTCACAAAATAATAATCTGACCTTAAGAGGATTTTTCCTAACATCACATAAACCTGATGACTTTACACAGTGATAATAAGCTATTGTTTCATTTTCATCCTGAGAAACTACATAAGAATTGCAATTTTTATATGCAATTGTTCATAATGTATGTTTGGATTTCCCTGTTTAAATTCTATTAGAGTCCTACTTTATGAAAAATCTATCACTTAATATTCTATTTAATACTGAGATGAACATACATAAAAGCAAACAGATGAAGAAGATGAGTAATATCTCAGGATCTGTAGCCATCAGACTATGAGCAAATCATAATATATTATTATAAGTCCCTTCTGTTACAGTCAGATATTTCAGAAAAATAACAATAATGTATTAAAAACAGAACTTCTCTGGTCTTTAAATAGCACAAGTAATTCAACAGATAAATCTAGATAATACTTACAGGGCTCTATACCTATGGTTTGGTTTTGCCTTTTCTAAATTAAACTGGATCTTCAAACTATTTAGGTGCCACATTCTGAGAAAAGATATGTCAAAGAACTTTATGGCTAGAAGTTTGTCTTAATTAGCATGCAACTGAACAATCAAAGTCTAAAAACTGAAAGCCAGCAGCTGAATGTAAGACTGATTTTAATATCCTTATTTTTAGAGAGAATTTATTATACAAAATTGATGGCAGGTATAAAGAGGAAAAAGGTGTCCATACGCTGCTTAATCATCTATACATAAAATTTATTTGGAAAGAAGGACAAATTTGGCCAGTTGCACCTTTGCCTTCATATAGATTCAATTTTCTCTGTCAGTTTGAGAGAACAGTTTTTGGTTTTTCTACTACCTGCCTTCTGTGGTGGGGGAGGAGGGTTGAGGTGAGCCAACTAAGGAATAAACAAATAATTATGGACCGGGCATGGTGGCTCACACCTGTAATCCCAGCACTTTGGGAGGCTGAGGTGGGCAGATCACCTGAGGTCAGAAGTTCGAGACCAGCCTGGCCAACATGGCAAAACCCCATCTCTACTAAAAATACAAAAATTAGCTGGGCATGGTGGCGAGTGCCTGTAATCCCAGCTACTCAGGAAGCTGAGGCAGGAGAATCGCTTGAACCTGGGAGGCGGAGGTTGCAATGAGCCAAGATCACACCATTGCACTCCAGCCTGGATGACAAGAGTGAAACTCCGTCTCAAAAAAAGAAAAAAAGAAAAAAAAAAAAACTTTTCAGTTTGATGTAATGTAACTAGAAAACTCTCCTCTAAAATTGCTGTAATTGCATAGAAAGAAAAGCTAAAGTGTAGCCATAATTATTTTTTAGAATGTGTTGAGGCCACCTTAGAAATTTGGCCTGCTTACCGGAAGACATCTATTCTTTTTGTTCCAGTCTTTGGCATATCCAGAATGACCAACCTCACTTACTGCTGCCACTCCCATACAAACCTAAGAAATTTCCTTTATGCATGACTAACCCCTACTAACCTTCATCTGCTAGATGATTTCTTATCTGTATGTGAAAAAACAATAACCTGGTTATTTAAAAAATTACTCTCATCATTTTGTCCAATAGACCAAGCCCAAAAATCAGAGGATGGCAAAGTTTTCTTTTCAGATTTTACATGGAGGAGCTAGATTTATTTTTCTCTATTTAACTTTTGAACTTTTTTTAAAAACTTATCGTCTAGTTGTGTTAGTGTTCCAGATGTCAAAATACGATTTTATTTGATGCTGTTTAAACTGAAAATGAGCTTTACAAAGAAGGCTTACTAACTTTTTAAATAATTCTGGAAAAGCATAGGAGGATTTGAATTCACATAAACATAAAATGTATTTATGATTTGGATTGTAACCAATGTAAAGTAGGTATCTGAGTATTGAGTCCCGTGACTGTGATCTATCCTTCTGTGTTATGTGGAAGATGAATAAAAGAAATAACTTAAGCATTTTTCTCTAATTCTGGTCACAGACCTACAAGATGGGTACATTGCTCTTATTTTACCAGTGAGGAAATGGAGGTTTAGTTGGATGGAGTGTCTTGCCCAAGGTCACAGTCGTAGTAAGTAGGCAGAGCCCAAATTGAATGAAACCCAGGCCTTTCTGGCTCCCAAACTGTGTTCCTTGGAGCCTATGGGACTGCTAACCTAAGAGAAGCCCAGGTCAGTTGATTCCCCTTAACAATGACCTGTTAGACTGAGTCAGTCCCTGTCGGGAGAGGTTCTTCTTTAAAAGTAGGTTTTCAAAGGACCCCACAGCATTGGCCCAAGAAAGCCCTCAGTATTCAGGGAAAACTCAAGGCCAAGCAAACATTATGGAGGACAATTTCCTAAGAGATCTTTTTCCAAGCTTTTGGACATAACAATCTCAAGAAGCATAAAGGCCCAGTAACACTTGTTACATGTATAAGTCTGCCTCTGTTTTGTTTGTTTTTCTGTTTTTGTTTTTGTTTTCTCTTTACTGGTCTAAAAAGATTACAAAAAGAAAAGGTGAGAGAAAATAGAACAATACAATTTAAAAGAGAGATTGTCATCCTCTAGCAGACTGTAGCCTAAATCAAGCCACTGGTTTTGTTTCACCCACACTAAGATTTAATGTTTTTTCAATCAGTTTTCAATGCTAATCAGAATATTTTTACATAAAATTCCAGATTTATAGTTCCTTTTAAGAATTTAGGAAATCTAGCCACCCTGTACCTATATTCTAGCAATTGCCTGGAGCAGAATAGATGTCGTTCAAGTTTAGAAAGGCCACCTACCGTCCAGCTGGCCACTACTTCCTCCCTCCCTACTCACCTGCCATACAGATGCTCCTTGACTTACAAAAGAGCTGTGGCCTGAAGAAACCCATAAATTGAAAATATCACGAGTCAAAAAATGTGTTTAATACACCTAACCTACCAAACATCATAGCTTAGCCTAGCGTATTAAACATTTCCAGAACAGGCTTACATTACCCTACAGTTGGGCAAAATCATCTAATGCAAAGCCTATTTTATAGCAAAGTGTTGAACATCTCACGTAATTTATCAAATACTGTATTGAAAGTGAAAAACAAAATGGTTGCCTGGGTACACTCTCGAGTATTAGTTATTTACCCTAGTGATCGCACGGCTGACTGACAGGGAGTTGGGGCTCATGGCCGCCGCCTAGCATCTCGAGGTATTGTCACACTGCCTATCACTAGCCTAGGAAAAGATCAAATTCCAAACCCCGAAGTATGGCTTCTACCGAATGTGGATCACCTTTGCACCACTGTAAAGTTGAAACATCTTAAGTCAAACCATAGTAAGTCAGGGACCATCTGTATGTTCAATGTTACTTGGCCTCTATATGCCTTTTTGTGTGTGAATACTACTCTAAAACATTTGTGGGGATCTTCAGAGAAGTGGTCCAGCCTCAATTTTGCACAGGTTTTTTGCCCAATTTTTCTTGCTTCAGCACCAACAGCTTTGCTTGAAGTTGGGGCATGCTCATGAAAGAGAAAGAAGTAGGTCGTAACAGGGAAGTAAAATCTGGCTTTAGGCTTTTCGTGGGTTTTTTTTTTTAAATAAGCTGAACTGTGATTGCTCTCTCAATCCCAATTTCCTAGTGTAGAGGCTGACTCTAAGGAGGTTGGTTTGATTCCAAAACAATGCAGAATTTCTCAACAGGCACCATCTCTCCCAGTAGGAGCGGCAGGCAGGTAAAGCAACCTGCCAATTCTCAATGCCTCTTTGGAGCCGCTCAGGAAAGACCTGGGAGTAAAATAAGAACTAAGTGGGGAGACATTCTGTTGAGAGATTCCTGGGTTGTGTCCCTGCCCTTTTCTCTGCTTGCATCTTTATAGCCCCTGCCCCTTATGACTTTCCTCCTCATCCAGAGTTTTGAAACACAGCAAACACTCAGAAACAATTGGCAGGTGCTTTGAAGTCATTACCTGCCTGCCATGCTAATTGCAAGTCATTACCTGCCAGCAGCACACAGTTTTGTACAGTTTGTGAGACACAGGGGGGCTCTACTTAACTGGAAGGATCATTTTTCTCACACTAAAGAATGCCAGCATTGGCAGCTCTGTGCCCACCAGTGTGATGTAGCGTGTAGCTGGTACTCCCTCTGTCAAAATCATTCTTGAGGATGTGCACACATGCATCTTGCATGGGAAAGGCCAGAGGAATGTCCATAGTTTTCTGTCATTCATCACCTCAAATTTCATATTGCTATGTATTAAGGTGGAAAAAAGCCACAAGTTCCATTTTGCAGATTTTTCCTGCTTTAATAATTCTTTGAAAACATACTACACAGTGAAACAACTCTATCACATTAAATGCGCATTTTATAAAAAACATGATTTTAGGTTGCCATATATTATTATCTATCAATAAGATAAAGTTCCATTACAATCTTAATTTCCACTTGCAGAATGGGTATTACTAATGTCTGTAAATTATGCATGTCTCTGTTATATGGAAGTCCATCAAAAATGGTCATTTCTGATCCATATTTTATATAAATTGTGACACAATGGATAATTAAAAATTTTAATGCTTTCCAGTTACTTTTTAAATTACAAAGAGCCCAATCCTGCTGCTTTCACTTTTAGTTTAATTTTATTTTATTGTTATTCAGTCTCGGCATAAGAAACACAGAAATTTACCAGGTTTTAATTGACATACTTAAAATCACATTATTGTACTCTTCCATGTCTTGGCAATGAACACAAGACACACCAGGTATGTCTTGCATTGTATGTTGCCTGAACTTTGAGGATAATTTACAGAATTTTCCAAAATGACACTTCCTTTTTATTCAGCAGCTTGAACGTAAAGACAGAACACTCTTCTGACTGCAAATATAGCAATTATACCAAGTTATGCTTTGACATTGTTACCACAGGCAAGTGGCCAAAGAGCATCCACAGTCAAAATATCTAAGCAAGTTAACAAGCTCCCTTTACTCTCTACAGAAGAGGGAGAAGAAAGGGAATCCAACTCCTGAGAAATGCTAAAATGAAGGAGAAAAAAGGCTGTTGGTGTTTGTTAAAGAAAATGGTGTCAGTGTCTTGGGCTGATCAAGGTGTAGAATCTGGGGCCTTGACAGACGCCCAGGCCTACATTTGACAGGAAGCCTTTTTCCAGTTCAGATCTGCTTGATGATCTCAACTAATGAATGACTCCGGTCTGCAAATCCTTGCGTTGGAACTACACCTTGCTTTAAGGTTTGGTCAAACTGGCTTGGCCTCCCTGTCACCTCTCCTCTCTCCCATCCCTTGCAAGACTACATTTTTCCTTCTCTTTTTCAGCCCCGTTTTACAAAATATCACCATGTTTACCACACAAAAGACATCGAAACTAATTAAGTAAACTCCAAAGAACTATTACAAATCATTTTGCTTCAGCCAGAGATATCAGATTTAATTAGGTGATCGGTGTTGATGGGGTACAAAAACAAAAGCTATCTCCTCTTTGAAAAGGTTCAGGCCCTATAGAGACCTAGTCTTCCCACTATGACACAAATAATAATTGAGCATTTCTTTAAAAACAAAAAAAAAAAAAGACAGGCATGAAAAGAGGTTTCTGTGTTAGAGACAAAAGCTTTCAACTAAGGTTTGTTTTCTCTTTTTGCCAGGTGATTTAAAAACAAAAAACGCACCATCTACAAAGGAATAGCTATAACCTACATTGATATCACCATGACGCAGAATATAAAGTGGTTCTAACAAGCATAATTTTTGCAAGTGATTAATCAAAATCTATTTAGCCAGTCATCTTCAATGATTATCAACAGACTTGCTTAATATCACAATGAAAATCATTTATTTTTCCCCGCGTTATCCGTCACATAATAGGTTTTCCTCAGCATGTAAAACAAAAGGTTCAAGTTTAAAGTTAACATAGTAGTTTAGAAGATCTGAATTTTAGTGTGAGAGATTTCTTGTTCATAAAGAAAGTGGAAGAAAAACTGGAGATTCTAGATGGCCCCACTTCAAGCACAGCATTCTGGACTAAAGTTAGCCCTGTTTCTATCATTTGCTAAGAAAGTGTTATTTTGGTATACTGGCAATAAATAATACAGGATGGGGTAATTATTTTTTAGTCATTCTTTATCATGAATTAGTTGTCAATCCCAGATACACAAATCTGTTGGCTCTTAAAAGAAGGCAGTATTCTTCTCAAGGAAAGACTGTTTTTACTAAAACATTTATTGCATAGGAAGTTGAAAATGCAATGCCATGTTTAAATTTTCATACCACACACTTATGATGGCTAGATTTCTTATGGCAGTGGAAATTTGTGTCATTATCATCTTAACTCTTAATTACAGTGTGTTTCACACACACACAGGCACACAGAAACACATACATATAAAGATTAGAAAGGAAAAGAAATACATATTAGATTCCACCTGATAAACAGTGAATCTCTTTTGAGTCTACCTGGTATTTACGGTATGAAGCAGCTCTGAATAATGGCTTTTTTATATACGGTTGTTAAATTTTTCTGGAATTTTTATCTAACAAATACACATAACTTCATATAATGGAATAGCCTTAAAGCAAGTCTGAAACAGTCATACAAGTTACCAAAAAGGCCAACACAATATTTCCCAAGTTTAAGTACACCTCAAAATTCCTTTCTTTAGCTCTTAAAATCTTGAAAGGAAAATAATTTTCTAAGTTGGCATTTAAATGGTATCATTCCGTGTGAAAAGAGTTACTGAGACATTTGTTGGAAGTCAACAAAAATAATTTGGACATATTTTGAACTTATTTTATCTGACTCCTCGACATTTAATTTGGTGTGAAAAACGGCAACGGTAGAAAACAGATGTTAAGGGGCCAAGTATACAGCAGAGGTCAAAACAAACATAAAACACCGCTTCCATTTCTAAAAGACAGAGAGGAAAAAACACAATTCCTCTAGCAACAGGTTCTATGTTAAACCTGCTTTTTCATTGTTCTGCTTGTGATGTCCGTAGACTACACAATGCAATACTGTCTGCCATGGAGCAATACCTCTCAGCACTAGTAATTTAAGACTTTCTTCTCTGTAATACACTGAACCATCATAACCTGTCTCTTCCCATTTAGTTTAACCTACAACCACCACATACTGATTTGGCTGTGTGTGGCTTTTTCTATTGCCATTTATTACTCTGCTCGACTCCTGAAATTCTGTTTGCAATTTAAGGCCACAAATTAGAAGCGTAAGTCATCTGTTTCCTATAATCCCCCTGTCAGGACTGGAATCACATTTGGAGCTCAACACTGAGCCTGGGCCTGGGCCTTCACAGACTTTCTGATTGGCTGGCCTCTCTAAAAGCTGCGCGGAATAAATAAAATGCTCTGAAAAAATAGAGCTTTTTACCAAAAAAAAAAAAAAAAAAAAAAATGAAAGAAAAGAAAAGGATTTTAAATATTTTCTTTTCCTTTCCATAATTATTAAATCAATAGTAGCATGGTGATTTTTTTTTTAATAAATAGCAGAGCTGAATATTACTTCTTTAAAAACAAAACAGTGAGTATTTGAGATTCTATGTGGGAGAAAAGTGTAATCCTGCTTCAATTAGTTACGTATTTTTACTGCATATGGAGTATCTTTATAAGTCCTGCTATGTTTCTTATAAAACATATTTTTCCATATTGTATATGTACTAATTAGCTGAGTATTTTTTAATAGTGTCATAGATCTTTTCTAAGCTAGAAATCTATGAAGTCCTAATCCCCTCATTCTACCAGGCTTTCTCTTTTAAAATATTTCAGCAGATTTCACTTAGTGCCCCGGGATCTCATAGAAAGATTTCAGAAAATCAAGTACAAAATCAATTTATCTTTTTAAAAATCATTCGTTCTTTTAATAACATAAGAATTTCAAAAATTTTGTGCTATTTCTTCTTTCCTTGTTTCCTTGGTTCATTTTAATAGACTTCCTACTATCCCTGATATGGCTTTAGACTCTTTCAGCATTTCCTGTTTTAAAATATTCCATTTTTTTCCATTATATTTTGTGTTCAACATAGTAGATTACACGTAAAGACAGCAAGATACAAAATATAAATGGAGAGAAATAGACAACAGGCACATTAAAAACACGTTCTGAGTTCTCAGTACACTTGTGAACTGTCATTGGGCTTTAAAAAAGTCATTAGTTAACTAGAATAAAATCCAACAGACTGACTCACATTTATTAGTATTCTCATACCAGCCATATCTGGACAAAAAGGTTAGAAATAAATGAATCAATATTAGCTGAATGCCCCCAAAGCAAAGCTTGCCTTTCAAAAGAAAACAAAGTTCAATGGGAAAAATTACGTATATGATGCAAACTGAATTTTAGCTAAAAATAAAAATTAAATTTAAAAAAATAACAGTTTTTAGGGAAAATCTATTTTAAGAAAAACAAAAGAACTTAAAGAAAAGCAAAAGAATCATAATATTAAATTATTTTAAAGTTATGGAATTATTTACAATACCACTTCTGGAAATGTTTTTGCTTCTGTAACTTAAATTCAGTTTCTATTTTTTTTTTACATCAATTTCTGGAGGCTGTTAATCTATAATGTGGCCTGTGATCTCTGGTTATTTTTAAAGAAACAAAGGAGGAAAACTCGCCAAGACATTGAGGTTTCAAAGAAAAAAAAATACCTACTGTACATGCGCACTCTGATTATTTTCTAGATATTTTTTCAACTATACTTTCTGTGTTGCAGATTTATTTAATAAACAAATGCATCTTCTGGGCCCATACACAAATGCATGCTACTGTTAATTCATTTACAGAATGCGCTGTGATGGCCCCTGAGCAAAAGAGCAATCTTGTTATAATGAATGTGTACTATTCTTAATAAGCACACTGTAGCAACGACCCACACTGCACACAAAAGCACACCCAAACCATTTGGTTTGTTCCCAGAGCTCGGACACCAGCACCACTATTAAATAGCTGTGCGCTGGGAGAGCAATCGAGTATTGGCATGCAAATGAGCTCACGAAGAGGCCAGATGCTGCTCTTTAGAAAGGAAAAGTGCCACAGCTCAAATTTTGGGAGAGAGAGAACCTACAAGCACAGGGCAGCTTCACAACTGTGAGCCATTATATTTCTGACAGGGGTAGAACTGCCGGTGGGATGAACCTAGGAAAGAAAGATGAATAGAGCAGAACTTCTTGCAGACATGTGAACATTGAGGCCTCCCATATTTCCGTGGGTCCGCTAGAGAGTCCTGGCCATGCTTTGGGGTTTTTGTTTGTTTAATTTGTTTGCTTAAGTTTGGGTTTTTTTTTTCTTTTACGTTTCTGGTCCAGAATAATACCTGAGAGACTTCATTTCTGTTTTTTAAATTGAAGGCCTCACCCTTCATAGTAGTTAAATGATTCTTGAAAGTTTTATTAGTTCAAATAAAATATTAGGTTATTGAGAAGAACATGAATTTTTTTTTCCAAACCAGCTCATCATGCACGATTATTTATCTGTTTGGAGAGTTTTCGGGTTTTCATAATTTGTGGTGGGTATATAACCCATGACTTGCTGCCTTTATCTTATCATAACAATTGACTGCCTTGAGGATAGAGTAGGAGGGGAAGTCAGTACTGAAGAGGCTGAAACTGATCTTGCCATAACATTGGTAGACTCCATTCCAAGCAGAATCAGAACATTGTTTTTCCTCTTGACTCATTTTTGGTTTTCTTTTGTTCTCCATGTTCAAGGAGTCATTGAAGGAGAGTACCGATGATAAGGATTGAAGTCATGGTATGTATTTGAGAACTGGACTCCTGCAAAAGAAGCAGGAACATTCATATGTAACATTCACAAGGGGAGATTATGGCAGTCCTGTGGAACAGCAAATTAAAATCTGTTAAGAGTAATGTGCCCCTTTTATACTGATGGCATTTTGAGACAGGACCATCCCCTCCCCTCATGATAAATGAATCATGTCATAATAGAATTTATCATACATCTTATTTCTATAAACATTTACTGAACATCTACTTAAAGGCTAGTTACTACACTAGGTTCTTAGAAGAGTTGAATCTCACTGGAAATAGTTCATAGTAGTGGCTGAATCTATACACCAGACCTCCTGATCATGGGTTAGTAATTACAAACTCCACAATAAATCAATCTTCCATACAGAAATACTGACTTCAGTAAAAATAGAAATGGATAGAAATATATCTAGTGGGATTATTTATGTCCAATTGTTTTCTTGAGTGATCACAGCATTGTCTGTAAATTTCTGAGGAGCCCCTTCTCACCAGTCAATTGGTATATAAAATTCATCCATATACTTACTAGATATTTATTGAGCAATGTATGTTTCCTAGGGCTGCCATAATGAAGTACCACAAATTGAGTGGCTTAAAGTAACAAAAATTTATCCTCTCACATTACTAGAAGCTAGAAATTCAAAATCAGTGTGTTGGCAGGTCTCCATTCCCTCCAAAACCTCTAAGGGAGGACACGTTCTTGTCTCTTCCAGCCTCTGATAGCCCCGGGAATTCCTTAGCATGTGGCAGCAAAACTCCAATCTCTGCCTTCATCGTCTCCTGTCTTCCCTCTGTGTCTGCCTGTGTCTCCTCTTTTTATAAAGACACTAGTCACATTGGATTAGGTTATGCCCTAATTCATTATGACCTCCTCTTAACCTGATTAGATATGCAATGACCTGATTTTTGAATTAGGTCACATTCACAGGTACCAGGGGTCAGGACTCTAACATCTTTTGGGTGGACACAAACTCACAACAAGCACTTACTAAGTATCAGCCACTTGTACTTGAGCATTTTTTCATGTAAAAAAAATCCCATAAAGTCTGTTGTGGAATTCACTACACGAATGTTGCTGAACTTATCTATCAATTTTTAAAAAATAAAAGTAAGTAATAATAATTTTTTGTTTTTGTTTTTGTTTTTTTGAGACAGAGTCTCACTCCATTGCTTAGGCTGGAGTGCAATGGCACGATCTCGGCTCACTGCAACCTCTGCCTCTCGGGTTCAAGGGATTTGTGCCTCAGCCTCCAGAGTAGCTGGGATTACAGGCTTCCACAACCACCCACTAATTTTTTTTTTTCGTATTTTTAGTAGAGACGGGGTTTCACCATGTTGGCCAGGCTGGTCTTAAACTCCTGACCTCAAGTGATCTGCCTGCCTTGGCCTCCCAAAGTGCTGGGATAACAGGCATCAGCCACCACACCCAGCCAGTCATAATAAAAAATTTTAAATAGAGAATATTACTGAAGATATTCTTTATTTTGTCATAGAGCGTCCTCACTATGAGAACTTATGGGAAAAAAATACTCTCAGGACTCAGGATTAAAAATTATTGAATTTCTTCCAATTAATTGGGTTTTAAAAATGTTTTAGATGCTATTAGACATGTAACTGATCTTGTTTCTCTCTTTGAGTTGGCTGCTAGCAAGTTCAAATTAAATTTGAGACTTACCACAGATAACTATGTAATAACCTCATAAATGTATTTTATGTAATGAACTTTACCCAGCTTAATCTTTTCTTCCTCTTTTTTCCCTTTGCCATTTCCATATTTTTTATCTTGCCCATGTATTATTGAAAGTAGCATTCAATGACTGATTCTGGAATAAAGCAAGCTATAAATAAATATTAAAATTAATTAGAATAAACCCAAATTAATTTGAGTTTTTCGTAAGACAAAAATAATTTAAAAGGTGAAATATATGGTGAAAAAGAACACATTCCAAATACTAACTTATTTGTTCTCAATTAGTGGGAATAAGTAAATAAAAATGATATGACACAGGACATTTGTAAAGCTAAATTGAATTCTCATGTAATTTTAAAGCCTGAGGGAAGCCTTTGAAGCAGTGAAGTTTCTGAAAACTTCTGTATGCCCTATAATGAATGAAAAACAGAAAACAAAGGGATTAGCATGACCACTTGCTTAAAATATCTAAAGGCTATCAAATAGCAGAAGGAATAGACATTCTATGCTCAGAATCAAGATTTAATATCAATTGGTATAGAATATTACAAGACAGAATGAAAAGAACCAACAACCCAATATGACCCATACTGAGAAAGAATATCCCATTCTCAACTCTCCATTATCAGAAATGCTCAAAAAGCTATGGTATATCATGAGTCAGGGATCTGTAATAAGAATCCCAGCACTTGGTAGGAAGTTGGCTCCAAGAACTACATTTTCTTCCATCTAACTCCAAAATCCTAAGATCAGTGATTTCATACATGGTCTATTCTTAATAAAGAAAAATACTGGCATTATCTTATCAAAATTGGACTCACTCAAAGAGTTCTAAAATTTGTAATAATTTTACAAGTAGAGCTATTTAGGAAGTAGTTGGACAAGACATCGTAATGAGTTTATCTCGGCACCAGTTGTACACCAAAACTTTCTTTCTTGCCGAATAACACAGTCACAAAACCTAGGATTTTGATAAGCATATCATATTTTACCTTATTAATTTTAAAAATAAGCAACTGGAGAAGTTACCAGTCCCAAGACTGCAGTTGGAGATGTAGCCATATTACCTTCCAAAGAGTCAGAAAATCATGACAACCATCATCCAAACTCTCATTTCAAGCCGTTTGTGGTCTCTCAATATGCAGTCACCAAATGTCGCCTTGTGCAATCTCCAGACATCTAGTTTCTGAATCTCATCCTAAAAGCATAGGATGACCCTGTGGCTCTTTGGGTGATGACTGTCAATGTGGTTCCAGAGTCACATAACTTTAAGGCCACGTCCATGCACCTTGGCCATTGCCACAACTAAACTCTTTTCCCACTCACACACTACTGAGCTACATTTCCATATGGCAGGATGGCAGGATTTACCCGGTCATCTCTCTGCAAACATGTCTACTATATCGTGCTGCCTTTGATTCTTGGATTTTCTTTCAAATTCATGTGCGCTCTGTTTAGTAGATGAGATCATTATTCTTTACTCTCTTTCCCTGAGGGATGACAGACTACTGCAACAAAAACTGAATAGTCCCTCCATGTTATTTCTGGCTTTCCCAGTGACATGCTCTGTAACTGTAGTCAAGTCATTCACCCTCTATGAACAAGGACCTTCAGTGGTAAACTGGCGGTTGTTAGTTTCACCAGATCATATTCAAAAAACACTGAAGTCTGTACTTGAAAGTTCCTGTGGATGTGGGAATGTATTATTCTTATTATTGTTGTTGTTTCTGACTAATACAGCTGCAGAACTTGAGGATTTAAGATCTCCCCATGGATTTTACTGTGGCCTCCAGAACTTGAGATTTAATTTTAAAAGAATTAAATTTCCAGTCTGCTTTACAGGGGTGACTGTGAGAATGTGCGCTGACAGACTGTTGTCTTCAGAGGCAATATCCAGACACACTAAGACAGTGCCACAGCTTGAATGGGGGTGACCCTTTCCCATTCATCTTAATGGAGTGTTAAACTTGAAGCCTAATTAGGTCCACTTAAATGCCAGCATTATTATACTTTTCTCTGCTTATCTTCATACCAGAAACAATCAACTAATGCACTCATTTAATCTGGGTGCGTGCTACGATCCCATCCAGACACCCTGTCATTTTGATAGCCTGCTTTGCAGTCATAAAAGTACAAGTTTTAAACTTGCACTTTGGTTGTTTTTAATTATCCACATAATTAGATTACTTTCTACTACCTTGAAAATTTAGAGGTGAGACTGTATACACACATATATGATGTTTGTAAGCCAGTAGGGCCTGATCGCCATTCCCATAATGAGAAACTGATACCAAACTTACTCCTAGGATAACAAACTGTTAAATGAAAGATTCCATTCCTGTCTCTTAGAGAAGGCTCACAGATTTATAGTTTATCCATCACATATGCGTCCAAGCTTTCTACATTCCCTTTCTGATTCATCGTTGCTGCCTGAACTCCATTTTAATTTTTAATTCCTAAAACAAACCTTGGATGAAGCAGAATTTCAAAATATATAAATCTTCACTTGTCTATTTTGTACCTGGTAGTAGTATCCAGATCTAACTAAGCCCTTAATATAAAGTCCTTGGCTACCTTATAAAATATCTCGTAAAAGTGTATTTATTTACTCAGGCCTATAAGAAGATTAGTCTGTTTTCCTTTAGTTGTCTCTGTGCCAAGGTGGCATACAAGAAACATTTTAGAAGTTTATCATCCAGGCTTGTGGATAAAGACATTAGTTGTTGTCTTCAAGATGGAACAAATGCCTCACCTTTCTGCATACATATTCCTCCACCTCCAGTCATACACCATGCACCCCAGGCATCTGAATGTCCAATAACATACGGCTGGAAGGAACACTCTCCAAAGGTGTCTGTAATAGACATTACTAATGCCCACCTTGGTTTTCCAACCCCTCCTACACACACAGAAAACTATATTTCCTAGACCCCTTCATAGTTGGGTGAGACTATGACTAAGTCTGACCAGTGGATTGCGGCACTTTCGTGAGGAAGTACTTAAGAGCCAATGTGTAATCCTCAATGCGCTCCTGCTCTGCTTAGACAAACCCTGAAGCCCCATGCTGAGAGAAAAGTGCCATGAGATGGAAGCAACTGGAATGCTGGATCCCCACACAGAGAACCCCTGGAGAGATTCCTGGGCCAGCAGAAGCTTTGCATGACTAAAAATATACTGTTTCGGTTAACCATGGAGATTTTCATGTTTTTTGTTAGTACAACATTAGTTAGCCTATCTGATCTAACACAGTGTCTCAGAATCAATTTCCAGGGTGGGAAATGATAGTTTATGCCTGCAATCCCAGTGCTTTAAGAGGCCAAGGCAGGGAGATCACTTGAGGCTAGGAGTTCGAGACCTAGGCAACATAGTGAAATCCTGTCTCTCTACGAAAAATGAAAAAATTAGCTGGGCATGGTGGCTCGTGCCTGTAGTCCTAGCTACTCAGGAGGTTGAGGCAGGAGGATCACTTGAACCCAGGAGTTCAAGGCTGCGGTGATCTATGATCGTGCCACTGCACGCCAGCTGGGGTGACAAAGCAAAACCCTGTCTCAAAAAAAGAAAAAAAGAGAATTAATTTCCAATCCAAATCTCATTAGATCGACACCCATATATAATTGTCATTACTGCCTTCTTCCAGGGAGCCACTGAAGATGCAGAAGTCACTCCAGACTGCCGGCCAAGCTCTGATTTCGCTCTTCATCATTGACTCCCTTGAGTCTTATACTGTAATCTTGAAAGAAGTGAATTAAGTAATATCACAGGCTGTTCTTTTCCACCAAGAGAGAGACTTGGAAGACAATGGTTGCTTATAATGCTCAAGACATTATCCAGAAAGAGAGAATTAACATTCAAAAGCAGACCAGAGTCAAAGAGTGGGGAAAATCCCATCGATAAAACCCTAAAATTTAGATTTGCATTATCCAAGCAGGGACAGGAGCAAATGCCCATTAGCCATCTACAGAAATGGGGCACTATCCAGAGTCATTTAGGAGGATTGAAAACAACCCGAAAAAAAGTGGTAAATAACCTTTAAAGGAGGCATATGTTAATAAAAATGTCAAATTATATCTGACTTGAGCTAAGCAGTATGTTTATTGAGGCTTTTAGGTAGTACTTGCAAATATTAAAACTCTTTAAATAGTTGCTCTGACAACTTTGAATGGTAAAGAGCTAATTTTTACTTTGACAGAGATGTATTTATTGTGTTTACATTAAAACAGGTCACATGGTCCTAAATGGCTTCTGAGGTAGGAATTAGTTTCCTATTTACAGTTATGCAAATTCCCTAGCTGATCCACAGATACTGATGAGCTCCAGCAGGGTCTTAGGAAGGAAAGTAAGCCTCAGGGAGCCTTAGTAAAGGAAGGAGGGAAAGTATGAGATAGAGATTAAGGAGAAAGCTGTGATGATGAAGAATGGGCAGTCCACAGGGTTAAGGAACCCTGAGAGTAAACTAACAGGAAGGATCTGCTTGGCTGATCCTGAGATTGCAAGCCAGGAAGACCATGTGCTTAGTGAAAGGCAGTGCCCAAGGTGGAGTCATCTGGAACTGGGAAAGCAATTCTCCAGCTTACCAGGTCTGTGAGCTTAGACGAATCAGTCTTCCCATCAACAAAATGGGGATAAAAATACATGCCTCACAGGATTAGTGTAGGGATTAAAATTTGAATAAAGCCATGAATGTAATGTCCCTGCTACACTGACTATACACGGTAAGTTTTCAGTTGATGTTAGCTATTATTAGATTTGCATGCTCTGTTGATTTAACATGTTAAGTAAACCATATGTACACAGCAAATAATAATAGTAATGATAGTATTGCAGATGAGTCCCCTTAATGATTGTATTTCCCTGAATGAGAGGGGAGACACAAGTCTGACATTTCTTCTTTGGGCCTCAGCTCCTACGTGGCTCAATTGTGTGAAAATTTCTCAGGGATGTACGAGTGATATGACAGAATTTTTAGGATAATTTTCACCAATTGAAATGTTACACCTGTAAACTGGCTTTAGAATCTAAACACTGAATAAGATACAACTCTACTGTATTAATACAGTAAGGAATTATATTGCAATTTGTGAAGTATCACTCACAGTCTAGTAAGCATAATTTTTATCCCCTCTTCAGCCATGAAAAGCAACGTTACGGCATAGTGAAGGTTACGGCATAGGGGTCAGCAAACATGGGATCAAATTCTAGCTTCATTATTTACTAGTTCCGACACAACAATGAGCCCTGAGCTTCCATTTCCCCATCAGAAAAATTGGGATAACCTCAGGAATGCAATGAGGATTAACTCAGATAGCATATGTAATGTGCCTAGCATAACATAAGCAAAAATGTTAACTCTCTTCTCAATCTATAATCCCTTGTAATTCTAATATAGAGTTATCAGAACATTGTAATTATTTATGTGCATCTGTCTGTCATTAGATTATGACCTTCTCAAAGACAATGGCTAGGAGCTTTTATGCTTTGTACTCCAAGTATCTGGAAGGACAGAGTTAGGAATTTGGCTATGGCAGAAAGAGAAATCAAGAGAGATCATTGGTTTCTGAGCACAAATCAAATAAGCCAAACTATATTACCTCCCAGAAGCTGAAAAATTTGTCTGTAAGCGTTGTCTGTACTCACCTCAAAATCCTCTCTCTACTCTTAAAGGCATCTATTCCCAACATTTTGATACTGCTCTGGCAAGTCACTGCTGACTTTCATGTTGCCAAATTCAATATCCTCTTTTCTATTCCTATCTCTCTCAACTTCTCAGAACCATTCAGCACAACTGATTGCTTTTTTTTTTTTTCTCAAAACACCCCTCTTTGCTTCTCTAACACCAGGCTGTCATGTCCTATGTTCACTCTCTTTTGCTGACTCTTCCTTTTAACAGGCTTCCAAATCTGGTAGTGTCCAGCTCATTCCTAGCCTTCTTCTCTATCTAAGCCCTCTCACTAGTGACCTCATCCACTGTTGGAAAGAGAGCACCAACCAAATGCTGACAAATCCCAAATCTCTCTCCTAAACCTGACCATTCCCCACAATTCTAGACTCAACTGTTACTTGCTGTCTCCACTTGCATGTCAAATAAATGTTTCAAAATTTGCATACAACGAAAGAGAGATTTTGGTTCCCTCTCCCCACTCCAACCAACTCCTGCCTCAGGGCTCTCCATCTCAAAGTGTGATTCCCCCAATCAGCAAAATGCATCACCTGGGAACTTGTTAGAAATACAAATTCTCAGGCTCTGCCCCTGACCTTCTGAACAGAAAATCTTTGGATGGGCCAAGCAATCTGTGTTTTAAAGGCTCTCCAGGTGGTTCTAATATATGCTAAATCAGAACATTCACATATACAGGCATACCTCAGAGATATTGCAGGTTCTAATCCAAACCAATGCATAAAGAGAGTCATGCAGTTTTGTAGTTTGTTTTGGTTTGGTTTTTGGTTTTCTGGTGTATGTAAGACTTATGTTCACACTATACTATGGTCTATTAAGTATGCAATAGTATTTTGTCTAAAACAATAATGTACATACTTTAATTTTAAAATACTTTGTTGCAAAAATACTTCGTTGCAATGTCTTATAATGAGCTACTACTACACACCTATTAAAATGGCTTTTTTTCTTTTTTTTTTTTTTTTTTTTTTTGAGATGGAGTCTTGCTCTGTTGCTCAGCCTGGAGTGCAATGGGGTGATCTCGGCTCACTGCAACCTCCGCCTCCCGGGTTCAAGCAATTCTCCTGCCTCAGCCTCCCAGGTAGCTGGAATTACAGACATGTACCACCATGCCCAGCTAATTTTTTGTATTTTTTTAGTGGAGACAGGGTTGTACCATGCTGGCCAGGGTGATCTCAAACTCCTGACCTCAAGTGATCCACCCACCTCATCCTCCCAAAGTGTTGGGATTACAGGCATTAAAATGGCTTTTTAAAAAACTAACATTACCAGTTGCTGGCGAGAATGCAGAGAAACTAGAATCCTTCATCCATTATTGGTGGGAATGCAAATTGATAAATCTCATTGGAAGATGTTTGGAAGCTTCTTGTAAAATTAAACATGAACTAACCATATGACCCAGCAATTCAACTCCTAGATATTTAACTATGTGAAATGAAAATGTATGTTCACACAAAAACCTATATGTGAATATTTATGGTATCTTTATTCAAAATTGCTAAAATCTTGAAAAAAATCATATGTCCTTTAACTGGGGAATGAACAGAAATATTAGGGCATCTCCATTCAGTGAAATTCTGTTCAGCAACAGAAAGAAAGCAACTGCTGATACATGCAACAGAATCTCAGATGCATGATTTAAGTGAAAGATGCTATATTCAAAAGGCTACGTATACTGAGTAACTTCATTCATATGGCATTCTGGAAGAGTAAAAACTACTGAAGCAGAAAACGGATCAGTTGTTATCAGGGTCTAGGGTTGGGAGGAAGAACTGACTACAAAGAGGGACAGGAGAAATATTTGGGGGTGATGGAACTGTACTATATCTTGAACACAGTGGTAGTGGTTAAACAACTGTATTCCTTTGCCAAAACTTGCAGGTCTGTATATCAAAATGGGTGAATTTTACTCTGTGTAAATTGTGCTTCATTAAAAGTGAAAAAAAATACTCATAACTATTTTCTAAAAATAAACAAATTAAAAGTAAAATTGAAAATGCTGAAGTGGCTGGCAAGATGGCCGAATAGGAACAGCTCTGGTCTGCAGCTCCCAGCAAGATCAACGCAGAAGGCAGGTGATTTCTGCATTTCCAACTGAGGTACCAGCTTATCTCATTGAGACTGGTTAGACAGTGGGTGCAGCCCAAGTAGGGCAAGCAGAAGCAGGGTGGGGTGTCACCTCACCCGGGAAGCACAAGGGGTCGGGGAACTCCCTCCTCTAGACAAGGAAAGCCATGAGGGACTGTGCCTTAAGGAATGGTTCATTCCAGCCCAGATACTATGCTTTTCCCATAGTATTCACAACCCTCAGACCAGGAGATTCCCTCTGGTGCCTATACCACCAGGGCCCATGGTTTTAAGCAGAAAATTGGGTGGCTGTTTGGGCAGACACAGAGCTAGCTGCAGGAGTTTTTTTTTTTTTTTCATACCCCAGTGGCACCTGGAATGCCAGTGAGACAGAATCATTCACTCTCCTGAAAAGGGGGCTGAAGCCAGGCAGCCAAATGGTCTAGCTCTGTGGATCTCACCCCCACAGAGTCCAGCAAGCTAAGATCTACTGGTTTGAAATTCTCACTGCCAGGACAGCAGTCTGAAGTTGATCTCGGATGCTCAAGGTAGTGGGGGGAGGGGCGTCCATCATAACTGAGGCTTGACTGGGTGGTTTTCCCCTCACAGTGTAAACAAAGCTGACGGGAAGTTTGGACTGGATGGAGCACACCACAGCTCGGCAAAGCCACTGCAGCCAGACTGCCTCTCTAAATTCCTCCTCTCTGGGCAGGGTATCTCTGAAAGAAAGATAGTGGACCCAGTCAGGGGCCTAAGATACAACTCCCGTATCCCTGGGACAGAGCACCTGGGGGAAGGGGTGGCTGTGGGCACAGCTTCAGCACACTTAAATGATCCTTCCTGCTGACTCTGAAAAGAGCAGGAAATCTACCAGCACAACACTTGAGCTCTGCTAAAAGACAGATTGCCTCCTCAAGTGGGTCCCTGACCCCCATGACTCCTCACTGGGAGACATCTCCCAGCAGGGGTCAACAGACACCTCAATCAGGAGAGCTCTGGCTGGCACCTGGCAGGTGTCCCTCTGGGGCAAAACTTCCAGAGGAAGGAACAGGCAGCAATCTTTGCTATTCTGCAGCCTCCACTGGTGATGCCCAGGCAAACAAGGTCTGGAGTGGACCTCCAGCAAACTCCAGGAGACCTGCAGCAGAGGGGCCTGACTGTTAGAAGGAAAACTAACAAACAGAAAGGAGTAGCATCGACATCAACAAAAAGAACGTCCATGCAACAACCCCATCCAAAGGTCACCAACATCAAAGACCAAAGGTAGATAATTCCAGGAAGATAAGAAAAAACCAGCAAAAAAAGGCTGAATATTCCAAAACCCAGAATGCCTCTTCTCCCCCAAAGGATCACAACTCCTCACCAGCAAGAGAACAGAACTGGATGGAGAACGAGTTTGGCGTATTGACAGAAGTAGGCTTCAGAAGGTGGGTAATAACAAACTCCTCTGAGCTAAAGGAGCATGTTCTAACCCAATGCAAGGAAGCTAACAACATTGATAAAAGGTTAGAGGAACTGCTAACTAGAATAACCAGTTTAGAGAAGAACATAAATGACCTGATGGAGCTGAAAAACACAGTATGAGAACTTCATGAATCATACCCAAGTACCAATAACTGAATCAATCAAACAAAAGAAAGGATATCAGAGGTTGAAGACCAATTTAATTAAATAAGTGTGAAGACAAGATTAGAGAAAAAAGAATGAAAAGAAACAAACAAAGCCCCCAAGAAATATGGGGCTATGTGAACAGACCAAACCTATGTTTGATTGGTGTACCTGAAAGTGACAGGGAGAATGGAACCAAGTTGGAAAACACTCTTCAGGATATTATCCAGGAGAACTTTCCCAACCTAGCAAAACAGTCCAATATTCAAACTCAGGAAATACAGAGAACACCACAAAGATACACCTCGAGAAGAGAAACCCCAAGACACATAATCATCAGATTCACCAAGGTTGAAATGAAGGAAAAAAAATGTTAAGGGCAGAAAGAGAGAAAAATCAGGTTACACACAAAGGGAAACCCATCAGACTAACAGTGGAAACCCTACAAGCCTCTCTTCTTCTCTCACAGAAGAGAGTGGGGGCCAGTATTCAACATTCTTAAAGAAAAGAATTTTCAACCCAGAATTTCATATCCAGCCAAACTAAGCTTCATAAGTGAAGGAGAAATAAAATCCTTTATAGAAAAGCAAATGCTGAGAGATTTTGTCACCACAAGGCCTGCCCTAAAAGAGCTCCTGAAGGAAGTAATAAATCTGAAAAGGAAAAACCAGAACCAACCATTGCAAAAACATACCAAATTCTCAAGACCATTGACACTATGAAGAAACTGCATCAACTAATGGGCAAAATAACCAGCTAGCAGCATCATGACAGGATAAAATTCACACATAACAATATTAACCTTAAATGTTAATGGGCTAAATGCCCCAATTAAAAGACAGAGACTGGCAAATTGGATAAAGAGTCAAGACCCATCAGTGTGCTGTATTCAGGAGACCCATCTCACGTGCAAAGACACACATAGGCTCGAAATAAAGGGATGGAGGAATATTTACCAGACAAATGAAATGCCAAAAAAAAAAAAGCAAGGGTTGCAATCCTAGTCTTTGATAAAAACAGACTTTAAACCAACAAAGATCAAAGAAGACAAAGAAGGGCATTACATAATGGTAAAGGGATCAATGCAACAAGAAGAGTTAATTATCCTAAATATATATGCACCCACTACAGGAGCACCCAGATTCATAAAGCAAGTTCTTAGAGACCTACAAAGAGACTTAGACTCCCACACAATAATAGTGGGAGATGTTAACACCACACTGTCAATATTAGACAGATCAACGAGACAGAAAATTAACAAAGATATTCAGGACTTGAACTCAGCCTTTGACCAAGTGGACCTAATAGACATCTACAGAACTCTCCACCTCAAATCAACAGAATATACATTCTTCTCAGCACCACATTGCACTTATCTAAAATTAACCACATAATTGGAAGTGGAACACTTCTCAGCAAATGCAAAGAACAGAAATCATAACAAACATTCTCTCAGACCACAGTGCAATCGAATTAGAACTCAGGATTAAGAAGCGCAATCAAAACTGCACAACTACATGGAAACAGAATAACCTGCTCCTGAATGACTACTGGATAAATAATGAAATTAAGTCAGAAATAAATAAGTTCTTTGAAACCAATGAGAATAAAGATAAAACTACCAGAATCTGTGAGACACAGCTAAAGCAGTGTTTAGAGGGAAATTTATAGCACTAAATGCCCACAGGAGAAAGCAGGAAAGATCTAAAATCGACACCCCAACATCACAATTAAAAGAACTAGAGAAGCAAGAGCAAACACTCTCAAAAGCTAGCAGAAGACAAGAAATAACCAAAATCAGAGCAGAACTGAAGGAGATAGAGACATGAAAAACCTTTCAAAAAATCAACGAATCCAGGAGCTGGTTTCTTGAAGATTAACAAAATAGACCACTAGCCAGACTAATAAAGAAGAAAGGAGAGAAGAATCAACTAGACACAATAAAAAATGACAAAGCAGATAGCACCACTGATCCCACAGAAATACAAACTACCATCAGAGAATGCTATAAACTCCTCTATGCAAATAAACTAGAAAATCTAGAAGAAATAGATAAATTCCGGGACACATACACCCTCCCAAGACTAAACCAGGAAGAAGTCAAATCCCTGAACAGACCAATAACAAGTTCTGAAATTGAGGCAGTAATTAATAGCCTACCAACCAAAAAAAGCCCAGGACCAGACAGATTCATAGACAAATTCTACCAGAGGTACAAAGAGGAGCTGATACCATTCCTTCTGAAACTATTCCAATCAATAGAAAAAGAGGCCTAACTCATTTTATGAGGCCAGCATCATCCTGATACCAAAACCTGCCAGAGACACAACAAAAAAAAATTTCAGGCCAATATCTCTGATGAACATTGATGCGAAAATCCTCAATAAATTATGGGCAAACTGAATCCAGCAACACATCAAAAAGCTTTTCCACCACGATCAAGTCAGCTTCATCCCTGGTATGCAAGGCTAGTTCAACATATGCAAATCAATAAACGTAATCCATCAAATAAACAGAACCAATGACAAAAGCCACATGATTGTCTTAATAGATGCAGAAAAGGCCTTCAATAAAATTCAACACTCCTTCATGCTAAAAACTCTCAATAAACCAGGTATTGATGAAACATATCTCAAAATAATAAAAGCTATTTATGACAAACCCACAGCCAATATCATATTGAATGGGAAAAAGCTGGAAGCATTCCCTTTGAAAACGGGCACAAGAAAAGGATGCCCTCTCTCACCACTCCTTTTCAACATTGTATTGGAAGTTCTGGCCAGGGCAATCATGCAAGAGAAAGAAATAAAGAGTATTCGAATAGGAAGAGAGGAAGTCAAATTGTATCTGTTTGCAGATGACGTGATTGTATATTTAGAAAACCCCATCGTCTTAGCCCAAAATCTCCACACATCTGCAACCATCTGATCTTTGACAAACCTGGCAAAAACAAGCAATGGGGAAAGGATTCCCTATTTAATAAATGGTGTTTGGAAAACTGGCTAGACATATGCAGAAAACTGAAACTGGACCCCTTCCTTACACCTTATACAAAAATTAACTCAAGATGGATTAAAGACTTAAACATAAGACTTAAAACTATAACACCCTAGAAGAAAACCTAGGCGATACCATTCAGGACATAGGCATGGGCAAAGACTTCATGACTAAAACATCAAAAGCAATGGCAATAAAAGCCAAAATAGAAACTATCATCAGAGTGAACAGGTAACCTACAGAATAGGAGAAAATTTTTGTAATCCATCCATCCGACAAAGGGCTAATATACAGAATCTACAAGGAACTTAAACAAATTTACAAGAAAAAACCCCATCAAAAAGTGGGTAAAGGATATGAACAGATGCTTCTCAAAAGAAGACATTTATGTGGCCAACAAACATATGAACAAAAGCTCATCATCACTGGTCATTAGAGAAATGCAAATCAAAACCACAATGAGATACCAACTCATGCCAGTTAGAATAGTGATCATTAAAAAGTCAGGAAACAACAGATGCTGGGGAGGATGTGGAGAAATAGGAACACTTTTATACTCTTGGTGGGAGTGTAAATTAGTTCAGCCATTGTGGAAGACAGTGTGGCCGTTCCTCAAGGATCTAGAACTAGAAATACCATTTGACCCAGCACTCCCATTACTGAGTATGTACCCAAAGAATTATAAATTATTCTACTATAAAGACACATGCACACATATGTTTATTGCAGCACTATTCACAATAGCAAAGACTTGGAACCAACCCAAATGCCCATCAATGACAGACTGGATAAAGAGAATGTGCCACATATACACCATGGAATACTATGCAGCCATAAAAAAGGATTAGTTAACGTCCTTTGCAGGGACATGGATGAAGCTGGAAACCATCATTCTCAGCAAACTAACACAGGGACAGAAAACCAAACACCGCATATTCTCACTCATAAGTGGGAGCTGAACAATGAGAACACATGGACACAGGGAGGGGAACATCACACACTGGGGCCTGTCAGAAGTTGGGGGGCTAGGGGAGGGATTGCATTAGGAGAAATACCTAATGTAGATGATGGGTTGATGGGTGCTGCAAACCACCATGGCATGTGTATACCTATGTAACAAACCTGCACATTCTACACATGTATTCCAGAACTTAAAACATACTATAAAAAAAAAAAGAAGAAGAAAGAAAATGCTTTGTTGCTGAAAAAAATGCTATTAGCAAGTCATAAGCTTATTAGTGGAGGGTCTTCCTTGGATGCTGATGACTACTGGGCAGGGTGGTGCTTGCTGAAGTTTGGAGTGGCTGTGGCAATTTCTTAAAATAAGACAGCAATGAAGTTTGCCACATTGATTGACTCTTCCTCTTATGTAAGATTCCTCTGTAGCACATGACGCTGTTTGATAGCATTTTACCCACAGTAGAACTTCTTTCAAAATTACAGTCAGTACTCCCAAATCCTGCCACTGCTTTACCAACTAAGTTTATATAATATTCTAAATTCTTTCTTTTCGCTTCAACAATGTTCACAACATCATCACCAGCAGTAGTTTCCATCTCAAAAACCTACTTTATTTTCTCATCCATAAGAAGCAACTCCTCACCTTTTCAAGTTTTCAAAACTCCACTGGAGTTTTGAATCCCTCAAAGTCATGTGTGAGGATTGGAATTAACTTCTTCCAAAAACTCTCATTAATGTTGATATTTTGACTTCATCTCATGAATCACAAATATTCTTAATGGCAACCAGGATGGTGAATTTTTTCCAGAAGGTTTCCAATTTACTGTGTCCAGATCCATGACAAGAATCAATATCAATGGCAGGTATAGCCTTATGAAATGTATTAATATTTCTTAAATAATAAGACTTGGAATTCAAATTCATCTTTGATTCATGGGCTGCAAAATGGATGCTGTGTTAGGCATAAAAATCAACTTTAATTTCCCGTATTTCTTCATCAGAGCTCTTGGGTGACTAGGTACATTGTCAATGAGCAGTAATACTTTCAAAGGAGTCTTTTTTTTTCTGAGCAGTAGGTCTCTATAGTAGGCTTAAAATATTCAGTAAACCATGCTGTAAACAGATGAGCTGTCATCCAGGCCTTGTTGCTCCATTCATACAGTACAAGCAGAGTAGATTTAGCATAATTCTTAAGGGCCCTAAGATGTTTAAAATGGTAAATGAGCATTCGCTCCAGCTGTATTAGTCCCTAGCAAAAGAGTCAGCCTGTCCTTTGAGGCTTTGAAGCCAGACATTGACTTCTCTTCTCTAGCAGTGGAAGTCCTAAAGGGCCTGTTCTTCCAGTATGAAGCCTGTTTTGCCTACATTGAAAATCTATTGTTTAGTGTAGCCACCTTCATCAATTATCTCAGCTAAATCTTCTTGAAAATTTTCTGAAGCTTCTACATTAGCACTTGCTGCTTGACTTTGTACTTTTATGTTAGGGAAATGGCTTCATTCCTTAAACCTCATAAACCAACATCTGCTGGCTTTCAACTTTTCTTCTGAAGCTTCCTTTCTTCTCTCAGCCTTCATAGAATTGAAGAGCATTATGACTTTGCTCTGGATTAGGCTTCGGCTTAAGGGAATGTTGTGGCTGGTTTGATCTTCTATCCAGACAACTCAGACTTTCTCCATATCAGCAAGAAGACTGTTTCACTTTCTTATCATTTGTGTGTTCACTTGAGTAGGACTTTCAATATCCTTAAAGAACTTATCCTTTACATTTACAACTTGTCTGTTTACTGCTAGAGCCATAGCTTTTGGCCTATCTTGGCTTTTGAAATGCCTTCCTCATTGAGCTTAATCATTTTTAACTTTTGATTTAAAATGAGAGACTTACAACTCTTGCTTTTACTTGAACACCTGGAGGACATTGTAGGGTTATTAATTGGCCTAATTTCAAAACTGTTGTGTCTCAGGGTAAAGGGAGGCCCAAAGGGAGGGAGTAAGATAGGGGAACAACCAATTGGTGGAGCAATCAGAACACATACAAAATTTATCAATTCAGTTTGCTGTCTGAATTTATCAATTCAGTTTGCGATTTTTGGCACCCCAAAACAATTAAAATAGTAACATCAAAAATCACTGATTACAGATCACTGTAACAGATACGATAATCATGAAAAAGTTTGAAATGGTGTGAGAGTTACCAAAATGTGACAGAGACACAAACTGAGCATGTGCTATTGGGAAAATGGCACCAACAGATTTGTGTGACACAGGGTTCCACAAACCTTCAATTTGTTTTTTGTTTTTTTTTTTGGAAAAGCATTATCTGTGAGGCACAATAAATCAGAGTACGATAAAATGAGTTATGCCTGTTCCATCATGAGTTTGCATCACCCAGGAAAGCTAGTGGCCTTGGGAATACTTAGTCTAGGCATTGAATAATGTCCAAAAGGTGACTCTGACCTCCCCAAGTTGGATATTAGCCAGCATTCCAGATATGCTGAGATGCTTTGACTGATGTAAGTTTATCCAGGAAACAGGACTCAATGTATTTGCTTAACTGAGCTTCCTTTTACCTTCTGTATCATTCTCACTTTTTCCCTCAAATTTAGTTAATACCATTCTAGTAAGACCACTGGTTCCTGGTGTCCAAGGAAAGAACTAACATCTGAGTTATAAAATAGGCATGTAGCACACACACACACACACGCACACACACACACACAGCACCCATTGAGCTGCTAAAAGAAATTCCAAGTGTGAAGTCATATCTAAACTATATTTACTTCACCCAGTTGTTCAATGAACCAAATCTCAGCAACCTCAACACATCTTCAACTCAAGCAGATTTGATATTCTTAGTTACACAACCACGGCATCTACCTGCTTTCAGTTTTGGTCTTAGAAATATATCTGTGTCAGCCATCACTAGTTTCAAGATGAGAACTTACATATGTAACTGGTGAATTAATTACTTTTTAAAAATCAGTACTTGTGTATATAGTACCAATTCTCCGTGTTAGTTACTAGAATACAAGGAATCAACTGTGGATGTATGTTTTATCTTTAAGTTCAAAACAAAAGCAGATATTGTAGGTTGCTTTGTAGGTCATGGTTTCCATGAATTGTTCTAGTTGCATGTAGAGAGACAAAGCCTTTTTTTCTACAACCAACCCCAAGTATATTTGTTGATTCCTATTAAGCTTTTCCAATTGTTAAAAAGAAAAAACATTAGTGTTATGATTGGAGTCATAAACTGAGGGGTGATATTATCTCAGAAGGTTCAGATGAAGAGAGTGCAGAGGACATTCCAGGAAATTTGAATAGACTATTCAGTCACCACTCTTGGTTACATTTGGGAATTATGCAACTAAGAAAAACATGTTATTGAAAAGTGAGAGCAACGTTGTCCAGTTGTTACTTAGATTCTCCTAGCCTACTCTAGAATGCTACTCATTCTTACATGGATTTTGTCTTTTATGGATCAGATTATGCTTCCTATGTTGCAAAAGATTAAAATTTGAGGACATATTAAATCTGTTCTTCAATATCAATATTAAGAAAAGGTCCTACTTTGTTTAAATATGACTGTAATTGTAATACCATTTTACAATTGTATCAGACTTGATTACCAAAGCACCTTCTTATGTATATAAGAAGGTTATTGTTCATTTTAACAATCATCATGAATTTGTGAGGTTAACAGAACAAAGATTATTCTCCTTATTTAAAATATCAACATCTGCCAGTCAGAGACATTAAGTGGCTTAATCAAGACCACGTAAGTAATTCACGTGGAGCTGAAGTGAATTCCAGATCTAGCACTTTTTCCATTACACAATACATGCTTAACTACAATTCCCAGAAACCTTGGAGGTGGTAGAAGAAATCTTTGTTCAATAACATAATATTGCTTTAACCTGATGATGCACTTTTTTTTAGCCGTAATGACAAATGACTGGTTTAAAAACTATATTCACTGACAACTTGTCTGTTTACTGCTAGAGCCGTAAACACCTTCTAAAGACCCTTCTAAAGGGAAATCACCTTCTAAAGACCCAGGCCCATCTCACAATTTCCACTGTTTCCTATCATGCTAATGTAAAATGTTGGGGGTAGCATCAGGAGGGAGGATCAAGAACATTCATTAAATGAAAAAACAGCAAATATTGATTTTTCTTTCCATTGTAGAGACAGGTAATACAATTTCATTGCCTATTCAATATGAAAATAGGACATAATGGAGTTATGGTTTATGATTTGGCCATTGTGTCAGACGCCCTTTCCGGCAATCTCTTCTTCCTCATCTCAGGCTCTACCCCAGAACACTGGGTAACCAGATCGCTAGATCTACTTATTTAGGATCAAATGCCTTCAGTCCTACAGAATATGAAACAGAGTATATGAAAGAAAATAATAAACAAGGAGAAGTTGTTCAGCTATAATCACTGTAGCTGAAGAACATTGGCAATACTTGCTCACAGGCCTGTCTCAGAAAAGGCACAATGCTCTGATATATGTGGCTAACAGTCCCAAGGGCATGCCAGATTGAGAATTTGCCATGTGGCAACTTGTTGTGGCAGAGTTTCTTCCAGGCAAGGTGTAGTCTTGAAAAGAAGAAAATTTTAAAGTTTGTTGTGCACAATTGACTGATTTTCTTAAAATCAGTGGGGTATATTGTTGTCTCTCACTTTTCTACATATCTTGCAAGTAGACTCATCAACTGCTTTTGTTCCAAACTACCTTTGCAAGGATGTTTGCATAGTGAGCAGTCATGGGGGATGTTTGTGTTGTGAACAGTCATGGAAGATAGAGTCTCTCTCTCAAACAATGGGCCTACATGCTTCTTGTCCCGTATGAAATCTTCAGGTTCCCCAAGCGCAGGATTTCTATCCTGCAACACAGCTTACTGCATATGCAGGTATCACCTGGTGACCCAGGAAGAGTGAGGAGATAGGACATCAAATATGCTAATGCTCCAGCTGTTTGCTGTTGTTAGCAACAAAGTCTTTTGTCCCTGACCTAGGTCTCTCTTGATGAACTGGTCTTCAAAAACTAGGTAAAAACTGCAGCGTATAAGAGCTGTGATCATTCACATTCAGTTTTTCTAAGTGAGTTTGCTAAGTTACAGATTTGTGCTGTTAGTCACCACTCCTCTGCTATGGAGATTAGTACTAGTTTTTACTGCTGATCTTTCCTGTTGCCAACTTGGTGAGCTGGTCTTCAGTATCCTTGGGCTAAAGAAAGAAAAAATTATTATTATTATTATCAAAATGTTGGTTCAACATTGAAATAGGCTAAGACATTATCCAATAATCTATGTATTTGCATTTGCAGACATATTAGGTGTAAGTAAATTTCATATGTAAATTACTCTGACAGAACCTCTATGCCTATAAAGCCCCCACACCCATGCATCTCTGCGAGTTCCCAAAGGGTATTTCCTATGTCCTCCCTTCCTTTGGAGCCTACTGTGTTCTGCCATGTGCTATCTTTAGCTCAGGATTCCTGCCACCATAACCACTTGGCTCCTCCATCTCTCTTCATGCAGAGAAGTAGTTCTTCACTGGTGGTGGTCCTTATCCCCCAAGACCCATCAAGCCCCACCAGTATCCACAGTTCAAGTGCCAAATGGGTCTTCTTCTATTGTGATACACTCTGCACTAATGGTGCATGGGCAGCAAAGTTATTTCTAGATATATCCAGAGCCAGATTTAAATAAGAGCCACCATCAGGATTTCTCATCCACCTCTTCAGTGGCACATGGATCAAGCTCATTTTATGTAAAGATTTCTTCTCTTAGCATCCATTTTCTTTCAGATTTCTTGGACCTGCTTCAAAAAGGCTTTTGTGAGGCCGATACCCCAGCCAACCAAACATGCCTGGACCCCCAGCAGTGAACACAGTGGAAACACTTGCCCCAGGCATCTGCATAGCTCATTTCGTCACCTCCTTCAAGTTTAGCTCAAAAAACCACCTTGTCAGGGAAGCCTTTCCGACCACTCACTCAAGAGTGTTAATCCCCACTCCTACCCCAAGGTTCTTATTGCTCTTCTCTGTCTTAGTTCACTCTGTGGAACTTACTACCTCCAAACATATTATAGAATATATTGATTTTGTGTATTATTGTCTTCTCCCACCAAAATATAAATTCCAGGGGGACAAAGGTTTTTTCTTTTTATCTCATGGACGTGCTCACAGTGGGGCCCAGCAACCACTTGGTGCTCAGTGAATATTTGAAGAATGAATGATTGAATCCCACGCACAGGCTATATGTGTAATGTGCACTCTCATATAAACTCCACTGACCATATGCCCATTAAATCTGACATCCAGTAAACATACTTTGGCTGAAAAGATAGTTTTGAATTACGATGCAAAGAAAATATACCTCACACAAAGGACAAAGCAGTTGGACCAATAATGATCATCCGTTTTCTCGTTCTGGTTGCCTTTCACCTTTGAAACTGGGACAGAAAATACAAATAAGTGTAGCCCAGCCTTTCTGTTCTTTGTAATGATTAGCCATTTTTAAATCCCTATATCTCTTAGATTCAGTAATATAATTCTCTTCTCGATACCTTTTTCTGTTGCACTTAAAATTCCTTCAGAAATGAATTATAACTATTGAAACTTCCACGTGATTTGAGATACGCAGCCAAATGTCAAATAAGCTAGGGCAGATTTTGTGTGTGCATTAACTCTGGGGAAAATTAGCAAAAATTCACTCATTTATTATGTAGGAGTAACAAATCAAAATGAAAAAGAAAAAAGATAGTCTTCATTTGGGGTTCACAAATCTATGAGGCAATACTAAAGAGCAGGTAAATTGCTACAAATTTCCAGCAAAGCACTTTAGGATATGTCAAATTCCTTTAAAATATTCATATATTAGAATGTATTTATTATACTTTTAAATACGTATGTAGAAGGATGTTCATGGGAATGTTATTCATAATGAATAAAATTGCAAGCAATTTAAATATCCAACAATAGGGAAATATTTAAATCAGTTACATTCTTATTATTCTATATAATAGAACATTATTTAGTCACTTAAAATTGTGTTTTTGAAGACCATTTAAAGAAATCATTTTCACAACATAACACTGAAAACTAATATAAGCCACCCTCTTCAAACAATAAATCCATAATATATTCATAGAAAAAAAAAGATGAAATTTACAAATATGTTAATGGTGATTACTTCTGATTATAGAATTAGAAGCCATTTTATGGATAACTCCTAATATATCAAAATATTCAGCTGGCAATGGCCACCATGTTCTTAACTGATGTGATCGTTAGACAAAGCATTTTTGAACAAAAGGTTTTTAAATGGTGAAATACGTTTATATAATAATGCAAAATAAACTGAATATGGTCATAATAAGAGCTGACATTTAATGAACTCTGATTCGAACCAGGTATAATACTAAATACTTTAATTCATCTATGAAGTATGTATCATTATATTTTAGATGAGGAAGCTGGGGTTTTTAAAAGCTGAAGTAACTATTTCAGTATCACATGGCCAGTCAGGGGCAGTATTAGATTTGATCCAGAATTTTCTGCCTCCAGAGTTTCTGCTTTTAAACACTATGCTCCATTAAAAACAGCTGACAATGACCTATTATGAACGAGCTTGTAATTTGTTTTTGATCAAGACAATGGACTATTTTCAGGTAGTTTAACATTCCTTATGGTAATTACTGTTCAGATGATTACTGTCTTTTAACTCTCGGTCAGATACTTGCTGCCTGCTTCTAGGGTAAGTATTTCAGTTTTTATAGCTGATAAAATATGTAGAGCACTTTGGCTTAGACACTGACCAAAAATGGGATTATTCACCTTTTAATCAATTGTAATTAAACCATAGTTATAATTAATGTCTGTTTCTCTTAAAAAAAAACAACTTTCCAAAAAAGACTAATTTTAAAACTAAAACTAGCATAAAATATGAAACTAGAAGACTAGAGTTGATTTCCTAATAATGAAGAGAAATTTAGAACTGTGGCAAAGGCAAACAGGCAAAACAAAACAAAACAAAACCTGACAGCTTCATAGACTCTGCCTCTGAATGGAACGTTGGGGACTGTCTTGCCAGTTCTGCCAAACATCCAGGTAGAACACTGAGTACACTGATTACACTGATTACTTTAACTAAAACAATCTGGTTTTACACAAACCCAATTTACGTGCAACCACGTGTGAAGCTTATTGAACTTCTAGGCCAAGGGACAGTTTTTGCCTAAAGAAGAAGCTAAGTTAATTAACTGAGCTGAACATAGGTAAGCTTATAACCTAAGATATTTAGTTTCATGTTACCTAGAAGAAACATCTAGATAAAAAGACTTCCTAGGAAGAATTCCAAAGTATGCAAAATGAAGAGAGGGAGAGCTATACAAACCGTCTGTAATGTGAAACAAAACAAAATTAAGAGTTTTAGCTCAATTTGTAGGAAGAAATAATTTCTAGAAAAAAATTACATAAAAGCAAGGCGGATTTGTAAACGTAGATCTTCAAGTTAACACACTTTAGATGGTAACTATTTTAATAATCCTTCAATTTTAAGCTACTGTAAAAAGACGAGCTGAAGAGTTATCAAAATGCTTATACCAGTCTACTTTAAGGAATCTGTATGTTTTAGAACCAGTGTGTTGAATACATTTTGTTATATTCCTCAGAAACACTCTTTTAAAAATCTTATACTTTTTAAATTACCATTGTGGTAACAAATAACATTCTCAAGTTAAAAAATAAATAATATTCCTAAAATAATATTCTTTCCCCTGAGTCCCCCTTAGAAGGTAGCAGTCTGTAACGCAGTCAGATATCCAGGATTTCCAAAACACCACTCATGACTATTAAAGGATGCTGAAAAACACCATTACATCAACGACAGAAAGGGCATGTCTATTCTTATTTCTGGAATTCCTTTTGATGTGAGTCAATTCACCAGGTGGGATTTCACTGAAAAATGGCTTTAAGAGTGTTTTAAATGAAGGAAGAATAGAACTAAGGCCTTCAAACCAGACATAATGAAAAAACACAGAATCAAACTTTACCTAGCAGGCAATGACAGGGACCAAAACCAAAGTAAAACATGTAGACACAAAAACTCCAGTTTTCTGTGCAATTTGTTATGTATTAATTTAACAGCGCATCTGCTTAGTGCAACAGTCCAAATAAAAACATTTTACCCTCCATATACAAAAATAAAATTCTACGACTTTGCTTTTCGTTTCAGACCTGGTGATATCAGATTAAAGGAGGAAAAAGAATATGAGATTAGTTTTAAAACTCTTTTTGTATTTTCCCAAAAGTTCTACAAAGGCACTTAGGAATTTGGATAATTCAAAGATGCAGAAATAATTCATAACATAAAAGGACTTTCTGACTTTTTTTTAATCCTTAGACTCATAGAACTTGAAACCCAAACATAATGTGCCATCAGCTAAAAGGCCCTCTCTGCCTTCTAGAGGATGGATCAGACATGAACTTTCTCTCCTCTAACTCCTTCTAGACTGGCATGCAGTGATCTAGTTCACGATTATTGGATACTGCCTACTGAAACAGTTCTTCTGTTGACTTTGCATTATTGTATATGTTTGTTTTATCTTTCCAAATAAGTGAAGCTAAGGAGCTGTATTTTATCTGTTTTATTATTCCCTCAAACAATGTAGCATACAGAGCCTCATCCACAGTGAGCATTCTCTATTTGTTTATTCCAGATTGGTCCAAACATTTTTTTTTTAATCAAGAAGATGAGATTGCCTAGATAGACATGTTCCGTTATCTGGTGTTAGGACTAAGAAGATACTGGTGTAATAAATCAAACAGGTATGCTAACAGTTAATATAACCTTTACATGTTGTTGAGGCCAGCAATTTTCAAACTTTTTTTTCATAAAACAGAATCTTGCTGAGAAACCCCACAAATGAAAGTGAAGCTCTTCTGATTGAAGTAGCTGCAGAAGGTGAGGTGAGAGATAGGGAAAAGCAGGTGAGAAGGGGCAGAAGCACAGAGAAACTGAAGTCCAGCCACTAAGTCCCTACACACTGTCTGACAAAGACCACTGGAAACTCTCAGCCACTCTAGAGCACTGTTTAAAAGCTAATGGTTTATTCTGTCATGTAAATATGTATTTTAATAAAAAGAAAATCTCTACTTCTCCCTTCTGCCAACTCAGTGTCATAAATTGAGCTCTATACTATGAGAAAGTCAATTTTAAATATGTGTTGACAGAACTAGAAAAAACTATTTTAAAATTCATATGGAACCAGAAAGAGCTCGAATAGCCAAGGCAATCCTAAGCAAAAAGAACAAAGCTGGAGGCATCACACTATCCGACTTCAAACTATATACACGGCTACAGTTACCAAAACAGCATGGTTCTAGTATAAGAACAGACACATAGACCAATAAAACAGAACAGAGAACCCAGAAATAAAGCCACACACCTACAACTATCTAATCTTCCACAAACCTCACAAAAACAAGCAATGGGAAAAGCACTCCATAATCAATAAATGGTGCTGGGATAACTGGCTAGCCATATGCAAAAGATTGAAACTGGGACCCTCCCTTAAACCACATACAAAAATGAACTTGAGATGGATTAAAGACTTAAATGTAAAATCCCAAACTATAAAAACCCTGGAAGAAAACTTAGGCAATCCCTTCTGGAAATAGGAATGGGCAAAGATTTCATGATGAGGATGCAAAAAGCAATTGCAACAAAAGCAAAAATTGACAAATGGGATCTAATTAAATTAAAGAACATCTGCACAGCAAAAGAAACTATCAAAAGAGTAAACAGACAGCCTGCAGAGTGGGAGAAAATTTTTGCAAACTATGCATCTGACAAAGGTCTAAGATCCAGCATCTATCAGAAACTTAAGCAAATTTATGAGGGAAAAAAAAACAACCCCATAAAAAAGTGGGCAAAGGACATGAACAGACACTTTTCAAAAGAAGACCTACATGTGGCCAACATGCATATGAAAAAAAGCTCAACATCACTGATCATTAGAGAAATGCAAATCAAAACCACAATGAGATATCATCTTACACCAGTCAGAATGGCTGTTATTGAAAGAAAAAAAAAATCAGATGGTGGCAAAGTTACAAACAGAAAGGGACACTTACACAATGTTGGTAGGAGTGTAAATTAGTTTAATCATGGTGGAAGACAGTGTGGCAATTCCTCAATGACCTAAAGGCAGAAATACCGTTTGACCCAGCAATCCCATTACTGGAAATATACCCAAAGGAATATAAATTGTTCTATCATAAAGACACAGCATTTGTATGTTCACTGTAGCACTATTCGCAACAGCAAAGACATGGATTCAACCTAAATGCCCATCAGTGATAGACTGGCTAAAGAAAATGTGGTACATATAGACCATGGAATAATATGCAGCCATAAAAAGAATGAGATCATGTCCTTTGCAGGAACATGGATGGAGCTAGAGGTAATTATCCTTAGCAAACTAATGCAGAAACAGAAAACTAAATACCACCTGTTCTCACTTATAAGTAGGAACTAAATGATGAGAACATATGGACACACAGAGGGGAATAACACACACACTGGGGGCTACCAGAGAGTGGAGGCTAGAAGGAAGGAGAGGATCAGGAAAAATAACTAATGGGTAATAGGGTTATGATCTGGATGATGAAATGATCTGTACAACAGACATCCATGATACGAGTTTACCCATATAGCAAACCTGCACATGTACCCCTGGACTTAAAATAAAAGTTAAATTTAAAAAAAAGTATTGAATAAATGAATTGTCCAAGTGAATGAATGAATGAACACTTGTAACCAAACTGAACAAAATCCTTATTATAGTCGTGGTATTTTTTCTGATTGAACTGAATGGGATATGAAAATCTAAATATAATTGGACTTAGAGAAATGAAAAGGTAAAAAGTATCAACTAAGACTGAATGCCCATATCTGAATTTTTAAAGTTATTTTATGAAGTAAAAAATGTATACATGGAACTCTTTTGTATCTATGGTAATGCAAAGGTTTCAGGACATATACTTGTTTCTGCCCTAAATTCATGCTTCCCTTTTTTGGTAAATGTGAGTAAATTTCCTCCCTTTTGGGAATAACCACTTCTCTATGCATCTAGTCTTGGCAGTCTGTCCATCAAAATGTTCCATTTGCTCCCTATCCACCCACCTTTATGCCTGGCCAAGGTGTAGGCCTGTTACCCTAGCTAGACTAGTCAGATGTTCTGGCCCTGAAATATGAAGCTTTTCAGGGATGACAAGATGCAGGAGAAATGGCTTGAGTTATTCCATTCACCCCTGGGACCATAAGCGGGCTCTCCCCTAGGTTCTGCTACACGAATTCCTGTAGCTATGCTGGCCTGGAGCTTTCTGAGCCATGGTTGTTTGGCTTCTTCTTTTCTTCTTTGGGACATATTATGTCTTTCCAATAACATCTTTGCTGTATTTATATATGTATTTATTTTTGTTTATTTGTATTTAGGTTAGCCAGAGTCCACTTCTGAAATCCAAGAACATAGAGAGATACAGGGACCCCAAGCACTGATAACACAGACAGAAATTCGCTGAAAGAAACTGAGACCAAACAACTCATAGTCACATGCCACAGTAAAATAGATCCCAAAGTCTTAAGTTGGCTTATTAGAATTTATCTTAATATTATTAGGCCTTTCGAATATGACGTTTATCAAGTCTGTCATGCACAAAGTGAAGATCACTAGACTGAGATCAAGAGAATAATAGTTTGGGGCAAGTCACATAAACTTTTAAAACTCCATTTTCTCATCTGTGAAAGGATGAGGTTAAAGTAAAAGATTTATGAAGCCTCTTCTAATTATGACAACTTGTGGATTTTTGTTTACAAATATAAAATCATACATCAACTGTTGATTTTTCCCCTGGTTTTAGAAAGACTCTGAAGGAGTTCCTGCTGTCTCACCTCAAGGCAGCATTTAAATTTAATACAAGCTCCACCCAGGGTCATCCTATGCTGTGATGTGACTGTCCTCCATAGCTTTGTAGAATCTCTTTTGTGGTGGAAATCAGTGCCACTTTCTGTACTCACATTTTCCCTTGTCCATTCTCCTTCTACGGTGAGAAGAAAAAATGAGTTATAATTAGAATCAAGAAAATACTGTAAGGATAAATACAATGTATCCTGTTTCTATAAAAGGTCATTTTTTCAAGCTATCAAAGCCCCTTACAACAAATACCTAATTGATAGTTGCAGCCTCCTCTGTAAGAATAAAACACTATGCCCAGTTTATAGATGAAGAAATCAAAGAGAAAGTCAATAGAATTTCAGTTCAAATTCAGTTCAAAACCATTTCAAATCTGGAAAGAAGAAATTCAGAATGCATCCATTTTAGAACATTATATGTCAGGGTGCCAGATTAGCTCAGTTAGTTGTACATGATTTTAATGTTGATCTAAAAATATGTGTAATACATTTATAATGAAAGCAAAGTGAAAGACATTCAAATAGCAGAGTCAATCCTAAAACAAATAGCTATTACAGTGGTTTTCAGAATTAGTTCTTCAGTGACTAGTTGATGACTGTGAAACTCCCTTGTAAGTGTGAGAAGCCTAATCTAGTGTACAATTACAGAAAATGAGAAGAGGCTCTACACTTAAGACTAAGGTATACACACTAATAAACTGATACTGATAGTGTGATTGTAACAACTGCACATCACTCATTTAAATCAGAAACCTATTTCCCTGCAGCACCAGCACCATATTTTCCTAAACAACATCCTTAGCCAGACTAGCCCAGGATGAGAGAGGAAGTTTAAGTGTCTAGCTCGTTAGAGAATGCCTATTTGGTATTCAATTATCCACCCTTCTATTTATTCAAAAATAATTACTAAGAACCTTTCATGTGCTGGGTCCTGTGCTATGCACTCCATCAAATTACTCATCTGCGAGTCTCTAGAACCCATTCACTCAACTTGGAGAACGCGAGGAGTCCAGGAGAATGTCTATCAATGAAGGAGCTGGAAGCCTTTTTCCTGACCTGTTTAACAATATACCCTCACGTATTTTCCTTTTAATTATTTGACAGAATGGGTGAATTTCCTTCTGGGTGACACTGATGACAGACTCATATGGAAACTCATGTGTCGTATAGGAACTAAAAGGCCAGGGGACCTGGTAAGGTCTCAGTGCAGGATTTTTCCCAACTGCCATTGAACTCCCAAGATATAACCTAGGAGACACAGCACACAAAAGCTCCCACAAATAGGGAAAGTCTCTTCCCTGACCTGAACGTTAAAAAAAAAACCAAACAGGCCACACCTTCAGGTGTGCAGAGGGAAGGAAAACTACTTATATTTTCAGTACCTGCCCTTCATCAGGCACTAGCCTCTTTTGATCATATTATCTTACACATTCTTCAGCTATCCCTTGCTCAGTGAGGTTTTCATTATGCACCCTAACAAAAATCAAACCCCCCATCTAATGTATCATATATTTTATTTATTTGTTTACTATTTGTGTCTCTCTTTTAGAAGGGAAACTCCACAAGGGCAGAAAATCAGATTCTTGAGGAATACACTGCTGGTCTGACTATAACCCAATCCTCTTCCCTCCCGGTTCTGAACCAACTGAGAAATGGGATCAGATATCAAAAGAAGCACTAATACATTTGTTTGCTTTCTTTCTCTAAAGGCTGCATCCATCCCAGGCAAAATGGGAACTCTACCTCTTTCCTACTACCCACCCCTGAAACCAACTCCTTAATGCATCACAGGGAGAGGACCCAGAAAATCATAGACCTTTTTTACAGGGATAAAATAGGCAGGACATTGTATGAAGGGGGCAGCTCTAGGAAAAGGATGCAAGACACACTAGGACTTCATTACTCAAAGTGTCATCCTTGGACCGAGACCATCAGCCCCTGGGAGATTCTTAGAATTGCAAACTCAGGCCCCATTCCAAACCTACTGAATCACAATCTGCATTTTCATAAGATCCCTAGGTGAGCCATATGCATTTTACGGTTTCAAGAACACATGTCAAATAAACTTAAACACATCAACCCCACCACAGATATGTGGAACAATGGGTATCAGAGTTGCCACATTAGCAGTCAGACAAATCCCTGTTCCTTCCATCATTAGGCACCAGTAATATGAAGAGACAGGGCAGTCTCCTCATTCTGAAATCTCCCAAGAAAGAACAGAAGTGATGATTTAAAATATGAGTTTGCAGTATGGAGATTTCTGAAAGAACTAAAAGTAGAACTACCATTCGATCCAGCAATGCCACTACTAGGTATCTACCCAAAGGAAAAGAAGTCATTATACGAAAAAGACACGTGAACATGCATGTTTATGGCAGCACAATTAACAACTGTAAAGATATGGAACCAACCTAAGTACCCATCAACCAATAAGTGGATAAAGAAAATGTGGTATATATACACCATGGAATACTACTCAGCCATAAGTAGAAATGAAATAATGTCTTTTGCAGCAACTTGGATGGAGTTGAAGGCCATTATTCTAAGTGAAGTAACTCAGGAATGGAAAACAAAATATATATTCTCACTTAGAAGTGGAAGCTAAGCTATGAGGACATAAAGGCATAAGAATGATACAATGGACTTCAGGGACTCATGGAGGATAGGTAGGAAGGGGGTGACAGATAAAAGACTACATATTGGGTACAGTGTACAATGCTCGGGTGATGAGTGCACTAAAATGTCAGAAATTACCACTAAAGAACTTATCCAGGTAACCAAAAACCACCTGTACTCCCAAAAGCTATTAAAATAAATAAATAATAAAAAATACTTTATTTGCTTGTTTTTTGTTTGTTTGTTTTTGGTTTTGCTTGTTAAAGGCAGCAGGAACTTGGAGAGAGAGAGAATTAATCTCTACCTACTCCCTTAATTTCTTTATTTCCTTTCCTCATCTGTAAAAAGGGAATAATAACATCTACTGTATGGGCTCTTGTTAAACTCCAATGAGGTAATATACATCAAAGTCCTTAGTAAACTATGAAGAATTATTTGTAGCACTATTCACAAGAGCAAAGACATGGAATCAACCTAAATGCCCATCAATGATAGACTGGATAAAGAAAATGTGGTACATATACACCGTGGAATACTATGCAGCCATGAAAAGGAACGAGATTGAGTCCTTTGCAGGGGCATGGATGGACCTGGAAGCCATTATTCTCAGCAAACTAACACAGGAACAGAAAACCAAACACCGCATATTCTCACTTGTAAGTGGGAACTGAACAATGAGAACACACGGACACTGCGGGGGGAACAACACACACTGGAATCTGTCAGGGGGTGTGGTGGGGGGAGGGAGAGCATTTAAAAAAATAGCTAATGCCTGCTAAGCTTAATACGTAGGTGATGGGTTAATAGGTGCAGCAAACCACCGTGGCACACGTTTACCTATGTAACAAACCTGCACATCCTGCACAGGTACGCCAGAACTTAAAATAAAAATAAATTTTTTAAAAGTTCATTCTCGTTACATAGAGAAAGCCTATATATCAGCAACCCCTTGAGTTTCAGAAATTCAGCATATTGACTGCCATTGCTGTATCACAGAGAATTTTACAAATATTTTTATATTATCATGCTGGTCAAAAATGTGCAGCAATGATGTCTGTCTGGAAATAAGATGAAAACCTTTTAATATGTTAATACTTAACAGGCCGGTTTCTATGAGATAAAAATAAGGAGCTGAGAAGGAAAAGTTCAGACTGGCTACTGTATTTCGAAAAACAAACAGATGTATTTAGACTATATATAATATATATATATTCTTTCTTAACTGAAAATTCAAAACTAATGTCTATCCCACTCTGCCTGCAATTTGCCAAATGACGTAAATTAGAAATGGTTGTCCTGAAATATGCCCTCAATAAAACAGTCAGTTACCCTTTTTTTTTTAATTAGCAAGTAATGAGCTATTTTGCCTAGCTATACAAAAGCATAAATTTTAAGTTGTCATTTGTTTAAACTGATTAAACAACATATAAATATTTCAAAGATTATAAAGCTTTTCCTTGGGACTCTCTTTTTATGTTTAAAAGAAAACAATGCTAATAGTTTCCTTTTTCCTATACTCAACGACTATTTACCACCCCCTCTTGATGTGGGCTTTCAAAATACAAAGAAGTTCTGGCAAGTTGTCAACGTCCTTTTTCAAAGTCTGTTCTTAAGCACTTGTATAAAAGCATAAAGAGTACTTCTTTGGAGAACTGATAATGTCCCACGTTCAGTATTTGTATATTAAGGACTGTCAGTTACATTTAGTGTATTCATTCATTGGAATCCGTTGTTAATCTGCATGCAACTGATTTCAGGGAAGCAAAGTGATCAGAAGAAGTCAAAGTTAACGTAACAATTCATTTTCTACAAAAAAACAGCCCAAGACGTTATGGGTCCCAATTTCAAAGCAAGTTACTGTATTTGCTAGTTTTAAGTCACACTTGGCAGTTTTTCCAAACACAGTGGTCAGGAACTGAAAAAAATAAACATGTGTTTCCAGGATTTTCTTTTCACATGCCACACAAAAAGTAACATTACAGCTATGTTTTCACTCCCTTTAAAAAGTGCCTCTTAAAGAAGAAATATTTGCTGTTTGTGTTATTTTTAGGTAGATTTTACAAAATAACATTAAAGGGCAAGATAAATATTACTTTCACTGTATAAATGAAAGTATAAACTTCCCAAAGGGATTTCTTGAAAAATCTGTTTTATCATTGTGCAATGATATTTTGTATTTTAAGTCTCATACTACACTTGGCAGTTTTCATCTTCCAGGTGCCTTAAACAAAAGTCTAATGCCATTCCCACTTTGCCGAAAGAATAACTGAGGTAAAGCAAATTTGTGACTTTCCTGGGGCTTACTAAAGTCTTAGCTGCTGTAGAAGGATGAAAATTCACAGGTGTAGTTCTTATTCAAGTTAGAGGAAACAGTCAATCATAAAGTGGGATTTCAGCAGTATATAAAGGCCTCCAGACCCAAAAATATCTCCGTTATTAGTTGGCCAGGTGGCCTAAATCTCCACTCCAACCTTCCCACCCCATCTAAAGCATTGCCTTGAAAAGTTCTGACCTGTCAAAATGTAAATATCATAACTTGGAGGTATAACAATATCAGTCATCAACTCAGTAGGAAGAATTTATTTCTCCATTTCCTAACAAAAATCTGGGCCTACAGAGAATAGGATCTAGGGCAGAAAGTGAGTTGGGTAGAGAATAAAGGATGAAAAGTATTCAGTGTGGAGTTTTTCTTAGGGAGATTAGATGCCAGTAGAGACTGAAGGCTGCTGTGGATAATGGTATGATCCTGTAGCCTGGTTGAGGAAGGAGAAGATGAAAGGATGTTAACATAAATTTATCCAGGCAAGATTGGTGGTGGATGATAGCATAATGTAAACTTATTCAGGCAGGACAGATGGTATGAGGAATGTTTGCAGAAGAAAGGATAATTGGAAAGAGTTATAAAATACAGGCAGAAAAGCAATGATCATGCTCCTTGGTGTTTACCCAAATGAGTTGAAAACTTATGTCCACGCAAAATCCTGCATAAAGATGTTAGGCCGGATGCAGTAGTTCACACGTGTAATCCCAGAACTTTGGGAGGCCAATGAAGGTGGATTGCTTGAGTCCAAGAGTTTGAGACCAACCTGGGAAACATGCCAAAACCCCATCTCCACAAAAAATACAAAAATTGGTGAAACCCCATTTCTACAAAAAAAATACAAAAATTAGCTAGGCATAGTGGCTCACACCTGTGGTCCCAGCTACTCAGGAGGCTGAGGTGGGAGAGGATCACCTGAGCCTGGGGAGGTCAAGGCTGCAGTGAGCTGTAACCATGCCACTGCACTCCAGCCTGGGCAACAGGTAGAACCCTGTCTCAAAAAAAAAAAAGTTTATAGCACATTTATGCACAATTGCCACAACTTGGAAAAGCAACCAAGATGTCATTAAGTAGGTGAATGGATAAACTATGGTACATCCAGACAATGGAATATTATACAGCACTAAAAAGAAATAAGCTAGCAAGCCATGAAAAGCCATGGAGGAAATTTAAATACATAATACCAAGTGAAAGAAACCAATATCAAAAGGCTATGTACTGTATGATTCCAGTTACATGACATTCTGGAAAAGGCAAATGCCAATATTTGGAGACAGTAGAAAGATAGCGGTTGCCAGAAGTTAAGGGGGAAGCTGGGATGAATAGGAGGAGCACAGAGGATATTTTAGGCAGTGAAATTATTCTGTATGATACTACAAAGGTGAATACATATCATTATACATTTGCCAAAGCCCATAGAATGTACTACACCCAGAGTGAGCCCTAATGTAAACTATGGAATTTGGCTGATAATGGTGTGTCAATGCAGGTTCATGGATTATAACAAATGTACCACTCTGGTGTGGGATGGAGATAGTGGGGAGGGCTGTAAGTGTGTGGGGCAGAAGGTGTGTGGGAACTCTCTGTACTTTCCTTTCAATTTGGCTGTGAACCGAAAATGGTTAAAAAACTTAAGTCTATTAAAAAGAAAGCAACTGTTTAACCACTTTGTCTATGATGCCCTTTCTTATTAACCTTTACTTTGTTTTTGGTTTTGTTGTTTGTTTGGGGGATTCTTGTTATCGTTGTTGTTTTTAAGTTACGGACTACTTTGGGACTCCAATGAAAGCCATATGCCATATTCTCTCACAGAGAAAAATTAATATGTACTTCCACACATTCTTACAAAATAATGCATACAACTCAGGTGTTCACAAACTCCCTGAAATTCATTCATAAAACTTATGCTAGCTAATTTTATGGCTTACTGCAAAGTGCCAAGCCATTTGTTAAGCACTATATCATGCTCCCTCTTATTTCATCCAAGCCACAACCCTGTAAGGTGAATATTATTATCATCCCTGTTTGCATATAAGAAAATTTGATTGCAGGAAGTTTTTGTTTGTTTGTTTGTTTGTTTTGTCTTGTTTTTAACAGCTGCTGAATGTTAGAGCTGGGACTCCAATGTGGGCTGATCCCAAGGGCTGATCCTGTGTTCTTAAACATTCCCTACAAGGCAATCCAGCTCTGGCAGATCACGGACCATAGCTAAGCACCTCTTGTTTAAGAACAGGTTAGTTCACCATTATATCATATCCCCAAGCTCCTATTTCTGATATCTGTGAAATGTTCAGGACCAGTGTCTGGAGATTTCACAGAGCTGGGCCTGCATTGGCCTAGAAAATTATCATTTGCTCCTGGTTCAATTTCCACAACTGACCCACCTCTAGCCCCTGCTACCCTAGCAGGTCATACGTGAGACACAAAGCAGAATTTCTCTGTATTTACCCGACAGCAGAGGACTTGGATCATGGTGAATTATTGCCACAGAAAATTAAAAGATTTGATTGGCTCAATGTAAGACTCAATGTTAGTGGCTGAGAAAGAGTACTCCATAGTCAACAGAGATTCACACTAGCTAACACACAAACACATACATCAGCAACAATTTGCAAATACTGAGCAAATTGAGTCAGGCATGAATAAATGAAATAGAGGACAAAAATAAATTCCAATATATTATTATGGCACAGAAGGAGCCCTCACAACACCCTTCAGCCTCAACTTTCTGGCTCCAAGATGTACATACAGTGTTTCTCTTAGGCTAAGCCAACAGAGCTCACCACTTGATGTCTCAGAAACACATCAAATCCACGATGTGAAACACAGAATACACCATTCCCCTTCTAGACATGTTTCTTTGCCTAATTTTCAAATTTCAATAAATGAAATCACTCACCATCAAGCCAAAAAGCCAGAAACATAAATGCTATTCTGAGAGCCTTCCCCCCTCTCATCCCCAACATTTAAATTTCTCATGCCCTGTTGAGGCTCTCCCACTATTTGCTGGGAATGCTACAATAGCCTCCCAATTGGACTAGCCACCACCAGTCTCAACTCCATCCCCACCCAAGTCTCTTCTCTACCCTGTTAGATGAATTATTATTCTAAGATATTGTTCTCTTACTCAAAATTCTCAGTGTTTTCTCATTTGTCGCAGATAGCATCCAAAGCTTTCAATATGTCATAACAAGTCCTAATTTCCATAAATTCCAATTCTATATTACAACCACACCAAACCATGGGCACTAGTTTTTTTTCTCAATGCATTTGCACAGAGAACTTTACCTGCCCTATAGCATATGCCGCCCACAAAATCCTCCCCTCCCCACTACTCCAGCCAGGACACTTTACCAACTCCATCAGGGCCTACATAACTCAAGTTTTGCAAGTTTCAACTCTAGCATTGCCTCTTAGAAGTCTTCTCCAAAAGCCCAACGTGGATCAGGAGTCTTCAATGCTAGATGATCAAATAGGTCTTCAGTGCTAAATGATCAAAAAGCTGAGAAAAAAATTAATTTGAAATCATTTCATTGGTCTGGGTGCAGTGGTTCATGCCTATAATCCCAGCACTTTGGGAAGCCAAGGTGGGTGGATCACTTGAGGTCAGGAGTTCCAGCCTGGCCAACATGGTGAAACCCTGTCTCTACTAAAAATAAAAAAAATTAGCCGGGTGTGGTGGCGGGTACCTGTAATCCCAGCTACTCGGGAGGCTGAGACAAGGGAATCACTAGAAATCGCCTTAGGAGGCACGGGTTGCAGTGAGCTGAGATCGTGCCAATGCACTCCATCCTGGGTAACAGTGCAAGACTTCATCTCAAAAACACAAAAACAAAAACAAAAAATCATTTTATCTAAAAAGATTTTTTTGAAAACAAGAAAACATTTGAAAACAACAAAATATCTGGGGCAAAACCAAAACTTTGTTGGTCTTCATTGCACTGACTTTATGATTTAACATTGTTTTTATGTTTAATTACAAAGGAAAACAACATAATCTTTTCAGTGGTCAAGGCCTGAAAAATCTTGCACACTCTGGCTCCCCTCCTTAGTGCTCCCATATGCAAGATCACCTCTATAATTGCTGCTTTTCTTGAGAATCACCTCAACTAGAATGTGAATTCCTCCTGAACAGGAACTATGTCTTTCCTTTTTTATACCCGGTGGCCATTACAATGCCTGGAAAATACTTGGAGGTCAATAAATGCTTATAGAGAAAAGGAAAAGGAGAAGGAGGGAGCAAGAGAGGATAGAAGGAAAGAAAGGAGAGAAAGAAGGGAGAAGAAAAGAAGTTCCTCCCAGCCCTGAGATCCTTCTAATTTTGCAACTGAATTTTCAGAGCCTCTTTTGCCCCCAATAGCTTTGTTAGCAGCATACAGGAAAGTAGCTTTGAACTTTCGGGCAACCCCCAAGGCAGTAAAATCAGTCCTTGCCAAACCCAGTCTACTCCAACGATGAGTTGATTGTTTTATGGCACTGACCTAGAAAGCCTTTTAAAGTGAATCCAATCTCAGCTGACTTTGAACTCCTGCAAGAGTCACTATCCTTCACCATCTCTGAACTGCTGGGTTCCCAATATATACATCAAGATAGTCTCTGGGCCACCAGGGTCCTCAGGGTTTTTTTAACCAGAGGATCCCAGAGGCTGGGCAGCCTCACAAGCCAACTTCCAAAAAAGTCTTACTGTGGGACCACTCAGCAGATGGTCCTAATTGTGAGTTGCACTCACACCAAACCATGGGTAATGTTCTGCCCTTTCCCCTGAAACCCTATTTGCACAATGACAAAATCCTACAAGTATGGCACATATTGTATTGTTATCCAATAGGTCATAGGGCCCTTTTTTCCATTAAAAAAAAAATAAAAGGCTAAACTGAGACACATGCTAAATGAGAGCCAAAGTATTTTGAAAAGTTATAATGAATTCTTATGAAAGAAATTATATTATGCATAATATAAACATCTGTATTTAAGGAAGATAATGGTTTAGCTCCAGGAAATAATAGCTAAGTAGTGATGACTTAAGCAAATGTTATATAATTAATGGAAATAAAAATTATATACTATTACAGTTAAGGGATGCTTGGGAGAATGGGACAGGAGGTAACTCATATCAATAGACTCAGTGCACTAAAGAGAATTAAAGCTTCTATGAAACAGCCTTCCCCAAAGAGGAAAACTACAAAAAGATCAAACTTCCTGAGGTTCAAAGATGTTAAGTTCTACTATTTAAGCCCCATTACACAAATAGTTACTGGCAATAGCCATTTCTTACCTTCAACAGAGTCAATTCACCTCTTAAAATGAGATATTTAAAGGCAGGCTGCTAGCCTGGTGTCTTGGATGGCAGATCACAGAGTTCCAAAGCCCTTAAGACGTAGCACTAGTTCTTACTAAGTCGTAATTAACTTCATCGGGAGTTACATGATAGCAACGTAGAACAGCATTTGGCTGAACATTTTTAGTATTCTTCCACTTGGTAATTACTACTTCAGTGGGAATTTCAAGTAAGAAACAGAGGGCAGAGTTTGGACCATAAAGAGAAGTATATCAAGTAAATGGCCCAATTTATAACGCCAATAACAGAGTGTATTAAAATCTCCCATGAAACATCCCCATTAATGCATCGATTCCATCACGAATGTGAATTGAACCCCAAACTGATTACCCAGGTTCTGTACTAAGTCCCCGTGAAGGGCAATGTGTAGAGGAGAATATGGCTAGGGAATGGCTCCATATACCAGATAACCACCCTAGAAGGGCATTTATGTAAAAGCTAAGTAAAGAGCTGGACACCGTTGGGCAGCTTAACCACATAATAAATTCTTAGGAGCCATCACAGCTCCTGTCTGGGCATTAAATATCTGAAGAATAAGATTAGGCCACTAAGATTTGGGCTTGTGCTTCAAAATGAAAACCCAATGCTAAATTCAGAATTATACCTATAATGATAGTTACACATTACGGAACTTCAAATTATACAATATACAACTTTTCACTACCATTAATTGTGGAACATAACATTTCCTGAAACTCTATCATAATTATCCTTCAAAAGTGTTTATATTATACATGACCTAATTTTTATCATAAAAACTGAGACTTAATTTTTTTGGTTTGCTTGCTTTAAATTATAGTATTTAGTTGGAAACTAATTTTAGGGTATTTTCAATTTGACATTTGAGTTTAAAGTACACTGAAAAAAGACAAACTTATGCAGAATATAGAAGATTATATCTTAAAAATATATTCTCTTCTTTGCTACCTGTGTTCCTCTAAGTAATTCACCTGAGGCACTTACGAAAAGACTTAATACATTTCCTGAGGGCCAATCCACAATCCCCTTGATGTGGTGTCTGGGCAGACTTTCATTTGAAGGCCATTAACACCACTTCTCCAACCAGCCTTGAGCTAACTCTCCCCTGTCCTCAAGTCTTGAAGTTCACCACCCCCCAACAGCCCCCATTTCTGGGTGGCCATAGCATTGAGAAACAAAAGAAAAATCATAGCAACATGCCCTACCAAGTAAAGCAGACTGCACTCCATAGGCCAGCCCATTCATCAATGCACCATGTTTGTTAACATTCTGAAAGACATTTGTGCAGAGAACAAATTGACGGAGCTCATGTTTATATCAGAAATCTCAGAAATGGCAGGGGATTTATTCGTGGAATCTTAACACCCATTCAGACTGTCATAAAACACAAAGGACCAGATTCAATAAAAACTCTGTCCAACTTCCACAACACTAAAGTCTGTGTGAGCCTTCAAAACAAAATCAATTTTTCCAGCTTTGCAAAGGGCTGTTCAGACTTCGGTAGCATGGAAGCCAGCTGGGGCATTTCCTAACTCATCGCCTAAATTAGTTTCAAAAGTAGTTTTGAAGACCACATTTGATCAGAAGAATTTGCACGCTTTCCTCTCTCTCACTCTCTCCCTTTCTCCTCTTTTTTCCCCCTTTTTAAAAAACACATTTCATAGTACATCACATGGAGAACAAACAACAGAACTGCAGCATATGTCTCATGCAGTTAAAAGCTTCAAAACTGGCCTGTAAAACGGAATTCTTTGGTACACAGTGAAAAAATATTTTTTGATTCCATAATCCATACTGCAGGAAAGTTGGGTGTAATCATTTTTAAGTTGCTGTGTCCATGGACAGCTGTTCTTCATACATACTGAGAATGTTTCCTTTACATTCCTAAAGACATGAGAGTCTGACAGCAAGCCAATACCTTTGGAAATGGTGAAAGCTAAACACACCCCATACTGATGCTTTTACTCTCCCAGCAAACTTTCTCCCACAACTAAAATGTTAAAACTTTTACCCCACAGCCCACATTCTGAGATTAGTCCAATAACTAATGTTCTGTCCAAGTAAAATACATTTTGTCATAGCTTGAAAATGTTACCTTTCACAGAAGTATAGTATTTCTGACCAGCAGGGAACATATGTCAACATTATCTATTATTACCCAATGTCAGGACCAAAAAGGGAAGGTGGGTGGTGGATGTTAATAACGACTTAAGCGATTTCTAAAAGAGGCATTTGAGAAGTACAAAGCCAGAAGTTTCAAATGTTTTGTCTTATTTTCGCTGTGTCAGCAACCTGCCCCCGCCCCCGACAAGAACAAACCTAATGCTGCCTCCGACTTGACGCCTAGTTCTCTTTTCAATTTTAGCCAACGCTTTGCTAAGCTGGAAAGTTTGAAAAATACCCTAGAAAACTTCTCCACCAGAAAATGAAAAACAAAAACATATGACCAGCAATGATGAAAGCAACTCCCACTCGCTAAGAAAAAGATTTTCAATCACAGAAGCACACAGCTTTTGGATTTGAACATTTATTTTCATTTTTCAAGCTACTTGTCTGGTGTTTAGATTTGGGGGTTGGGTTTCTTGTTGGACATTGGAAGAGACAGGGGAAATGCTGGTTGGGAGTGTAATTGTATTTAAGCAATTTTCACAAAGGTAAGCAGAAAGCATTCTCCTCAACCAACAAGGCTACAGGGGAGACAACTGCTCATTCTCAGTTGAATACGGATTCCCCTGCAGAAGGAGTGGAAAGACACCTTCCATAACTGACCAGAGGAGGATATGTGTGTGTCTCTTGCCTTTCCTAACGTTGGATCAAGCTGTGGCACGTAATATCGTGTGAACCTGTGGTTCACCATGCCCCCAACCTGGGCAGCCATGACCAGGAACTGAAAACAGACTTTGAGGCACCACCACTGGGAGCAATCAAATTTTTGTTGTTTCCGTGGGCCATGTGGTTGTATGCAGTGTTTCCCAAGGAAAAGAGACTTGAGTTCTACTTCTCCACATGAACATCTTGGGGAAGAGATTACTTTGGGTCAGGGGTCAAGACTTGTGTCCTGCTTCAGGCCCAGAACAGGAAGTATTGGAGTAATATGTCCCTCGAGTCCTGGAGATTTGTGTAGTTTCCCTTGGGGACTTAGTGTCTCCGGGTCCTGGGCATATTGGAAAGTAGGTTCTCACTCACTTATCTCTTTGGTCGCCTTAAAAATGAATCCTTCCATGTGAAGAAATCATTCAGGAGAGATTATAGAGTAAAGCCATTTAAATAAATTCCTCATGATAAAAAGACTCCTGCAACTACAGAAAACTCAAACCATGGCACAGCATGTGCCACAGACTGGAGGAAGGCGGCAGGGCTTATTGTTTTGACTTTTGGAGGAAGTTATCCCAATTTGTTCTTCCTCATCTCACTCAGCTTCTGAGGACAGAAGTCATAGAATGATAGGTTCCTTCTAGATACCAGTAAGACAAAAAGGAGATCTTAATTACTTATGCAGTCTACATTGCTACCCAAACAGTATTTTAATTGCTAAATGGCAGAAGTTAATATTCATCCCACAATTGAATGGTACATCTAGAATGATCAAATTACAGGGGATTTTCTGCTCTTTGTGCAGTGTTGTTGCCCAAGGCACCAAGCAGAAGAGAGTGCTTTGAGGCAATGTTTCCAGCACTGTGGGAGAGGTGGAATGCCCTCAGTTCCCTCAGTTCATCAGTCCTCATTCACCTACTCCTCTTGGGCCCACGTTGGGTTAGGAGTTTGGTTTTATTCATGGTAGAGGATATAGTTAACTGGCCACGTTTCATTTAGCACATGCCTCCTGTGAACTTCCACCTGAGATGAAAAACCACAGTAGATGTTGTATAAAAATAGTGCTAACTTAAACATACAGAGTGTCTTTTAGCAGAATCATTAAATGTTGAGATGGAAAAGAACCTTAAAGGTTTAGCCTCCTTAGTTTTAAAGTACAGAATTGAAACCCAGAGACAAATTGCCCAGAGGCGAATTTGCTGTCACACACCTTGGCAGATGCCCTGATTCCACTCCATTTTGACATGATATTTTGGAAAACTAAGTGATAGTATTGGAAGCCCGGACCCTGGTCCCCTCTTGGGTGGAGGGAGTTGGGTAGTGATTAGAAAGGGCATGAGGGAATCTCCGACATGCTGACCTCTTGATCAAGTTGCTGTTTACATGAGCTTCTTCACCAACGATTTGGGCACTTTTCTGCAAGTATGTTACTCTTCCATTAAAAAAAGAGGGAAGCAAAAGAAAGAAAAATAATTAAATACAGTTTTAAAATTGTGTGCACATATAATTGCCACTTCTATTTTTTAAAAAACCCTTAGATATTAAATTTAAAATAAAATTAAATACTATCTACTAAGAAGGCTGACAGGTTATCATTCCAGCCCAAACACAGGAAAATAAGAATTTTAATAGAGAAAACAGTAACACATCTTCAAAATAATAATAATTTTCATTTGTAATATACTGACCAGGCTATGCAATATTTTATTATTTCATTTTTCTTGATCTCAAAGCACCTGTTCTCTAAGGAGAAAATTTATTTGTTTCATCATTTTACAACTGTAAAAACTAAAATTCAGTGAGATTTGGTAACTTGACTAATGACTAGTAGCTGTTACCACAAGAAGAAATTGGACATTTTGACCCCTTTCTATCTTAGGCAATCTCTCCACTACAATATGTAGCCAGTAATAAAAATATCTTGCTTTTGTGGGGAGGTAGGATATTTTCATTCATTCCACCCAAATATGTATCAAAGATTAGGCACTTCAGGATTACAAACATGAAATGGAAACCTATCTTCAAGAAATTTGTTTTTTCATGAGGAAGTGAAACAGCTTAGTTTTTAAGATATAAGTTCATTCACCAAAAATTAATCTTACAGGCCAATTTTGTCTTCACTTGCGTTTTGAGATGGCCAAAGTCTAAGAAAAGCTGAAGAAGCATTTTAGGCTGAAATTGCCGAGAATCAAGTTCCTTTTTGAGGCTAGAAACTTTTTTAATGGTGGAAGCGGAGAAAGATTTGATTGAGAGGTTGACATTTTAATTGTTTTTCTCTGCTGGTACATGTCTCACAAATAGATTTTATACTTTATAAAGAGGTTTATAGACATAATTGAGAATATCAAAATGTATTATAATTTTTTTACAATTCGAAATCTAAAAGTATAAAAAATACATAATATCTACCACACTCCACATTAAATTTTGCAAAGGAAAAAAATAACAGTTTGGAAAAGACAAGATTAAAGGATGAAATTATGTCTAGGCATTTTTCCTACAGATGTCAGCCGAAAACCTGGATGAGCTTGGGAAAGTTTGTCCGTAGTGAGCACATTAATTTGTATTATACCCTCCTGGGTGAATGGGTTACATGTTATGCTTCAGAGTTATCCTTGAACCTTTTACTTGTTAATATTATCACAATTCTTCCTTTTTACATTGGCCTATGATTAATGGATGACATTTGGCTGAATTTGGTTTGAAGGTTAATACTCCATGTAAGACTGCAACTTTTGGGCTCTCTTTTCCAATTTCTCAGAAACTTTTTGCGGAAGAATAGTAAAACATATGATGGATCCAAATACAGCTAGCTAAAAGCAGGCAGGAAAAGAATTATGCCAAATTAATACAACTGAATCACGGCATTGTAGAATTTAGCCAATTCCTTTGGACCCTATTATTACCAATTTGGAGCACCACACAGTTACTATGTTTAAATTTTACAAAAGAAGTAACTATGAGGTTTGAAAATACCAAACTGATAAGCTACAAACAAATCAGTATGTGAATAATATAATATTTCTGAAGAAAAAGATACTAAAAAGTCTAAAATGCATTACATGTTTGACTCAGCAATTCCACTCTAGAAATATGCTCTAAGGAAATAATCAGGCATGTGAGCAAATATTTGGCTACATGGAACACTTATGCCAACCATATTTATAATCTTGAAAAGATTGGAAACAACCTTAATGCTCAACACTAGGGGACTGATTAAATAAATAATGGCACGGCCAAGACAAAGAGCGTTATGAAAGACTATTTAATGACACTGAAATGTATCCAACATACATTCTTATGTAAATAGAAATTTTAAAGGTTACAGTAAGATTTGCACTCTTTTTAAATGTGTGCATAAACATGCATGGGTGACGTATCTAAAAGGATGTGCACCAAAATGTTAACGATGGTGATGTTTTTAAGTTGTGAGATTGAGTATGGTTTCTAATTTTCTTCATGTTATCTATCTGCATTTCTTAAATTCATGTAATGTTCATGAATTGCTTTAGTTAAGAGAAAAACAAAGTAGATTTTTTCAGTAGAAAGAAATGGCCACCACCATTCTACAGGAGCATTTGTCAATGCAACAAAAGCAATAGATGCTATAAGCACATTATTTATCTTAGGTTCTTTTCCATTCAAAGTGAAAACCCCTTCCCAACGAAAATGAAAGCAACAAAACATGGTGTTTGTTTTTCATTACTCTACTTTTCTGTGGCCATCCTATAATATTAAGTATTAAAATGGTCTGAGGGCAATATTCAACAGTATCAATTTAAATATAGCAGTGTTGTTCAGTGGGCTATAGTCTTGATATTTAATCTGTTATTATGAGCTTATAAAATCTTTTGGTGTCTCACTTTAATTACTAATAAAAGGGGACAAGCTCTGGGTCATACTCAGCTCTTTGAAGAATATGAGGCCAATCAAACCGAAAAGATGCTTTAGTTTCATTTGGTCCTAGTTCCTGCTTCAGAATAGGATTAAAAATAAATATACAGAAAGAGATGAAGAAAATGAGTCACCTAATTTACATCTAACATAATGCAAACAAGTATTTCTTTAATAGGTGGTCAATACCTAATGCTCAATTGTAGCAACTTAGAAGCAACTTCTTAATGGGAAATCTTAGCATTTTTAATCTTGCTGCAGATTTTTCACCTTGTCAACTTAGAATTCATCTGTTTTTGAAAAAGAAAAATCTTTTACTTGGAGACAAAGGTAAGCCACAGTACACCTCAAACTAATTAAACATGAATCTTTTCTGGAACAATGGTACAAAGAAAAAGGCAAATTATATTTTATAACTCAGACAAAACAGTCATCCACCAAAAGACTATTGCCTTCCTTTAATTATTAGCATAAATCATTCCATGGAAAACTGTTTGGCACACAGTGAAGATAAGATGATGATAAATATAATACAGAACAATAAAAGGAGATAGATTTGCTCTCTATTCAAGCAAACTCGTCCTTGTTGCCAGTAAAACCCTTGAGGGACCACATACGAAGAGGCACCGCAGAGGCCTCAAAGTGCCTATGGTACTTCACATAAGACCGGAATATAACACAGTTCTATTAAGGTTGACCCAATTTAATCTTCAGTAACTGGCTGTTTGTAGTATTTCAACTAAAATAAAACATTTGAAACTCTTGGCTCAAATAATTTTAGCTGTTAGGAGAAAATATGTGGTAGGTATTTTATTCCTTAAGATGGGTTAGGTCAGCATGGAACCGGTAGTTTGTATTTGGCCAGGTAGGGTAATGTGCATTAGGGGATAGAAAAATAAGAATGAGTGCAACCTGGGTTGCTGCTCAAGTTCTATACAGGAGAAGCCTCTTTTCTTCCAGAGAAGAGTGCGGTGCTGACACCTAGGTAACTTTCTAGATGCTTTCCATGTCTTTGGTTTGGAGCCCCACAGCAGATACTTGGAAACTACACTTGCAAGAACTCTGGTTACTTTGTGTAGCAGAAGGACATTTGATTAAAAAAAAAATAGAAAAGAAAAGAAAAGAAAAAGAAAAAAGAAAGTCAAATAACCTAATAAGTCATTATTATTTACAGGCCAACTGAGCAGCTACCCAATGTTCATCATGATCCTCAGATGAAGTCTGTCTCCATAGACAGATCTACACAATCTACGACAAGATTTTTCTGGCAGTTCTGAGAATACCACTCATGTCTCACCTTTCCCAAGAGTAGATTTGCTATGGTGAATGGATCATCATTTCTATAAAGTTCTGTCTAACTTCCTGTAAAGTTCTATCTTCAGCTGCACCTTCCAGCGGCACACTTATCTCTAAAAAATGGTGCATCACCCTGGGGAGAATCACCTAAAGAGACATGTTTCCTATATTGGCAATTTAATCCCCTCTAAATTTCTGTTTTGATCTCCTCCAAGTAATGGCACACCTCTCTTTATTCTTTTTTTTTTTTTTTTTCTGAGATGGAGTGTCGCTCTGTTGCCCAGGCTGGAGTGCAGTGGTGTAATTTCAGCTCACTGCAACCTCCACCTCCCGGGTTCAAGCTATTCTCCTGCCTCAGCCTCTTGATTAACTGGGACTACAGGCACCCGCCACCACAACCAGCTAATTTTTTGTATTTTTAGTAGAGATGGGGCTTCACCATGTTAGCCAGGATGGTCTCGATCTCCTGACCTTGTGATCCGCCTGCCTCGGCCTCCCAAAGTGCTGGGATTACAGGCGTGAGCCACTGCGGCTGGCTTCTTTATTCTTAAATATGTTGATCTTGACTAGAATTCTATCCATGAACCTACCACCCAGTTAGGCAGGGTACTTGATGCCACATGGTTCTTCTGATCGTCTCTAGAAGACTATGGAATACTTCTCCTGCAGTAGAAAATCCCAGCTGTCTTGAACCACAAGGCTAGCTTAGTGAACTTTGCCTTATTCTCCTAAGTGACTGGGATTCACAACACAACATAAGAACATAGACACATGAGAAATATGAAATTTCTAATAATAACCATAGGTTGCCCAGAAAAATCAAGAGTGTTACATTTGACACTGAACAGCACATGTTTCTAGTCTCTCCAGATATAACAGTATTATGAGAAAGAGAAAAATATAAATATAGAGCTTGTTTTTCAAGAATTTTGCCCATGAACATAATTGATAGGCAACAAAGCATTAATAATCAGGGAGAACAGAGCTAAGAGAATGTTGGCATTGTCTTCACTTCTGTTAATGCTTTTTTCAGATGAGCGAAATGTGGTTGTTTTTATAATGTTTATGGCTATCATTAGGTGCATATTATATGTCAGGAAGTTTGCATGTTTTTCACTTAATCTACACAATTGCCCTCCCTTATCCCCATTTTATGTGCAAGGAAATCAAGGTTGAGAAGAATAAAGTAACCTGTCCACTGCCAAAAATCTTGTAAGTGGGAGAGCCTGGGTTCAACTGAGGTCCAGACTCTAATGCCCATGCTCTGTAGCTTAGCAATGAAGGCAGTGAAGAGGGAAAGGCAGGGTTGTAGGAAAGAGGCTACCATTGCATGAGTAAACAAAATCTCAAAAGAGGCTGAAAAATTGGACTCAAAACACAAGCACAGAAAGAAAGATATGCCTTAAAAGGTGGAAATGTACTTCCCAGAGACAGGAGGAAAAACTACATTAAAAATTAAATAGCTGGGTGTGGTGGCATGCACCTGTGGTCCCAGCCACTTGGGAGGCTGAGGCAGGAAGATCGCTTGAGGCCTGGTATTTGAGACTGTAGTACAGTATGATCATGCCTGTGAATAGCCACTGCACTCCACCCTGGGCAACACAGCAAGTCTCCATCAATAAAGAAAAGGAAGGAAGGGAGGGAGAGAGGATAGGAAGGAAGGAGAGAAAAAGAAAGAAAGAAAAAAAGGAAAAAGAAAGAAGGAAAGAAAGATTAAATGGTTTTATATTTAAAAGTGACATTACAACTAAAATAATATTGGATGATCACCTAGAATGTTAAAGTTTGTAGAGGTCTTTAAAGCTACTTACCTACACAGGACAGCATGCTAAAATTTTGCTAAAGAGTAGAATTTATTGCAACAGGTCTGTCTTGGACTTTAGCCAGCCACTTAGTTACTGATCTTATAATTAGTTGCACTCACTTTCCAGACAACCCCACAGTGCAAGCCAGAAGCTCTGAGGACAGTATTCCTAAATCTATATAATACAGTCTTACAAGGTAATAACAATAGTAGCCACAATATGGTAAATGACAAGAGCTTTAGACAGAGAATTGAGTCCTAAATTCTAGCTGTAGATTTACTAACTAATCTTGTGAGCCTAAGAAATGCACTTAACTTCTTTGTGACCCATATTTCTAGTCTGTGTAGGAGGAATTCATTTACTCAACAAATATTCATTGAGTGCCTCCAGTGTTGCACTCTATACTCAATGTATCCACTCTCCTGGAACTGATATCCTACTAAGAGGTAGCAGAGCCAGAAAATCACAAAGGAAGCAAATCCACAAACAAAGTTTCAGAAAGTGGTATGTAGAAAATAACACAGGAAAATGTGAGAGAATATGCAGCAAGGAGGTACATTTTAAGCTTTTACCATATCAAGGCGAGAGATGATGGCTGGCTCTTGAAAATGAATTGGATAGATTCAGGATAGCAAGAAGATAAGATTGACTGATGACTAGATAGAAGGTGGTGAAGGCCATAAGAATCAAGCAGGAGTCCTGTGAGTTTTTCTTTTCAACAACTGTGTAGATGAGGGTGGCGTTTCCTAACCTGATGAAAAATACTAAAGAATGAGCCTGAGAGTCAGTAAACAAGAGTTCTGTTCGTTGGTTTTTAGATATTGCCCTACATAATCTCTGAGGTTGATCCCACTTGAAGAAACATTCCATGAGTCTAGATTGTGACCACATAGGCATTTTGAGAGGTGAAATATGGTGTGAAATAAATTACATTCATGTCAATGAGTAACTGAAGTAGGATAGAAATGGTGGTCAAGAGAACCCAAGACATGTAAAAACTGTGTGAGTCCAGTTAGTACAATTTAGAAATGCAGTTGTCTAATTCACTGAATATAAAGACCAAGAGTAACAATACAAAGAAGAAAGTTGTTGGTTTAGAGTGAAAGTCATTGGAGACTAGCAATGGTGGTCTGGAGATCCATACATGATATGCAGAGCATGGCATATACATCTATCTGGAAGACAGCATGGCAAAGCAAGAATGACGGGGACTACTCTCCGACACTCATTTGAGCAAGCGATCTTGCCTCTGCCTCTTTATTCTCAAAGAATAAATGAGTTAGGAGACTAGAGGAATATGCCTGGGTGGGTTTAGTGTGAAACCTGCCATTTTATTTGTGAGGGCTGGACTTATCACCTCATAAGTGTGAAAACAGGTGTGAAAAACCCCTCCTCATCCTCATTACTTCCAGTAAATGAATTCTTTTTTAAAACCCTTTACTCACACAGTAAATGATTCTAAATATCTCATAGTCTTTATTCCCCTGCCTATTCCTCACCTTCTTCAAAAGAACAATCTAAAACTCTTGCGATCAGGAATGTGGTGTCACGGTAAGTTTAGGGAAATATGGGGTTAATTGCTATGGAACACATTTTGATTTCACTTTTCTACAAGTGACTACACTCGAAAACACTCATTTGCCAGCATCTGCTTCATAGGAAGATGCTCCCGAAATGTTGTTAGGCAGGGTGGGGGACATGGCTGCCCCCTAAAAAGGAACCACATTGCTGGCGTCACGGCCACTGGCATAGGACAGAGGACCACCTGTTACTGTTCCCATTTACAGCCAGAACCAGACACAACCAAGGATCACTCGAGGTGTTACAAGTGAAAGCATTTCATAAATTGTAGTGTAATCTGCAAACATAAGATGTGATTATGATGTTCTTATTCAATCATGTAGAAATGGATGTTGGTTATAAGTGGGGAGAATTCCTACAGCTTTTTCATTCCTTAAGGTTGGATCACAAATGTACCATCACAACCAAAGCTAGTTTTAAACAATCTAAGCAATTACTGTTGCTGAGAAGAATGATGATTTGACACGTGTAGCATCAATTTGACCATAATAGTTTCACTTCAACACTAGGTATTTGACATTCAATAGTGCTGAAAAAAGTAAAGGGCGGTTTTATCACACCTTTTTACATTTGGTAAGTGATAGGTCCCACCCAATTAAAGTTCCATTTTATTTTAAATGATAGATTTTACCAAAAACACCTCACCTAAACCCCTATCTCATCTATTTATGTCAAATTCTAACCTCCTATTAAAAGTACAGAAGCAGATATATCCACTAAAATTGTTCCCTGCCATACTTAGCTTTGCAACACGCTTATCTAATAAATTTTATACCCTTCTTTCCTACCCACAGAAAATATTGGCTTCGCTATTTTTTTTCCTCTCCTCCTAATACCATCCATTCTCTGGTTCTATTATTTCTAAGTTCATGTACTTATAGGTCTCCATTATGACAAGAAAATAAATTATTCGGTCCTTTAATCCTTCCATCCTTAGTCATGTTTTAAAAATGCTTCCTTCTCCTCCTCCGTCAGTAAAGTGAGAATATAAAAAAGACACACAGCACGACATATTTATAATGTAAAAACAATATTTAGCGTAATTGGCTTTGTTTTAACTAATGTGCAGAGCATCTCTAAATGCATGTCCTCCTTTATGGGCTGCCGCTTTCACATGATTTTCCTTTGATGTGAGCTTTTAAAGGCTAAGGACCCATTCTCCATTAAGCCTTTGGCGCTGTAATTCTCCCATCTAGGAAGCCACTGTGTTGATGTCCCAATCATTGACTTTAGTATGTTGAGGAACCTCTTTACATACAGCTAATCATGTGCATTTTTAAGTCTTAATTTACAAATGCATCCAGATACATTGACATAAGGCCGATGCACACCATCCTGCCTCCCTATCTACATCACTAATTTGACAGCATGAAAGTGTTAATGCTAATTTTATTTTGAATTTTCTAATTAAACATTTCTTTTATCCTGGACAGAAAGATTTATCACAGATTATTAGCAAATTACTCATCTTCTACTATTAGAAATAGTTTTAATGAGACCATACCTATTGGGAGGAAATAAGCAACTCATATCCACTCCAAGCACATGCAAATTGTTGCCATGTTTTCCAAATCTCAACTTCTAGAAGTCAAGTCTATACCAAGCTTAAAAAAAAACAGCCCGCCAAATGCAGTGATCAACACATTCACATCAACAAGGCATTCTAAATTCACTGTCTTCCAGGTCAGAGTTAACATAGTAATTTCCGCTCAAAGGACACTGGTCATCAAATCCAAAATCTATTCAAAATAAAAGGACAAAAATGAGATTTCAACACAACTTAGAAAGTCTATGGGTTTATTTAAGAAGTGCTATTTAAGCTGTAAAGGATATCCTGTCATTCTTGTTTTAAATAATTTTATAATATTCTTTTGTTCTTGGGTTACTCTATATCCAAAGAATCATGTATGTAAATGACTCAATACAAGAGTGGATGCCCCGACAATGTTAAACATTATTGTTTATCCAGAAGCATTATATGTTCATGCAAAAAAAAAAAAAAATGGCATTAAAAGCTTGTGGTTAGATCAAAAAACCACAACTGTAATTGTTTATTTATATAACTTACCATTACTCTGTAGTGTAAGTTTACATTTTTTAAAAATTTCTAAACAATGCTGAGTTAGTCTTAGAAGAGTGAAAAATGCATGGCTCGCCTAAATGATTAAAGACAAAAAACTTAGGTCTATGCATGCAGCAAAATGCTTTAATATGGAAATTATTCACTTTGCCCAGGCTTATAGTTTTCATTTTTATGCTGCCCTTGAAACTCCATGATAACAGGGCCATTCAGTGGAATTTCTGCATTTTTCTCTTCAATTCAGGGCAGCTGGTTTCTTTCCTCTCGAAGCAGAAAGCTAAAGTATATTTATCACTCTAACAGTGACTCAAAACAAACAGGAAGTCTTCATCAGCCGGCTCCTGGGCATAGCTGATATTAGGTACTGGCAGAAAGGAAACAGAGACCTCATTCTCTGAGAGTCCGACAGAATGTACATGCAGATGCAGGCGATAACAAAGTTAGGGATGCTCCCAATGACCACCATGTTCTCCCAGGATTAAGTGCTCTTTGCAAGGCTCGCCAGCTTTCAGAGTCTGTGAAAATTCCTCAGGAGTTTTCCTTTCCATTGCAGTGTGAAAGAGAAGTTTGAACTGGATACCACGAGCCTTACAATCCTTGTGAACCTATGCGCCAAAGGAAACCTGGGAGGGAGCTATTCTGGGAGATTTGGCTTTGATCTGGTTGCTAGGAAAAAGCCCTGCTTTTGTCTGGAAGTATTCTGAATGGCTCCTTCAGTCAGAATGAGGCCTGCAGGTCACTGTCTGAATTAAGTGAAGAGGATTTTTTTTTAACACTAAAAATGAAGTTGTCGCTGTATGCCATAATAAAGCTGGAGAGAGCGGACTGTGCTGCTGAGCAATGGCAACGGCTCTTTGCTACAACCTAAACTCCAAGGTATACTGTGAAAATCACTGAAGCGTGCTTGCAGATCAAATATATGCAAATATTCCTCAGTGGCACATATGTTCCTAGAGACCTTTGCCTTCACCTCCTTTTCAAATGAAACCTGTTTCAGATTCAAAGCCCACTTTGTTTTTATTAATGCAAATGTTCACTATCAAACCATTTTTTTTAACCTTACTAATAAATAGAGAGGTTATACAACTCACACCTAACTTTTTTCAGCCAAACCAAACTCCAAATGGATTGCACTGCAAACTACTGATACTAATGCAAAAGTATTAGGCAATACACTTTGGGGGGTCCTTTCAATATTTTCTTTTTTATTTGTCAGCTAATCTCTTTGTTTATGGTAATGTATGTACCTTTGTATAAGGACTTTACAGCCATTATCTAATCTTCACAGATCCTGGTGAGGTAGAAAGGGAGCAAATCTTATCTCCGTTCTACAGATGAGGAAACAGAGATGAAGGGAGGTTGAGTAACAAGCTCACATTTTAAGTGGTGCATTCTGTCCAGATGAAAAAAAAAAAAAAGACAGTATGACACAGGCTTTGTTTTTCCAGGAGTGAGGCTAGATTTTCACCTACCACCCATCTGTTCACCAGTCCCCTTAATGACTGGCATTTCCCAGTGACTGCACACTTTCCACACAATCTGTTGAGAAAACACACAGCAAACTGACCCACATGAGGATCAAACCCTTGACCTTGGCACCACTGGCATCAGATGCTTGTGAACTGAGCCACAGACTGAAAGCCTAATTGCCCCCAAGTAGAATGGGACCAATTGCTCCCCTTCTCAATCATTCTGGGAAAGAAAAGAAGGGGCTACTTGTTATGAATTTATCTAGTCTTGTTCTTCCTCAAGCTTGAAATGTATTTTACATTCCAAGCAAATCCTAAATTATGAGATATAATATAAAAATAGTAGAGAGCTAAGAAGTAAACTACATAAATGAACATTTAATTTTAAGAAAAAAATAAATGAGGGGGAATTATACAGGAGCTGGCACCTTCAGGACCACAGCATCATTGCTGGTATGAAGTGGTTCTTCACCTGTGTTTGTACCTGCAAATCTAGATGGTAAAGATGAGGAAATGTTAACAATGAAAGAGACTGTTTTCCAAATAATATTAAATATCCTCTTTTAAAGGCAGTAGAGGATTTTATTCCTTGGAAAAAGTTATAGTAAAAATATAATCAAAACCACTGGGGTATTAGGTAGATGCTACCTGTACTGATCAAGTGATAGAGGATTATCTTCCCAAAACAGGCTGTGGAAACAACTATGTGGAAGGTATGAGAACACCTTCCAGAGCTTTCAGGAGCAGGAGGAAGACAGCCTAGCCTATCTTGTGGAATGTAAATTACCCTGCAGACCACCAGGCAAAAAACTCGTGAAACCCAAACCAGACATCCCTACCAAAAGATGCTCAAACTAGAAAACAGAAGTGTTTTCAGGATAACATAACTTCTCTCAATCTACCTGTTAATTTACTCAACTTTCTTTTCAAACTGTATACAGTAGTAGATCTGTGAATTGCATATCCATGATCACCACAAAAATTTCCGAAATCTATCTCAGAAAGCCACAAAGTAGATTTAGGTTTTAGTATCAACTTGATGGATTCTGAGCTCTTTCAATCCAGGACTACCAGTGTGTTGAGCCCAACTCTAAATGTGGGCAGGGACCAAATTGCTTTCCCAAAATGGCAACAGGCTAACAGTACCAATTAGCCAGACTGCACAATGGTTCTTCAGAAACTGCTGAAGACCAGCTCTGAAGACCCCTCCTGAGTAGGACCCAAACCTTAAGGCTTCTGTACCCATGCTTATTCACTGCTGCCTGTGCAAATGTTCCAGAAAGCTGGGAGGACTTGGCATTAATTTCTCAGTGTGTCGCCATGGCTAGAGCTAAGCAAAGGCCAAAAATGAATTAGGTAAATATAGGATGCTTCAGGCACAAATGCAGCAGGTGAATTTATTTGCAAATTACTTTTTTTATCTTTCTCACTTAAGATTCTCTTTAGAGACATAGAAGATAACTTTATCAATTTTAAAGTAAAGCAATATTTGGTTTCAATATTTGGTTCATAGCCAACCATACAAAAATACTTAATAAAAGAATCCTTTTTTAAAAGTTATTATGTATTTATTACAGGATTATTGACTTCAGTGATGAAAATTGTGTTGTTAGGGTTGGGTTGACTTAAGACTTTTTTTTTCCTGGAGATTTTTCTGTCATTTAATTGAGTCACCTTATTCCTTCTGCCTCAATACACAACTGTTCCTGTTATTTTTTGAATTAATTTGGATAAAAGCCTTCCGCAAAAGCCATCTTTCTGGATCCACAACCTCCTCTCTGAGCATTTGTTAACACATTACATTATACTAAAGTGAATCCACCCACTAGAAATTAGGCAATCTATCCTGGTTTTAATATTTTTTGAAAGCTTACAAAGTGCTAATCACTAAAGCAGTGATTCCCAGCTCTGGTTTTGTGACAGCCTGGGGTATCTCCAATTACCTCATAGATCATGAAAAACAAAATTCCAAAAAAATTTCAGAAGAAAATTATACTTGTTTTAATTTGAAATATAAATATAAATATCTGCCATAGACATAGGAAGTGTGTCATAGTGCAACTTGGTGGGCTGGATCCTTGTAAGAAAACAAACAATAATAGTCTATTGAAAATCCTCAAAGCTCAAAATCATTATGCTCTCCAAAAAGAAAGAAAGAAAGAAAGAAAGAAATTCTATTTTATTTTTAGGAACTGAAATTCTAACATACACCTTATGACAGGCACAAAAATGAACTAGGACAAAACCCATTCCAGGACATTTCCTGGAGGAGAATACAAATAAGGTGTGTCACACATTTTCATGAATAAAATAAACACGATAATATCTAATAACATCATTACACTATTCAGTGTGCCTAAATTACAGTTATACTGAGAAATGAGAAAATCTCTGGAATAGGACCAGGATTGCTTTTTAATTGTCCATTAGAAAAAGCAAAAAATAAAATCGCCTGCAATGATTTCCTTTCGAGATCATTCACCTTATTTTTGAAATACAAAATCAAAAACATATTGAGACGCATGGTGAGGCTGGGTAATAAACCCGAAGCAAACTGTCTCCTTTCCTCAGTTCAGGCTCAGCAGCTCCAGCAAGCCCACAGTGCCAGCTTGAGACTGGCAAGGCAACTAGCATTGCACAAAAGAAAATCTTAATTTTTCAGTTCCGGCTGATTCCACTGAGAACCTCTTTCTCTCCTCACCTTTTCTTTCTTTCTTCCTTTTTTTTTTTTTTTTCTGAATTGAGGTCTTTCTATTTAGGGATGTGCTTCCATTATATGAGATGTCCCCTAAGCCAATGAAAAACAATGACAATTTTATTTTCACATTAAGATTCCTCTCCCAGGGCCATATTCCATGAATGAATGGCGTGTAGGACACATCGCTAATAATAACATCCACCAACTATGCCAACACAAGTGCAAGAGAAGCACAGGGGAGCTAAGGCGATTCTCCCATACCTACAGTGGCTGGCTCCTTCCAAGAAAGCTGTTGGGTCTGCTTGCTTATTGACTTGTATATTTGCCAGGAAGGTATTCCTTTTACAAAGTAAAAATAAATAGCTCCTACAACTTCTTCCTTGTCTTGAAATCACCATTTCTACTAGAAAATAAACTTGTAAACTCCATCTGTTAAGATACTCGAGAACTCTACTCTATAAAACATACCAAAATTTGTTGAAGGAGCAATACTGGCTAGGAAAGGAACTGGAAACAAGGTCATTTCCCATTCAAATTTAAATGCCACCATGAAATACTGTAGGAAAATCAAACACATCCAGAGTGATTGCACATGCCACAAACTCAACTCATCTGACCTCCCCAGCACTTGTACCCTAGTGTTACTGTCACTGAATTGTCTGGATTCCAAAGAGCATATTGGCTGAGCTCTCACCCACCCTGCGGATTAACTAAGACCATTTTTTTCCCTTTAAATCTCAGGCTTGTTTTCCCTCTGCAACACAAAAGGCTTTTAGTCCACCTACCCACCATCAATAAGCTGGTATGCAAGAAGAAAGCAACTTAGTTAACTGTTGAAACAGAGCATAGAAAAACATACCCAATTTATTCTACAATCTCTGTCATGTATTAGATAAAATGCAAGCTTCTACCCATTCCTCAAGCCATCCTCATCCTCATTCTTTTCATTCATCTTCATCCATTTAACAGGTATTTATTGAGCACCGACTATGTTCAAAGCACTTTGCTAATCACTGAGTTTGTAGCACTGGATAAGATAAAGCAAGTCCCGAATTTCTAGGCTGAATGTCTAGAGCTGAAATTCTCCCCAAGAGAGATAGCAAGATAACAAATAATATTGTTTTTAAATAATTTCAAAAAAGTACAAGAACTATAAAGGAAATACAATTGGATAGAGGGATAAAGATTGATTTGAAAAATAAACATAAAGACAGTGACCTGCTTCTTCACAAATGAGAGGAGAAAATACTCATGGGCACAGCGCTTTAGGCTGCTAGTCCAGGGAAGGGCTCTCTAAAGCTGGGATATTTTAGGTGATTTTTTATTGGAAGAGAGGGACAAAAAAAAAATTAGTAAAAATGCTCTTAGTTGACAATGAGCTTGGTGAGTCCAAGGAAAAGAAAGGAGGCGGGAAGGCTGATGCGTAATGAAAATGCCAAATGAGGTTAGGCTGGGAATTTGAGGGACTTGCAGGTTGGAATTTATTCCAAATGCAATGGGCAGCCTTTGGGGGATATTAAGCAACTTGATCTGACTGACGCTTTCAAATAGCAAAGTGTCTGCTTTCTGGGGATCTAATGAAGAATTGAAGCAGGGAAGATTCAGGCTATCTTTTAGAAGAAGAGGGAAAAAGGGATAAAAAAATAACCGTCATGTTTTTGAGTTGGACATTGAGAGGATGGTGGGCCATTAACTGAGATGGAGATGACTGGGAGGAATAGAAGGCTCCTGGGATTAGAAATTCACTTATTCCACCTAATCCCTCAGAAGTCCTTGAACTCATGAAAAATGGCCTTTTTTCAGCGCTCCTCAATTTTCTTATGTTCTTATCTCCTATGTAAATCACAGTGTTCTGGGTTGCTTGTGTGCTTTTCAATTCCATTCCCATAAACTTCAAACCCTAGCTCAAAATCCAGTTTATCTTTTTTTTTGAGACGGAGTCTCGCTCTGTCGTCCAGGCTAGAGTGCACTGGCGCGATCTCGGCTCACTGCAAGCTCCGCCTCCCGGGTTCACGCCATTCTCCTACCTCAGCCTCCCCAGTAGCTGGGGACTGCAGGCGCCCGCCACCAGGCCTGGCTAATTTTTTGTATTTTTGGTAGAGACGGGGTTTCACCGTGTTAGCCAGGATGGTCTCGATTTCCTGACCTCGTGATCCGCCCGCCTCGGCCTCCCAAAGTGCTGGGATTCCAGGCTTGAGCCACCGCGCCCGGCAAAATCCAGTTTATCTAAGAAGTCCGTCAATTGAAACTCTCTGCATAGTGATTGTTCTTCGTTAATATCCATCTTTCAGGGTTTTTTTTTTTTAATTACACATCTTTTACTCTATTTTATATTCTGCTTCTACTGAATTTAGACCAAATTCCTGCACCTCTCTCCCTTTTTCAGCCCTAACTGCTCCACCTCCCAACTACACCACTTGCATATATCCGGTGCCCCACTGAGCTCTGTTTACCCAATCCTGAGCTCGCCCCTGCACAACCAAACTGGCATTCTCTCCCAATAGCTCTACCTGCCACAAGTTCCTGTCAATCCTTTAAGACCCAGAATGAAACGTCCCCTTTTCAAGAAACCATTTATGGGAGGGCATGGTGGCTCAGACCTGTAATCCCAGTGCTTTTGGAGGTCGAGGTGGGCAGATCACCTGAGGTCTGGAGTTCGAACCAGCCTGGTCAACATGGTGAAACCCCATCTCTACTAAAAATACAAAAAATTAGCTGGGCATGGTGGCGGGCACCTGTAATCTCAGCTACTCAGGAGGCAGAAGCAAGAGAATCGCTTGAACCCCGGAGTTGGAGGTTGCAGCGAACCGAGATCGCGCCACTGTACTCTAGCCTGGGCAACAAGAGCAAGACTCCGTTAAAAAAAAAAAAAAAAGAAGAAGAAAAGAAAAAGAGAAGAAGAAACCATTTTTGACCCCTCCCCAATCAAACATGATTTCATCTCCCCAGGAAGGCCAGGATGAAGCAAGGCAGAGGAAGTAAGAGTACCTGCCTTATGAAGTCATTGTGTGAATTACAGGAGGCAACACACCTGAAATAGACCATATATCACCTGGCCCGTAAGAAGGACTCTTCAACGTTAGGTGTTTTTGTCATTTTCATTTCAGCATTCTTTGGCTGTCTTGTGAAAAACAAGGTTCTTCATTCTATTGTGGTTGTCTTAAACCCATTAGATTAACAGCTCTCGGAGGGCATCATGGTGCCTTCTTCATCTCTGTATTTGGTAGATATTTTATAAATATTTATTGATGAATAAATGTCAAATCTAAAACAGCTCATTTTAAAGAGTTTTATTTCTTTTACACAAATATGTTGGTTTTCCTCAAAGTAGAAATACTATCTTTTTGTTTCTTATTTTAAAATTCCATATTGCCCAATATGCATCTATGTAGGGTGTGCAGTGTGTGTATACCGTACATAGATACTGTGTATATGTAGTATATACTACATAGTGCATACTACATAGATACTGTGTATACTACATATACTACATACTACAGATACCCAGTATCTTTAGTATACACAGCATCTATGTAGTATATACTGTATACTGCAGGGTGTATATTTTTAATTTTCTGGATTGAGTAACTCTTGAGCAATCAATACAAGCAATGCACATATCATGCTAAATTCACCAATGAAACTGCTTTCAAAGAGGGAAACTATCTCTTCATTTATCCTAAACATAAGGAATTGCAACAATAGGGCATCATTCCAGCTCACAAGAATCTTCAGGCCTCTGAAACCCAGAGTTAGGCAGGAGGTTCTTGTTAGTGACATGTGCTCTCTCATCAACATCAATTAATATTTATTGGACAAAGCGTGGATGCGGCACACTATGCTGTGTGTTTTGCACACATTTTTTAAATATGAAGACACTATCCCTGCTTTCTTACATGTGGAGAAAAACAGTGTTCACAACCACAATAAATAATAAGAAACATAAGTGTTTCTATAGGTTTATGAATACTATTGCATCTCATCACGTAAGAAATGAAACCTTCAATGAGCAGGTAGATCTTGACTGGCTTTGAGATATGGCAGGGACAGAAATAAAGAAAAAGACTGTAGATTTGAAACTAAATCAAGGTTGATTGTAGCTTGCATTTTGTTTTTAATTAAATGCAACATGCTAAAATAGGGATAAAAACCAGATTAAAAGATAAACTTGGATTTTCTACATCTTTTTTTCACAAAGTATCACTTAAGTGCAAAAGGATTTCTTATCATTTCTATTAAATGTAATTTTATTATACTCTTTGTTAAAAGGAAGATGTGTAGGAGGAAGGGCACTGGCTTTGCAGTCATATACTCTTTGTTTCTAGGTTATCCCACACCCAAATAATTATAGATGTAAATTATACAACTCTGCCTAAAGGATATCATTTTTCTCTAGTGATGAACTGGTATCAAAACTCCAGAATAATTTGATGTAATGTAATCTTTTGTCACTCTCCTTTGTTCACTTGGGCTTTTTCTCTCTGTTTTTGCCCTTCTGACCTTCATTTCTTCCCTTCCTTCTTCTTCTCCTGAGTTTTCCAGCATTTGTGAATAATTTGGTCAACTCCTATAGCTGAGAGTCCACATCCTCAAGCCGTAGTCAGCGGCTATATTCAATTCTACAGACTGAGTTATTTAACTGCACAAGTTATTTTCTCCAATACACACTCTTCTTTTCTCGGTTGAGTTATAACACATACTTTTTTCATCAACCTCTAAAAAACGTAACAAAGACTCCATTCTTACAAACCAACTCAAGAATTCAGGATAATTTTTCATGTAGCATCATCTATTAAGTGTTCAATATTTCCAAGCCACAATCTAACTGCCTATGGCATATCCTGAATTTTGATTAAAAAAAAGAAAAAGAAACTTGTCCAATTCTATCTGTAAAATTCATCTTTCTTGATGTCTGATTGACAAACTACCTCAAACACTCAAACCGAAACAAGTGGGTGATAAAACCACTGAGATAACCATTGTCTGTTCTGTTTCTTAATTTCTACATACTTCTTTATACCTTTAGTGACCTCATATCTAGTAGAGCCTATAGGAATTACATGTTTGAATTAAATAAATTTTTGGTCTTTGTCTTTCTGCCTTATGGATAGATTCTCTGCTTAGCTACTGATATTTATTTCTCCATTACTGTTCAAATTAGCTAAGTGGCAAAGCCCATAACCTCAAAAAAAAAAAAAAAAAAACTATTTAGCTCTATTTGAAACTAAAGGATCTCTCTCAATTTTGCATCTGGTATTTGCTCTCCAACATAATTATAAGAATATATCCACTCTTACTACTCTTGTTTCTTTTTCCTCCTCCTAGAAAAAAAAGTATATTAAAATTGAAGGCATTTATTTTTAATTCATCAAAATTGGTCTTGGCCATTGCATTTGTTTGCCTTTTTACCTACTGAAAGCTGCAATTTGGAGAGTAATGAGGGAGAGAGGTCACTGAGAATAAAGACATTATTTGATATCAAAGTAACATTACAATAATAGGGATCTTTCCCCACATACTTCAAAACTGACTCAGAATTTAGAAAATAAAGTACAATTACTTTTTAAAGTTTTAAAGTGGAAATTTAAGTAGAAAGTTAAAAAGTTTAACTACTTTATTCTTAAATAGCAAGCTCCCACAAAGGTAGATTTTAGTCTATTTTGTTTACTACTGAATCCCCAGGCCTAGAACAGTGCCTGCCACATAGTAGGGGTTAGCTCAATAAATAAGTGTTCAATGAATAAACTACCTTACCCAAAAAAAAGTTGAAACTTGTTTACTAGCTGTCAAAAGTTGGTTCCTTCATGTATAAAATAGCATCAACTGTGTAATTTGCCCCTACTTCCTCCTTTTGCAGAAAGCCAACAAAAGAACCGTAACTTTTTACCTAAGGATCAAAGGTGTCAACCTATTGGCTCATGCTCCTTTAAAGTCTTGGATAATAGTCTTTGGCTATTTTTAGATAATTTCTTTTGTTTCAAGCTTGAAAAGAAGTATTAACAAAGATCAAAAAAAATCACTGATTCAGAGCAGGAAAATGCATATTAAGAAGATCAAAATATAGTATGTAGAGGCTGTGAGCTAGCCTTCCCAGAACACAAGCCAAATCTTGCTTTAGATACTGAAGTATTATATTGGTCTCACTTGGGACCCGTCAACATGAAAGGAATGGGGAGGACTTGGAGAGTAGAAATTCTAAATGGGAGGCAAAAATAATTTTAAAATTATAAAGTGACCCGTGCAGTCTCAATACATAAAACAATAAGCCAAGAGATAGAAAAATACAACCAAATTCAAACAATAGCTAACTCTAGATGGTGGAACTATAGGTAAGTTTATTCTCACCCATAATTTTCTTTATGTCCAAGTACAATATGTATGTCAGACTAGTGCAGTCAGAAAGAAAATAATACACACAATTTTTAAACTAAGAAAAGAGCCAAGGGTAAAAATCATATGATATATGAAGAAAACTTAAAGGATTAAGATTATACAGCCAAAGAAGAGAAGGCTCATGGATAATTTAATAATCTTCATTGCTTAAAACAACCATGGACCCAAAACTATGGAAAACACATAGAATGGGTTTATTTCTCATTTTTATAAATATAGATAGATAGATACATACATACGTACATACATACATACATACATACATACACACACATAGTTACAGGAAGTAAGCCTCATAGAGAAAGGGCAAAGGGCACACAAGCTAGGCGAAAGACAAAAGAAAAAACACCCAGATAATTACAGTATTGCTTAAGGCAGCAACTTCATGGTGGGATATGAAGATGGAGAACATGAAAAAGGACAAAGGGGTTTGCCTTCTCAAGAGGACATTGCAGAATCTCAGGAACAGGTGTGTTATTAAAAGGAGACATGTTTAAAATAAAGGTTATAATAGAATTCCTATTGTACCATAATTTAGGTATACCCATGGAAGTATCCTATGTGTGAACATACATTCTAGGGTAGAAAAATATTTGAGAATCCCTAACCCAGGGTCTTCAAGGTGAAGGACCCTGGATTGCCACAAGACAAGATGGGCAAAAGCAGTTTCTCTTGTAGGCTGGGGTAGGGTGATCAGGAATGAAAAGTCTTTTTGAAAGGAACCAAGAGACCTCAATTTAAGCTCTGTCCCACAAAGCTAACTAGAAGCTTTCCTAATGTCTATATATTTTGTTATATCCAAAATTATTTGGGAAAGTGCAAACCCCAACTCTGCAACCTCCTTGATGCATTTCATGGTCAGGAAGTTGTACTATAAACTTTAAAAATCTTCCATTTAGCTCCCATTTACATTCAGTTTCTCTCTTCCAAGTTGTCACAGGGGTAATAAGCAAGAAATAAACATCATCTACATAATAAAGATGGCCACCTTCAAGTATCATGATTGTACCATAAGTAGGAATATCAAGAAATCATACTTTTACTTAGAGGAATTGCTTTACCAACAGAAACGTCAAGAATGTCAGATGCCTTGGTTAATTGAGAAGACACTTGGAGGACATGCGGTGTTTTCCAGGCTCTTCAAATCTCATTGCATAGATGGCTATCTCCCTTTGATATCATGACAAGGACATGTGACCACATGTATCTAGAATTAGAATGGTTCAGGCCAGTTCAAGCCTTCACACTTTCACACTGGTTCTGCACCAAGCAGACAGAAAACACATAATAAAAATATAAATCTTACATTTAGGATAGGAACTGCTATCAAACTTTTCTCTTTTCTCAGGCAGTGCCACACCTGACAAAACACAACCAAAAGAAGTATTCAACAAGAAATTCAAGTGGCTTCATTCTTCAGAAAGGAATAGTAAGGATTCACCCAGCACTTACTGTGTGATGACTGCTGTACTGAACATTTTACATCCTTTATTTATCTGAGGTCCTTAGGCTATCTAGTTCTAGCTATTCTCCCTGAAGTTAAAGTTGGGCAAACTCAGAGGTCCTTGGAAATCCCTGCCACCCCACCTGCCCCTAATAGTAGCCAGAGAGGTAGCTAGACTAAGACCAGGAATTACCTAGTCGTGATCACTCAAAGAGGATGAAGACTCCATGGTACAATTGGATGGGGAGAACTGAAAAATTATATTTTTATTATGGAAGGTCTGGCACCACTATCTTGCATCAGAGCAAATTCTGATGGAGTTCCAAACCTGAATCATTCTCCTCAGGGTTGTTGACTCACCGTATTTGGCTCTTTGACATATCACTTGCTCATTCTCTCTTTCTCTCAGCTTTGCTGCACACCCTCCTGAGACAGAAAGGGTGCATGAAATTGGTGAGAGGTGACAGAGCTCAAAGGGCAGCATTACCCTACTTGTTCCAAGGTGTAAGCCCCGGGACTGTCCTGTTACTCTCATCTCTACTCACAATGCTTTTATTTTCTGATGCTTATTGAACCTCGACCAAAAAGCTTTCCACATTCCCATCCCCTCTTCTTCATTCCATCTCCCTTTCCCTATCTCATCCCCCTACCTACATACACATTCACACACACACACCCCCCACACTCATACTCACACGCATCCCTTTTGCTTCAAAGGATATGGGTATCATATACTCAACAGAGAGAAAAGAAAACATTCATATCTCACCGAAGCCATATGTATGTACCTTAAGTCAGAATTTGACTTGTTTGGGAGTGGTTTCAATGTATTAGTTTCACAGTCACTAATCAATACCACAGAAGAATTCATTTCAAATACCTTTCTTTTAAATGGAGCTTTGACAGCCCACGTTTAGGGCAGACACTAAAACTAGAAAGAATTCTTTCTGCATCGCTTTTGTGAATACAGGATGTTGGCAAAAGATTATTAGAGTAGCTCTTTGCTGGCAGTTTCTCTTTGTTCTCCACATCTCGGAAACCTGCTAAACTCAGCTGCACGTAAAACAAAGCAGAAGCATTTTGGTGTGGGCAGCGATGCACCCTTTGGGTAGAGGGCCACATAAGTATTGGAGAAAACACTGTTAAAAGTCAGCACTACCTCCCAAGTCGGTGATTCCTTTTCTCGAGGTTGCATAATGCTACATGTTGCTCTCCTACATTCGTCTGGGCAGTGGACGCTCGACTCTCTTACTCTTCTGGCCTATTTTGAAGGGATGTGAAGGAAAAAGCTAAGGAAAGCCTCAAAGGTGGGGAGCTCTAAGTTTATGAACAGCAAGAAGGCAGCCATATCCTTCTGCTTTGCCGTGAAAATCAAGCATCACCTTATCGTTTCCTCACCAAGATTAACTCCTGCTTCCTGAAGAGTATTTCTGAGGTAGAAAGCAGAGGTGGTGAAAAAAGAGGGAGCTGAAAAGTCCAATCTGTCAAGCTCCATTTTAGAAGAAAGGAAAACTGAAAAGTGAACATATTTAACACGAGCCATTTCCTGCACTCAGGAGGGAAGAAAGCATGCTAGGAGCTCTGTGCAGGAGGAGATCCGCACTGGTGTTATCTCTGACCTGCAGCTTAGCCCCAGTGTCTCAGCTGCCAAAAAGCTCCCATTCAACGTTGTGCTGAGTTCATCAATGCTCCCCGTGTCAGGATCCTAACAGGAAAAAGCAGGACAGACAGTCTCTCCATTCAACCGCCTGGGGACCCCATGACAACTAAAATCCCCTCGCAGACCGTCCATATCAACCTTCGGCAGGTCAGAGCATGCAACCCCTTCAGAACCACAGGCTCAGGCCCACACCCTTTCCCCTTGTCAACATTGTCACTTTAAACAGAACATCGAGCCTTATCACGAAACCTGAAGTAAGTATGACAATTAAGATGGATTGCAAAGCCTGCTTGTGCTTCACAATTAACAATCACTTGGCAGCAGGTTCCACGCAACTGTTGGGGGGTATGGCAAGAACTTTATCCCTGCTTAGTGCTGCATTAGCATATTTAGTAGGCTGAAAGACATAATTCCTAAGATATGAACATATTTTTGTCTTTTTTAAAAATCTGCAATTAAGCTATAATATGTAGAAACTCTGCACCAGGCAATCAATGTGCAAATACCAAGATGGAGTTGGGGTAAGGAGGGCAAACAAAAGAAATGTTCCCCCAGCATTGGTAACAACCTGAACCGGTGGCTGCTTCCAGAGTCACAGGTCAGCTAGAAAACTGTGGCTCTTTCCTGTTCGTGACAAAATGGGGGAGCGGGGGTCTTGTGTTGCCCCACTGCTGCTGGCATCAGGTGAAACATCTGTAAGAGCATAGCTACCTGCTTTAAACCCACATATTTAAAAAGCAAAATAAAATCAGCCCCTGAAGTGACCCTGGTGGTTACTTAACAAACTAGGCATTTTTCACAGAAAGCACCTTTTGATTCTCAATCTCTGAGTAATAAAAGATGTTGATAAAAATCACAAAGGCACTTTATTCTACAAATGTGAGGGCTTTTCCTCAAACTTCCCATTATTTTCCTTAGTGGTTGGCACATGTGCCACACTGATGAGAAGGGCTCAGGGAGTGCAGAGCCTGGACCAACGTGATGTGCCTAAAGACAACCCAAACTGCCATTCCTAACTTCTCCAGTGTGCTTGTTGCATAGATTCGGGCCTACAGTCCAAGCCTCTGTTGGGGCTGCAGAGGGAAAGAAACACAGCCAGATCTTTCTAAGATAGCCAGGACTTTGTCTTTCTTGACATCTGGGTTGCAAGAAGGCAGGATATCCTGCCAAATATATTACAGCTGTGAGACCCACCTTGTGATTAAGACTCAGCCAAGGCTGAGGAACACAAGAGACAGAGGTGAGGAGTTTTCTGGCAAAGAAAGCTCACCCTCTACAGATACCCCCTTTATAAAAGAAAACATACACACACACACACTCACACACACACAAAGTTTAGGTGAGCAGCTCTCTAGTTGCATAAAAGGAAGCATATGAAAGTAACAAATGCAATTTAGCACACAAAGTCTTTCTTTACAAAACCAGAAAAGTAGCAGATTAAAGCACCTGGCAGTCTTGGCGCGCCAAAAGAAAGTCTTAGCTGTGACAAAACAAAACAGGTGTACAGGTATAAAACTTTTGCTTTCCAATAATGCCCCTCTCTTCACTGGAATGCTTTGACAGGTGCAGAAGTTCAAGTTACAGTGGGGAAGTAGCAAATAAATACACAGCATTAGCGTCTGACGTGCTTGCTGAGCACCCGGCGATGTTAATAACTGGCAAGGTACACTAATCTCTGATTGCAACATTTGGTTTACCTTAATCTGGAGGGACAGCTGTATTAAAGAGGGAATTATACTAATCAGTTCAAGGCCCTTGCATATAAAACTTCCCATTAGGCTTAAAGTACACCAGCTTATGCTCATTCTCTAGGAGCCTTACATCTGGTTCTGAATAAGGCTGCCTCTCATTTGCAAGGTACAAACTGAAAACAAGGGGGAGGGGGGCTGACAGTTGCTGGAGGATGGGTGATAGAAGAGGAAGCTACTAATTCTTTGACATTTTTAACAGCACAAAACTAGCTTCTAGGCATCTTAATACTAAAAGAAAAAAAAAGCATGTGTTATCAACCCTAGGCCATTTTTTCCTGTTACCGGAGGTGACCAACATAAAATAAAATTGATGATGTCAGTCAAAAACAGCTAAGCACAAAGCTTGGCTTTGTTATCTTAAGTCAGAAGGTAAGATAGGCCATGCCATATGGCTCTAATCCGTCCCTATCTCCCATCACCTAACAGGAAACCTTCATGTAGCATGACCTTATTTGGCTGGTTCCAGGTTAGGGCTGCCCAAAGGGGATTTTTCTGTTTCTGCTATATCCAAAGGTTTATGTTGATTTTTTTTCTGAGCCCTGCAAACTATAAATCCGACTGATTACTCTGCACTCTTTTGCTTGACTGAGCCTTTACAATCAGACATCCCCGTTAACAATAAGCTCCTAATGAATCAAACATCTATGGCATTAGTTTCACCTAGCTGCCTCTTTCCCATGCACTGTGCTTCTTTGTCAGACCTGGTTTGATGAGAAAAGCTAGTGACACTTGCTGCACCTATTGATAAACAATTCAGTAATGAGGGGCATAACAAAAATTACCTACAACAACCTGATTAAAAACGACAGGCAAAGCGTACTCCTTGCCCTATAGTGAAGGTAACTCTGGCACTGTGGAGGGAAAATAATGAGGTAAAATAAAATTTCCTCCTTTACCACAGAGTTCATTTCTGAATGTGTGTTTATGAAGTGATGAAAATTTTTTTAGCAATGTTTTACATTCTTTCAGGCTATGTGATTATCAATAATGTTAGGAACTCCTAGAATTCAAGATGCTTCCCTTTCAACTTTCTGAGATGAACTCTCTGCTTTTTCTACTTAAATTTTTTGAATAACCTAACTAATATCGAGATCTTCACTTTCTTTCTCAAATGTGAGTCTAGTCATTGAAAAACTTAACAGTACAAGTAATAATAATTAGTTAAGTGTAGCATGGGGAAAAAAAGAAGAATTCTAAGACACACACACATAATTTTTTGAATAAAGTAGAAAAACTTTATGGACAATATCACCTCTCTAAAAGGAATAACTTAACCTTACCATGGGCATTGAAGTTCTTTTTATTGGGGTCACCCAGAGGACCTTTGCAACCTCGAAACAAGCTTCTACCCAGGGGAGGCCAGGCTCTCATGAAAGCTTGATTCAAAGACAGAAATGTGTGGGTTCTGCAATTGTGTAGCAGCATGTTGGGAGGGTTTCCATCCGTGCACAGATGCACTTGAAAATCAAATATGGACAAGAGGAATGTTTTTTGGAGATGGAAAATGAGTGCTGATGACATGTTTATACTTCACAGATGGATCCAGTACAGAACCATTTTTTGTAAAGAAACAATATCCACCATTTGCTAATTTTTTTTTTTTTTTGAGGAGCTACAAAATGGTGGCACAGAAGTGAATATTCCCATCGTACATACTCCACCTGTTCCTTGGTCTTACAACTGTCTTCCATCCTGAATGTAATCATTGACTATTGTAGTCTTATTTTTTCTCAAATGTTATCCAAAAGGATGTGAAAAAAGAAATACAATACACAAAGGCACTTGGAAGAGCGAAATTATTTGAAAGGAATTTACTACATACGAAAAATTGGAAGATGACAAATGCTATTAAGTAACAAATGCCGAATTTAATCTTGAAAAATTCATTTTCTTATTGGCAAATTTTCTCCTTGTATCTGATATCAAATCAATTTTTGAATGTCTTCTATCAAGAGTTTTACATGCCTTCTTTATTCCTTTGGCCCACCATTTGCCAAATACCACTCTTAGGTATTGGAAACCCTGGAAAATGCAAACACTTCAAGTTAGATTAATTCTATTTATTGGCTTATTGTTGATACATTATAGTGATAAATATTTCATAGTTATAAATATGAATTAAGATAACATGGAAATGCACAATATATATAGGATATATATTTATAAGATAGTCAAAAACATTTGCGTGCCAAAGAACATAATTAATAACATTGTTTGTAAACTTTGCTTCCTTAACAGAAGATATCAGAATCATCAAATCTTAATTTATTGCCACATCAGTAATATTAATTTGCCACTTCCGGTGTGAAATATTGACTAAAGTGATCCACTTCAAAGATACACATATCAAAAAAATAATAAAGGTATGGATGTGAAATATGAAAATTAATAGTTTTATTTGTGCAGTATTTAACATATTCTGAACATATTTTCATACTTGATGAATATTTTTAAGTGTTCCAAATAATATATAACATAGTAACATTAAAATTAATTATTTTCTTACTATTGATCAAACAAACTAATTTTTCCTGAGGTTTTACCTTTCTTACCATCTGTATTCATGACCTACTGAATTCCACAGCTGACTTTAGTGAATAATATTTTTATTCTAAGAATTAGTCTGAGGCTAAGAATTAAAAATAGAATATGAATCCAGGCAAATGATCAAACAGCCTGAGACTGGATAACAAAATCCTGACAATATGCATAAATCAGCATGTTCTTGCTACCCTTCGTTTTCTGGCAGAGTACCAAACATCAATCTGTGGTTTCCCATTCGATGATCCTAACACCTTGTTATCATCCTGGTACTAACAAAAGCCTGTGTAAACCTCTCCAAAGAAAGCAAGTCTTGATTTTTATTACTGGATTTTTGACACATATGAATAAGGCCAAAACATTTCATAAATCCTTAATTATTTTTTGCCTATACATCAAAAAATAAGTTTTAGTCAAAGCCTTAATGTAGTTTTAGAGTTTCACAGAAAATATTAGTACTCTACTTAAACGTATTAAACTTTGAAATAGTCAAAAAATGGACGTATAGCTTTCCAGTTATAGCACTTCTTACATAGTTACGTTGTTCATCATCATTTTATAAATACATAGAATATAGAGCTGGAAAAAATTAGAGATCATTTGTTTCAATTCTCTTATTTTAAATGTTAGGGAAAGAAGGTCTGAAAGGTAATATTCAAGTTCACATAACAAGAGTGCAGAAATTGCTTTCAGAAGCTTGCTTCAGAACATTCTGTTTGAATATTTTGTAATGATTATAGTGGACTAATTTTGTGTCACTAATCACATTTTCTAAGTACTATATCCAGTATTATAATAATCATGTTGGGAGAATATCACACTAAAAGGATAAGTGAATAATAAAAAAAAGTTAATCATCTAGATTCTCCCAGCACCTAAGATGTTGCCTGGATGTGAGGTGTCTGTCTCGTCTTTAAGGTCATTAGACTATTAGTGAATGAGTTAATAATGTGATAATACAACCGGGTCCCTGCTGACAATCAGAGATTATGTAACTTATAAAGATGCTGTTGACCAAGGAACAGCTTAAATGAGGGACTTTCTGGCTCAATTATATTGCTCTACCTTACAGTATTAACATACTGGCTATTCAACTACATCATTGCTATCATTGCTATGACGTTGTTTACCATCCAAATATTTAAAAATTAAAACTATAGAATCATAAGGTATGCTTTCTGAACCAAAACAGATGAAGAAACTCTGTGGAGATTAAGTGATTTCCCAAGATCAAACAGGTACTTAGATATATCTAGAAACAAGCAGTACAGGATTACAACATTTATTTAACAAGCAGATTTTGTGTCAAGTCTGTGATAACTAACACCAATTTATCTTATGGAAAAAAATGAGCAGACCCTTTACTTTGGGGGTTAGGCATTATACCATTGCAAGAATAAGAATAGTCACTCTGGAGAAACGATAATTTTACTTGATCAGCAGGTATACAAAAAGATCACACCCTTCTATCAAAGTAAAAGAGTAAATACCAGTTAATACAACTGAATATCATGCTTTTGAAACTTGATTTCCTTTTTAAGCCTTTCCCTGGTTTCTATTTTTCTAATCTGTCATATTTATTATGAATATGTTAGAAGGAAAATATGGTAAGTGTATATAGCATCACAGTTGTCTGTAGAATTGATCTATAATTTTTTTGGAGAGGTAGATTGGGGTCAGAAATTTTCACTTAATTTTTTATCTTAAAAAGTAGCATGTTTATTATAGAAAAAATTATAAAGATAAGCAAAAAGTAAGTAGATAGATAAATAGATATATAAACTAAAATCTTGCTTCTCATGATACCATGTTAGTATCTAGCTTTTCAGAGTTTCACCTGTGCAAATATGCACACATAAATATTTTATCACAAAGATGAGGTCATGCTATGCAAAGCATATTTTGATCTGACTTTTGCTCCCTAAGAATGCATTGTGAATTACTTTCCTGGCAAAAGAAATAGATCATCTTTTTGCCATCAGAATAGTCCAAGCCACCATCATCTCTCACCTCCTCTATTCGAAAACCATACTAACTCACTTCTGACCACCTCTCCAGATGACTTTGTGCATTACAGCCAAAATGAGCTATTCAAATGCAACTCTGGTTATGTCATTCCCTCTCACCTTCTTAAAACATTTTATTTGTCTATATCAGAATTTCTCGAACCTGAGCACTGTGACATTTTGGACCAGATAATTCTTCTTCTTCTTTTTTTTTTTTTTTTTTTTTTTTTTTGAGACAGGGTCTTGCTGTTACCCAGGCTGAAGTACAGTGGCACAATCTCGGCTCACTGCAACCTTCGCCTCCCAGGCTAAAGTGATCCTCCCACCTCAGCCTTCTGAGTAGCTGGGAACACAGGCGCGCACCACCATGCTGGGCTAATTTTTGTATTTTTGGTAGAGACAGGATTTGGCCATGTTGTGCAGGCTGGTCTCGAACTCCTGGCCTCAAGCAATTCTCTCACCTCAGCACCCCAAAGTTCTGGGATTACAGGCACGAGCCACTGGGCCTGGCGTGGACCAAATAATTATGTGTTATGGAGAGCTGACCTGTGTATTGTAGGATGTTTAGTAGCACCACTAGCCTCTACCAACTAGATGCCAATAGGACCTTCACCAGTTGTGACAATCAAAAATGTCTCCAGACAGTGCCAAATGTCCCCTGGGGGACATAATTACCCCCAGTTGAAAACCACTGGTTTATGCCAACAACCAAAATCCACAGCATAGCACACAGGACCCTGCATGCTAATCTGGCCCCTCCCTGCCTCTCTAGCATCGTCTGACTTGACTCTTCCTCTTGCTCTTTGTCTTCTTCAACCACACAGGTTCCTTTTAAGTAGCCTAAATTTATCTGCTCTGTCCTGCACAAGATGTTTGCCCATGCTGTTTCATCTGTCTGATAATGTTCTTCATCTATCCATCTCCCCACCTTTTGCCTAGGTGACTTCAATTCATCCTTCAAATTCCATTTGAAGAATCACCTTCTCAGAGCATCTTTTCTGACCTCTTTTAAGAAGTGTTGGCCAGGCACGGTGGCTCACGCCTATAATCCCAGCACTTTGGGAGGCCGAGGCAGGTGGATCACGAGGTCAGGAGATCGAGACCATCCTGGCCAACATGGTGAAACCCCATCTCTACTAAAATACAAAAAAAAGAAAATTACCCGGGTGTGGTGGCACACGCCTGTAGTCCCAGCTACTCGGGAGGCTGAAGCAGGGGAATCGCTTGAACCTGGGAGGCAGAGGTTGTAGCGAGCCGAAATCGTGCCACTGCACTCCAGCCTGGCAACAAAGCGAGACTCCATCTCAAAAAAAAAAAAAAAGTCTGAATCCTTTGCTATGCGCTTTTATGGAACAATAGGCCTTTCTCTCAGACCTGCTATCTCCTTTTGTTTTAAGTGCACATTCATTAATATGATTGTTTCTTTACTATTTCCTTCTCTAGACTCAAAGTTCTGTGGACAGGAGCCTTGGTATTCTGAACACCTAGCACAGTGGCAGGTGCACAGTAGAAACTTGATAAATACTTGTTGAATAAATGGCTGTGCCAGAATCACTATATTTAATGAATGTCATAATTTTAATGAATGTACCATGCATGCTCCTACCATTCTGAGATTGGGAGTAGATTTTGAAAGCTGATGAGCTAAGTAAGAAAGTTTCAATGATACCTTTCAGGAAAGGCAAGTCTTTGAGAGTTTCGAGCAGAGGTGTGATGAACCAAAACTTTAGTTTAGAAAGATCCATCTAACCGTGCAAGTGAAAGGAAGTGGAAGCAGAGAGTTCAGTCAGAAAACCATTTAAATCATCCGGTTATACAGTAAAAATAAATTAGGATGGGTGGTGTTGGTGGAACTGAAAGAGACAATTATAACAGAAATTGTGAAATAATTAATGGAACCTACTGATGTGTAGGATTTAGGGGGAAATGGACCAAGGTAGAACAACCCAGAGACAAAACATTCACTCTGTACTTCTGACTATGCCACTTATCATTCAAATGAGGAAGAGCTGGATAACTTTTCTACATCAAAGTCAATCTTGACTTGCAAAGTAGTCAAAAGGGCAACAAAAATCATTTATCAAGCTTGAAGATCATGAAAGAGTCCACTATTCTCCATATGCTTTGTTTGTTTGTTTGTTTGTTTGTTTTGAGTCACCCAGTTTGGAGTGCAGTGGCACAATCAGGGCTCACTGAAGCTTCAACCTCAGGAGCTCAAGTCATCCTCCCACCTCAGCCTCCCAAACTGCTGGGATTACAGTAGGTGTGTGCCACCACACCTGGCCTCAATATGCTTCTAAACGGAGAGAAGAGCCAATATTCTCAAGTAAGGTCATCCTTACTTGACAGAGTTGAAGCAATTTTCCTGAGCCTCAGGTTTAAAGATGAAAAGGGATGGCTATCTCACATCTATGTCAAGCTATATCCCAAGGCCTCACTGGTATTAGAATAGTGGCTGATGGGGATCTATAACATCTCTATTCCTAACTTCTGATAGTAGTTCCAACTCTGCCAACAGTTACAGGTGATATATGTGTAAGAAGAAAATATGTTTCTCCCAGCTATAAAAGGATGTGGCTTCATCAGACTCTGTCTTTTTGGATCCAAAAACCAAAAAGAATTCTGGTTCAAATGGTGTTTGGCATTAATACAAAGAAGAGAATGCTTCCATCAGTGAATGTTAAAAGCCACAAAAGTCTGCCTAATGAAGACATTGAATACTTCTTAGTTCACATATGTATGTTTATAATTTAAGATAATTGAATTTTTATAATTTTATATAATGTAAGGTTATAATTTTTATGTAATTTAAGATTATAAATTTTATTATTTTTATATAATTTAAGCTTATACACAGACCAAGGCATTGACTATTAGATATGATTTCAGCCATTTTAAGAGAAAATGCCCTAGACTTTTCTAACTTTGATCAGAGAAAGATTCTGAATGGAGTCTGTTCCCACTGTTAGCATTAGATATGTAAAGGTGTATGTGAGTCTTAATTTTTCCAGCAGGATCAGTTGTGTAATTTATATTTATTCTTATCTCAGCTGCACTAATTTATAAATCCTAATCCTAATTAAGATCCATACATAGTAGCTGCTATATAAATAAACATATAACAATTGTATTATTTTCTATTGTTTACATTTTAAATTATTCATTAGGATTCAGCTAATCAAAATAATTTCATCTGTAGGCGAAGACAAATTTGGTTCACTTGCACAACCAACTAAAAAAAAATCCTCTGAGTAGAATTTTAGCATTATAGACATGTTAAGATTTTTTTAGTTCATATCGAATTTGCCTAAAAGTATTTTCCCATCCAGCATGTTGAATTGCAGACCATCAGAGCTCTCGTTTACTATCTTGTAATGCAGCAAACAAAACCTACTTTTGTTTGTTACCTAGCTCCTGTTGGTGACCCTGAAAAGATCAAGTTACATCTGACTTTCTTATTTTTCATTGGTGGTGTCAATTCTTCTAGTGACAATTACACAGGGCTGCTATAGTTTCTGCTTTCACTCTTAAGGGGCTAACTAGTTACTAGAGTTGCCTATGAAACCCAAGAGTAACCCACAAAGCACAAGTAGAAATTGCATATGCTCATCTTTCTTTATTGTTCAAAACTAACAACCTCATGAAGGTTTCAGAAAATGTCATAGAGTCAGACCTCTAACATCATGGCAGTTTGAAGAGAACAGTGGTTCTATCAATAAAATGTCAGGGAAGATTTGCATGGTGAACCTCTGACTCTACTTCAAGGGATGCAATTAGATAAATATGCTAGATTTAGAGAATTGATCTAAAAATGTAGCTGCAGTCAGTTCCTAAGGACTTCAGAATTTTAATATTTACGAAATACATTAATTTTGTCAAAATAGGGAGAATCAGACAGAAAGAGCTGTCAGGGGTCCTCACTTTGCCAAGCTAAATCATAAAGAAGGGTTACTAACTCTGCCACTGTTTTCCATGTGGAGACCAAATCTTCTTTTGACTACTGGGTAGCCTCTCCCTGTCTCCACAGAAGTTCATGTTTACCACATTTGACCTCTGCACCCAGCACTCCCAGACCTCTCTAAGTATGTGCCTACTGTAACATCAGATGGAATCTTTCTGCCTCCCTTTGCTCCCAAAAGTTTTAAATTAGCTGAAGTTAACATATTTAATTGAGAGCCACATTATAACATTGTTCTAAACAGTTTGTGTTAAATTACATAAGACACTACTGGGATTTTAAATTTCCAAGTAACAGATCATCTTGAAAGAGGTTACAGTCAATTGTTTAATAAAGTGAATCACTGAAACTTTGAGCTCATTGAGGTCATTTTAAGCTATATTCTATGATACTCCAATTAGTTCATTCAGTGCATATTTATCAAGTCCTACCATGTGTAAGGCACTGTGAACCAGAACAGCCATAGGTTTATGGAGTTCCAGGTCTCATGATGGAACCAATGCTTCAGAACTTGTGTTCAATTATAAGCAGATATGAAGAACTTTTTTAAAAAAAAAAAAAGTTTGCTTTATTTGATATAAGCTCTCTCATCCCAGCCTTCTACTCAATTATCTCTTTAGCCATGCATATTAGTATTTGATAAAGAAACTCATTTCTAACATCTTTATATGGTGGAATTTATGATGTCATGGTTAAAACAATGGTCTTTGGTGTCAGATACGTCAGAATGCAATGCTGCTTCTGCCACTTACTAGCTTTGTGATATTGGAAAAAATCCCTTAATCACCCTGAACCTCAGTCTTTTCATCTGTAAGGTAGAAATACTTATTTTATTTTTTTGGTGACATCATGAGGATAAAATAAAACAATCTGCATGGAACCTTTAGCATATATTCTCACATGTAATGGGCATTCAATAATTGTTTTTATTATAAAGAGGAGAGTTTGGGTGAGGAAAATGTGCATGATGCATTTGGTAACCAATATGACTTAGCAGTACCAATAGATACAGTGGCAGAACTCTCTTCCACTGATAAGGGAAAAAATATGTAAATCTTGATGGAACCACAGGAAGTAAAATATCTAGATCTAGAGCAAGGAGAGAACTGTGGTGCTGGGGAGAAAAGAGCATCAGGAGTATCTTAGCTAGGGTTCCACTAAAAACAGAACCTGAAACAAGGAATAAGATGCATGTTAGTTTTCCCTAGAAATGAGAGGGAGGGAATAGCAGGAATAAGGAAGGGCTGGAGGAAAAGCCAAATAATGTTCCTAAAGGGTACCTAAGATTCCTGCTGTTGAAAATAGGACCTCTGAGAATGCCTAGTGCTTTTCAGAATTGCCTGGTCAAAAGATCGTTGGCGGGAATACTTATCACAAAGATTGCCCTGGCAGGTGTTAATTCCCCCTATATTTCCATGCTAGGCCTGAGGAATCATGAAGCAGGCTTCTGCAGCCCTGGAGAAGGCTCTGAGGCAGAAACTGGGATGATTCACAAAGTGTTCTGGAGGTGGGACCACCCAGACCCAGCCTAGGTTTCCTAGGAACTGTCCTCTAAAGCTATAGTGAAATCACAAGGGGGCCTGGGGATCTAAACTTCTCTTCTACAAATAGTCCTCCTGATAAGCCACGGAAAGCATCAGAAAGTGAAAAATGCTACTAGCAAAAGTGAATGCTGGCCCCAAAGATAAATCATATATTTGGTTTTCTGGAAGCTTTGGCTTAGTTTCTAGATTATTATTAATCTAGCCACTAGATTACTGTAACCAAAGTTAAATGAAACAAAATAAAAGTGCAAGGACATAGAATCTTTCCCCTCCCAGAAGTTCTTACCAGGGTTAGAATCACAAGGATTTTAAACTTGGCTACCTATATAGTCAAAATACTGCCACAAAAAAGATGTGGCTTTGCTAACATAATATATCACTGCATCATTCAATTCTCTACACCTACAATCACCGAACACTCTAGGCAAAGCCTGATCGATGTAAGCTACATTCGTCCATCTTCTCTAATGTCTCTATATTAGTCAGGCTGACGTCACAGTATACTGAAAATGACAAGTCACAACTTACCCTAGGAACATGATACGGGAAATTAAACTCAGCATTAAGGAGCTAAAAAGCTTTTGGTTTCTATTTGAAGGGGGCAAGCTGGTTGGCCTATCTAGTCTGACAGTAAAAGGTAAAATCATTTTAAAATAATAATTTCTAAGTATTCAGTCACATATTCAATGCATGGCTGTAATTTCTATCCAACCAAAGTACTACCCAAGGTTGCCAAATAAAATACAAACATTGCATGGGACATTCTTACCCTAAAAAATTTCATTCGTTATTAGACATTCAGATTTAACCGGGCAATCTTTATTTTTGTTTACTAAAACTGGCAACCCTAGTGCCCCCTCCAAACAAGAAGAGAGAAAGAGCTGCTTATTAAAACAGACCCTAAGTGTTTTCGAATGATGTCCCGTACGTTTTAGGACTTTCCAGTAGCAGCAATATTAATAAATTGGTATCTGAATTAACTGTAATGGTCTACATATTGTTTTCTTAGGCATGTTTTTAAAAACTTTTCAAAGCATTTCAATAATGTATTTTGTCACAACATGGCCATTTGTATCTTGAAAAAATATTGTGGTAATAAGAGGAAAATCCCATTTCAAATCACTTCAAATGAACTTTCAAGAGACTCATTTACTTCAGTCAAGTAAGCATACCTTAAAATGTTTTCATATTATTCACTTAAATATTCTCTCATAAATAAATAGAGTTATTAATCAACTTGTAAGTCCCAGAACCGTCCTGCAAAATTCTTTGATAAAGAAACATCCAAAAACCACATGGAGAGTCACATCATTTTAGTTGCAAGATTCTTGTTCCAGCTCACCTTCCAAAACAATTTCGGTCAAGTAGAAATGCTCTGACAATCCTCACTTAGAATAGCAAATAATCCCTGCCTTTTCATTCATTCACTCATTACCTCTCTAAAAAGAGAATGTGCAGTTACCAGAATTTTATACAATTAGTGCTCCAAGAGTGTTTTAAATGCAAACCTATAAGAGGAAAGTAAAAACAAATCAAAGTTAATTGTGACTGGCTGGAACAAAATGCTTAAATCAATAGAAGGATGGCTCATCTGCTCATGATTTACCCATTACCTGGGAGACGAACACTTCCTGCTGTGCTTGATTTTTGATACAGATTTACCATTGCCTGTATCCTACACACACATGCTAAGGAAACCCAGACCTTCTTTGGCTCCCTCTCTCATTATCTTCTTTGCACTTAATAACCTTATTCATTCTTATTTTATTATTGCTTGTGTGCTCTTCTTTGCAAGGTAGGCCTATACACACACACAAAATTAGAGTTTTAAAACCTTATAAACAAGCTAAGGACTTTACTGCAAAGCAGAGAAGGCACCAATATCTATCTATGAATTGCTGTCTTCCCTCAACTAACCATAACCTGATTATTATGATTTTCAGAAATCCCCCAAAATAGAATACAACTTCTTTCATAAGGCATTCCTTGGGGAAAAAAAAAAGTTTGTTAAAATATTAAGATATTAGAATCAAATGAAGAGAAATAAAAGCCCTCTTATTTGGAAATATAAGGTAGTAAATTATTTACTGAAAGGGCAGCCTTTAAACCCAGACACAGTGTCCAGGTGACAGACCTAGGGGAACAGCGATGATGAGATACCTCCTCAGAGTTGGAGCCTCTGGCTTTTGAAGGCCACGAATACTCTTCACTCTTATAGATAAAGACAAACTCATCTTGAGACCTATGCTGACTCTCTGCAAATGCCCTTTACCATAGCCAAGTATCAAAGAAATGGAATGTAAAATGTACCTGCAATTGAAGGTTAATACCTAACCCTGAATTAAGTATACACCAAATTTAGGTATCTCTGCACAAGATGATTGTGTTGATACATTACTTTTTTCAGACAACTGTACAAGTGAAAATCTTGCAGCTTATCCTAGTAGTAGAAGTAGTAGTGATGATTTCCAGGGAAAAAAGATGTAAAAGATCTTTGAAATAAATTCTAATTTTTCTTATTCTATTTGACAATTAAACAGATGATGTGTAACTACTACCACCATATATTTACTGGCAATTACCTTCTGTTAGCTTTCTAGCTATGTTTTTTACTGGTACATATGGATTAGCTAATATAAGAATATAGAGATGACCACATGTGAATAGTAAATGGACAAATGCTATGTTACATTTTTAGCCAAGTACACCCAAATAGGCCAGCCAATCACATGAAAGTTAGAAATACAGTTCCCATGTTAACATTGGAGTATAAATATAAATGAAAAAATCTAGGAACACATCGATACAACAGAGGAAAACAACAGCATAGTGCAAAGGATGGAAATTTTGATGGTGTACCGAAGGAAAAAGAATAAGGAAAAATCTAATACAAGTGATAGTCAGCTTTAGCCTTTCAATTGACTGTTGGCTTATATTCCACCACCACTTCCTCAGAGTGACCATTTTAGTTATTTATTTATAGGACAAGACATTCATAACCAATAACAGGGTTGTAATGATAGTAAATGTAGAATTTATGATACATTAAAAAAAAAAAAAAAACTTTAACCAACACTAAAAAGCCACCAAGGATTGGGGTGGAGGGTAGTTACCTAGCTCACGGTTTTATTTAGTGACGGTTCCACTTTTTCACTCACTGCCTGCAAATCAGCATTTTTAGTGGACAAAGGACTCAGCAGCGGCCTTATGATTGCTTCTTTTCAAATGGTAATGGCTATCCTAACTCCTCTGCCAGGTTTTTCTTACCAGAGCACAAATTGCAGTTTACAAGGCTCTGAGGGGGAAAAAAATCTTAGCTGAATATCTTTTTTTTTATTCGACAAACTGACATGTAAATTACCCTTTAAGTGCTCCACTCTAGGGCTCTGATCATCTCCTAATTGTCACAGTCAATTGTAGCCAACAGTCTCTTCAATCCCAAGCGCTTTGACAACAAGCACAAGGATCAAAGCAGAATCAGCTCCCTGCAATATCCTTCTGTTTAGGATGCTACAAAACGCCCGCAAAAGAAAGGTGTAAGGGCATTGCTGTAGAGGAAACTGAGAGTAGCAAGTATTACAATAGTCATTTTTGTCATCCTAAAATTATGCTGTATAAGCTGCCATGATCTTTAATCACATGTGCAGAACAAATACATAAACCTCCCGGGCAATTAATATGCTCTTAAGATTATACTAATAATTGAGCTTTACAAACAACACCATCTCCATGGCTTAGAAAAACTATAACACTGTTATGGGATAGCAATCATTTCATAGCAGCTTGAGTATCAAAAACTATTGTCAAACATACTCCATATTTCAGCATAAATTCTAAAGCACAGTTTTGATTACTTGGTTTGGTGTCAGGATTCACTGCTTCTCCAAACTAAATAGCCCATTCAAAATCCTAGAGTTTCTTAAAAATTAACCTAGAGAGATATACCTAATGTTAAATGACGAGTTAATGGGTGCAGCGCACCAACATGGCATATGTATACATACGTAACTAACCTGCACATTGTGCACATGTACCCTAAAACTTAAAGTATAATAAAAAATAACTAACCTAGAAATGTCCAATTCGAAATGTGGCACCAAATCAATTAAAAATGTGACACAAAAACTAATTTCAGAAGAATAGATCTTTTTTATTTTTTCCTTACCAGAGGTAACTCTGTCTTACTGCTTTACTGGAAACAAACTTATTAAAAGTCATTACATGATCTACAAACATAATCCCTAAATAAGATGTAACTATCAGGATCATTACTTTATAAAATATATCAATTCTTTCTAACTAAGGTAGTTATCATATATCACTAACTTTTTAAAAAGAATACTAATGTTTTTTCAAAAGATGTATAATTTCATCCTATCAATTATAACAATATAATTAATAATTCAGTAGAGAGAAATATCTAATAACAAATCTGTATAAAATAGCTACTTTAAAAATAGCCTAAGGGTTGTCAGAAAAATGACAAATGGAAAGAAATCAAAGACGTATTTGATACTCCCCTTACAGCTTGTCTTGTTGTACCCAGGTATTATGCACATACAGGATGTAAGGTCACACATTGATTGACAGCCTTCCTATGCTAAAGAAAAGAACTGAAAAAAGAGGCAGCACGTGGCAAATACCTCAGGTTCCTTTCTCAGCTAGTTCACTCAAATCCCCCTGTAGGGGTTTCCAATCCTCCCCTCAATTTCACCTTGAATTCTCTGGTTTGATTGAAGAGCTTCACAGAAGGGTCTATTACAGATTGAGGAATGATCCATTTCACATCTGAAGCTCCAAAGAGCTACTTGTGAGGAATCTTTGAGTGCATTTATCTCACATGTGAAGCTTTCTGCAAAATCAATATGGGTATTTTTCAGTTTGACAAGTCAACATGAAATATCACATAATAATAGAAAAACAGAGTTGTACATTTAAACACAGCCAATACAGTTATCTATGACAAAGCTTATAGTTATTACTCATGGATATTCTTGAGTAGGTCTAATCTAAATTCATCCTGATGGCTGGGCTAAAGAGCATAGAAAGTGTAACTGATTGGTCATCATATTTCTGGCTGTTATGTCCTAATTAATGCAGGTTTTGTGGTGAGAGCAGAGAATAGGCAGGAATCATGGCCTTTGCTTCTAATGTGAGATTGATATGATAAGTGGAAGAAAGTAACCAAAGGTGAAAAAAAAAGAAAGAAAGAAATAGAACAAAGGAGAATTATTTTAAATAATTCAAGTTTAACTAATTGGCAAAACTGGGTGAAATGGTCACCCAAAGAATGACAACCATGTCTCATATCCCCACCACAACTGAGGCAAGTACTAGCAGAATAACTGACATATTTGTGAATAAGTGACGTATTTGTGTTGGGGTCTGATAATCTTTGGGTGAATTCCAAGCTTATTTTACCATCTGCATAAGCTTGAGGAACATGATTTCTCATCTCCAAATCTCTGTTTTTTCATTTTGCAATGGGGTTAATCATAAGATTTTATCTTATACGTTTTCATGAGAGTTAAACAAGATGCTGCATAAAGCACCTGGCACATAGAGAATGTTTCACTGTTTGTAATTATTGATGAAATTATTATGGTTTCATGGAACCCATTCACCACATCTCTAGGGCTCTAATCTGGTGCCACTTCTTCTGTCCCCTGGGACCTTTCTACATTGTTTGGTGTTCCCAACTGGTAGATGACAATTCTGGTCAGAGTGTGCTCACTGAATTAGCTCTGGTCCTCATAGAGGAGTGCAGCGCTTGTCTTAAAAACAATCTCCCTCCAGCCAGGAAGGCTGTCCTCATCAACCACATGGGAGAAAACCAGATGGGAATGTGAAAAGGAAATAGAACTCAGGCGTAGAGTCCAAATCAGCTGATCAATCCAGGCAATCAGTGAGGTGAGAGATGGAGAGAAATGTCACATGTGGTTTTTCTTCATATGGCAGTATGTTACAATTAATAATGGAGTTATCTTTATATACCCCACGATAGGAAAGACTTTAAAAACAAACAAAATAAACAACCCTCAGGAGAAACCCAGATCTAGTTAAATAGTTCACAACAACTATTTATTCCTCTCTGTCACATTTTTCGGTAACCTATCATTATGTAATACCTGATTATCTGTGCTTGGGCCAACTAATTTGTAGAATACTTGAAATATATTTTAAATTTTTTTAATTTAAAATTTTAATTTTAGGTTAACTCTCCCCACCACTCAGAATAAATCCAGAGTAGACAAAATATGTGAGTTCAGAGTCATAAAAATTCAAGTTAAAAACAAAATAAGAAAGAACATCAGGCTAGGCGCGGTGGCTCATGTCTGTAATCCCAACACTTTAGGAGGCTGAGAAGGGCGGATCACCTGAGATCAGGAGTTCAAGACCAGCCTGACCAACATGGTGAAACCCTGTCTCTACTAAAAATACCAAAATTAGCTGGGCATGGTGGCACATGCCTGTAATCCCAGCTACTTGCAAGGCTGAGGCAGGAGAATTGCTTGAACCCGGGAGGCAGAGGTTGTAGTGAGCCAAGATTGTGTCATTGCACTCCAGCCTGGGCAACAAGAGTGAAAAACTCTGTCTAAAAAAAAAAAAAAAAAAGAAAAGAAGAAACATCATTATAAAGCACAATAACTAAGTATAATTAATTCAAACAATAGGTATCAAGAAATTAATATATGCAATATTGTTAATTTTTTAGCTACCCTACTGTTCTCCATTATTAAAATTAAGCTACAGCTTTCATTCCAAAGACAAATTAAAATATTTTCTTACATGCTGATATAGAATTACAAGTACGAATCAAAATAATTTCCTACTTAAAAAGGGTCATTTCTTTAAAACTTTATTTATTTAATTAGGGTTCAAAATACAAAATTTGTGTTCAAAATTTGTTCCTTTACTAAGGAAACAAATTTATAAATAATCATTACGTTCCCAGATTGACACATAAAAACAAGTTTAATGTAAACTGTATCTGAAACACACTAATAATATCACATCTTGAGCAACTCTAGGTTATAAGGTCTATAAGTAAACTTAACCCTGTGAAAGCTTGGGGAGTATCATTGGGCACTAAGTTTACAAACTTTGGGACATAGCAGGCAGGAGATCAGATAGAAGGATGGATCAGTTAGGAGTTCAGGTGATCACCATTCTCGTCACCACCACCATGTGAACATCATCATCATTATCATACCATATTTCACCCAACATATTAGTACAGGAGAGCTATTAAAATGATAATGGTAGGTAGCCAATAAGATGACATCTCATCATCTTGTATTTTTAAGTGGGTAGAAATGAAGTGCACCAGGAAGTCAGAAACTCACTACAGTCTCTCTGGCACATAAATCTTTTCCATGATGTTTATATTTCCCAGTCAGGACCCTGAGCATTTTTAATGTACTTTCATTTAAGCAAATAAAGGCTCTAAAATATCAGTCCATGTTTCAACATCTCCTGCTTTTAGATTTTGCCTTGTACTGTGGCAAGCCAGACTCCTTAAGCACAGCTTTGAAAGGTCTAGGAAAGGAACTAGCTTGAGACCTGTTTAGCATATTCTTTAGCATTCTGGTAGTACCACAATATCAAGGTGAATATCTGCCTTTAAAAAAAATCCCAATGGAAAATAGTTTTATAACTTTTCTCAATTATGTATTTCAAAGTTTATCCTCCTTCAGTATCAGGGTTTTCCACCTTGTCCCATTTTTGGTTTGGTTTTAATTATAAACCTTACTACTCAAAACTATCAGTAATCTCTGTCTTTCAGGTACTTCAAGTGTGCCAGTAACAAGCCTCATACAGTTCAACTAATAAAAATGCTGACTATGGGCACCCGTTCCTGCCACTTGTCCATACATTTCAAGCAAGTACACACTATCCCTATGGTTTGCAATCTAAATGGTTTGCAAACCTAAATGGCCTCTGTCCTCATCATGTTGTATCACAAAACATATGCATACCTTCACTTTATTAATTTTTTTTTGCAAGCTTCTTATTTTATTTTATTTTATTATTATTATTATTATTATTATACTTTAGGTTTTATGGTACATGTGCGCAATGTGCAGGTAAGTTACATATGTATACATGTGCCATGCTGGTGCGCTGCACCCACTAACTCGTCATCTAGCATTAGGTATATCTCCCAATGCTATCCCTCCCCCCTCCCCCCACCCATACCTTCACTTTAAATGGAATTAAGCAGAGGCTGGGAAGGAGGAAGAAATAGGGAGTTATTGTCTAATTTTTGGAGTCTCAGCTTTGCAAGATGAAAAGGTTCTGGAGATCTTTTGCACGGCAATATGCATATACTCAACACTACCAAACTATATAGTCAAAAAATGGTTAAGATGGTAAATTTTGTGTTTTTAACCACAATTTTTTAAATAAAAAACTAAATAATGTAGTCAAACTGCTTTTAAAAAACTCATATCCTGTTTTTTAAGTGTTAGGCAGCCAAGATCCTATGTCTCATCCCTAATTTTTTCCTATAAAAATGTTGCCTGGGAAATTGTCTCTAGAGTTTTCAGTTCCAAATGAACTAACATATGACTTGACGTAGGATAAATTGCACATGAAAATACAGGTCAGGCCGGGTGCGGTGGCTCACGCCTGTAATCCCAGTACTTTGGCAGGCCGAGGCGGGCGGATCATGAGGTCAAGAGATTGAGACTATCCTGGCCAACATGGTGAAACCCTATCTCTACTAAAAATACAGAAATCAGCTGGGCGTGGTGGCGCTTGCCTGTGGTTCCAGCTACTCGGGAGGCTGAGGCAGGAGAATTGCTTGAACCCCGGAGGTGGAGGTGCAGTGAGCAGAGATCGTGCCATTGCACTCCAGCCTGGTAACACAGCGAGACTCCGTCTCAAAAAAAAAAAAAAAAAAAAAATACAGGTCAAAACTAAGTAAATTAATGAGACTCCGATTATACAATTTCACTTCTCTTCTGAAAGATTCGAAGAGTGAAGCACAAGAAAACCACCACTCCCAGGTGCTCTGTTCTAAGGCTGCAACTACCATACACTGTTATCATTTAGAAACTCAAAATTTCACTGACTCTTCAGAGGACCAAGCAAAAGTTGAAGCTCATTGAGACAAAAATACTTGAGCTCAAACCAAACTAGTTTTCAGTGGTTTCTCCATTTTTGTAACAGAAGTTCCACAGAACCTTACCGCTCATTTTCTTTAGGGTTGCTGATTTTTTGTCTTTAATATTTTAACTTGATTGATTTTTTTACAGTTTTTTAAAAAGTTATATTATACAATAAAGACTTTTCAGGATTCAGGGTCATAATGCTTTTTCTTCTTTAACAAGCTGATCAAATTTATATTTGTCCCACACAAAGTTAGGACACAGAAGCTTCAAAAGAAGTAGACAAAATGGGACCAGAGTAGCTTATGGAAACTAATGTCTTTATAATCCTGCTTCATATACACAGAATGAAAGCAGTCAACAGCAAAAGCAGATAGTTTCCTTTTTAATGTAAGATCCCAGGGATAGAATGATAGAATAAAAGCTAACAGACATGGTGCACTGATTCGAAAATTTATTATAAATTTTTTTTCTGCATTACCACTTCACTTCAATCATTCTGTGACTTAATCATTTGTTTTTAACATTTATTCTTACAGTCTATATAGCTTATTAGATTAGGGGTAGCAGAACCTTGACGGCTGGTGTGAATTTGAGTTTTGTAATAATACTAATAGTTTCAATAATAACAGTTACCTCTGACAACATCTCTCAGGCAATTATATCATTTCCTTAGAACAATCATGTGAGTTTAGTATCTATATCTCTCTGAGATATGAGGAAATTAAATAACTTGGCCAAAATTGCACACTAAAAAAATGCCATGCTCTTAACCACAAAGCTTTCCTGCATCTTGATGAATTGTCGTAAGTGTAGCTTCATGTCAATGTAGATTATTTTTCCACCTCATCCATTAAAAACGCTTCTTTACTTATCTTCTTGATAATGGAGCTCCCTCTCACTTTTGGGATATTCTATTGCCCAGGAGTTTCTGAATAGAAACGATATCTTGGACACAGTCACTTGTTTTGATTGATGCTATGATTGAACTAAATATGGTCATTAACCAACATGGTCATTGACTGCCAGCAGCAGCTCCCTTTGTTCCACTGCTACCTCACGGGCACCAGTGCATAACTCACTTTTATGGAGTGTGTGGTCATCAAGCAACAAGCTTACAGACCATTTACTACATATAGCAACATCCACAAAGGCATGTATTTTGAAATTTCCTTGAAGTCACGACTATCATCACTAGTAATTCAGGGTATTCCAGAAGACACTAATACCCACTGCAAATGCCACAACACCAGTGAAGAACATAAAGACTAGCACAATGGGCCTTTCCATTTTCCTGCCTCAGACCTTCCTTTCCCTTTCCTCATACCTTTCTATGCCCAAGTGGGTATATTTGTGCCTTTCCTAATGAATACAGAGTGGGGACACACTCACAACAGGTTATTGGGGCTAGTTTTAGAATCCAAGAATAGTGGAACTAGAACCCTAAAAACTCTCTAGACTATGCCATAAAATTACATATGACAAAAATGTGGTCCAAAGAGGTCCAATGGTTTGCCCAAGGGCATAAGCCAACAAGTGAAAAAGTGGAGACTTTAAACTCCAAGTACACTGCATTTCTACTTATAAGACTGTCTTCAACAAAAATCCAAATAATGTACTAGACACTTTACATACAGTATTTCATGCAATCCTCACAACCTCCACATAAGATAAAGAGTGTTACTCTTTCTACAAATGAAACAGATTAAATAATTTAGCAAAGTTCACATGGTTAGAAAGTGTCAGTAGCAGAGATCTGCTATTAACACCTTACTTTCAATGAAATGGGAAGGGAAGGAAAGGAAAAGGAAGAGAAGGAGAGGGGAGGGGAGGAGAGGGGAGGAGAGGGGAGGAGAGGGGAGGAGAGGGGAGGAGAGGGGAGGAGAGGGGAGGAGAGGGGAGGAGAGGGGAGGGAAGGTGAGGGAAGGGGAGGGTAGAGGAGCTAATCCAGAAAGGATTATGACACTAGACAGTAGACAGTGATGGACTGATTTTGAGATTAGAGAAGAGGAAGTTGTGAAATTAAGGCCCAGGGAATTTATTTTAAAAACTAAAATAAAGATGTTACATAAACACACTGGTCTTTAACTTTATTTCTTTATAACTTCTTTTTTTTCCCAAAAGGGTTTAAGTAGTATTATTTTTTAAATGCATCCAATACAATAAAATAAAATAAACTTAAAGTAGGTAAATAAAATGAGTCCAGGAGAAAATGCAGTGATGTAAAAGAGACAAAATTCTTGCAAAGAAGCCTGATACACTTGCCGGAGGTAGGCTATAAATTTGAATCTGAGCTTTCAGACTGGCTACATGAAGAGGGAAACATGATCCATTACATGAACTGCAGCATCCCTAAAACAAAGAACAAGCCATTTGTCCAGGAGAGACATCATTATTCCTGGTTATGAGACCATAGAGAAATTTGTCCCTGTGGCCCTCCTTGAGAAGGCACAGTATAAAGCAGAGAACAGAGGCCTCAACAATATCCTCACAGCACACAGAACACCACATTGTGTAGGGCTGTTTATTGTACCGTTCATTAGTGCAGCAGCCTTGCACTGGGGCAGAATTCAGCAATGGCACTTCTTGGAGAACAGCATGCTAGTTGTCTCCAGGAATGGGAAGGAAGAGAACTGTGTTGAATGGGAAGGATACTGAAACGACATAGACACAGTGTGGAAGTCTCACACAAACACAACACTAAGCTAACCTCCTTAACACCTTCGCTAGAACACCACCAACCCATCTCAGTTTATGAGTCATTGAGCCTCTTTCCACTTACTTTGTCCAATCCTGTTTGGTTTCACTCTTCCTAACCTCCCCTAATGCCAAGGAGGAACAGATCAAAACCAGTAGCTCCTGCACCAAACCCAAATATCAAATTGACCTGAGGAAAGTGATGAAGTGGGCAGAGTAGGCAAGGTGAGGCCAGGAGAGCCATTTCAACAACAGTGTGCCCAAAGATGGTGACAGTGCAGTGTGTCAGATAGGGGCTCCATCACTCAAGCTCAGCAGAGAGCCCCAGTGACCACAAAAAAAACCTCTGCTACAAGCCTTTACACTCGTTCACTTATTCACTCATTTACTGAGTCCATTTAGTAAGTATTACGGTTACATGCTGGGGATACACAGGTAGACAAGACACAAGTGGCCCTTCCCTAATGGAGCCTTTACCTGAAGACATTCTTAACTGGGACAACTCCAGGAGGTAGAAGAGAGCTGGAGAAGTAATTAAGGATTAAGGATTAAGGATTTTATTTTTTTTTTTTTGACGGAGTCTCACTCTGTCACCCAGGCTGGAGTGCAGTGGTGCAATCTCGGCTCACTGCAACCTCCACCTCCCTGGTTCAAGCAATCCTCCTGCCTCAGCCTCCTGAGTAGGTGGGACTACAGGTGCCCACCACCATGCCCAGCTGTTTTTGTATTTTTAGTAGAGATGGGTTTTCACCGTGTTAGCCAGGATGGTCTCGATCTCCTGACCTCGTGATCCGTCAACCGTGGCCTCCCAAAGTGCTGGGATTAGAGGCCTGAGCCACCACGCCTGGCTGAACCTGCCATTTTTTTCATAAAAGGCCATAGGAAAGTTTATCTGGAAATTGGGAGAGCAACCCTTCTTTAGAGATTAACTAAAGACCGTGACCTTGCTCTTCATTTCAACAGTCCATGCCTTCCAGTTGCCTCATCTATCAAGAAAGAAACTAATACCTACAACAAATACTCCATAATGTTTTATGACAGCAAAAATAAGAGTAAGATGTGAAAGCTACAAACATTCTAGAAGTATTATCTCCAAAAATTGTGCACATTGATAAAATTGACCTTAAAGTTATTACACATAATAATTGTACCTGAGTGTCTGTCACAGTTAGAAACATGTTAAAAATACAAGATAATGAAATAAAAATGAGCAATTTATTCTATCTAAATACTAGACAACTATATTAATTAATAACATTTAATGTCTTGCACGGAAGGACTCACCAAATTACAAATATAGTCCTTCTAGAATACTAAAACCATAATTAAGTGTAGGCTGAAATAGAACCACCAGTGAACCCTTACCTGTTGATGTACAAACACTGTGATTATGTATAAGGAATAAAATACAATTTAAAATAGTCATTTCACGTCATCAAGCGAAGTTCAGAGCATGCTAAGAAATAACTGTTCTAGAAAGGGTTGTGCCATCTTCACCTGCAATTTATTTAACTGAAACTGGAACTATCATCTCCCTTCCCCAACTCACTGGTTCTTGTTACACCAAAGAAACGTAGCCAACTGAAAATAATGAGCAGTTGTCGTGACTGTAGAGATTAAACCAGTTTTAAGCATTTTTACATAAAGCACATATCACAAGATGCGCTGCACAGCATTATTTGCCTGAGATCAGATTCTTACCTTTTCCTTTTCTAGATTGGTTAACAAGCACTATGTATTTGAGAACTGAATTCTTTGTCTTCAAAGTTATCTGATTGCATGTCATAAACAATTTGATTGAAAGTAAAGGGGAGCCAGTTGTGGTGGCTCATGCCTGTAATCCCAGGGCTTTGGGAGGCCAAGGCAGGAGAATCAGTTGGGGCCAGGAGTGTGAGACTAGCCCAGGCACAATAGCAAGACCCCATCTCCACAAAAAATAATCCTACTGCTAGGTATCTACCCAGAGGAAAAGAAGTCATTATACAAAAAAATACTTGCACACTCATGTTTCTAGCAGCACCATTTGCAATTGCAAAAATGTGGAACCAGCCCAAATGCCCATCAATCAATGAGAGGATACAGAAAATGTTTTTTACACACACACACACACACACACACACACACACACCATGGAATACTACTTAGCCATAAAAAAAGAATGAAATAATGGCATTTGCAGAAACCTGGATGGAATGGGAAACTATTATTCTAAGTGAAGTAACTCAGGAATGGAAAACCAAATACTGTATGTTCTCATTCATATGTGGGAGCTAAGCTATAAGGATGCAAAGGCATAAGAATGATATATTGGACTTTGAGGACTATGGGGAAAGGGTGAGGGGGTGGCAAGAGATAAAAGACTACACATTGGATACAGTGTACATTGCTTAGGTGATGGGTGCACCAAAATCTCAGAAATCACCACTAAAGAACTTATTCATGTAACTAAACACCACCTGTTCCTCAAAAATCTATTGAAATAAAAAAGTAAAATAAAACAAAAATAAAAATATTAGCAGGCATAGAGGTATACAACTATAGTCCCAGCTACTTGGGACGCTGAGGTGAAAGGATTCCTTGAGTCCAGGAGTTCAAGGGTGCAGCGAGCCATGATCACGCCACTGCACTACAGCCTGGGTGACAGAGCAAGACTGTCTCAAAAAAAAAAGAAAGAAAGTAAAGGGCTCATTGGATACCTCACTTGCTAAAGTAGTGTGGTACCTGTGTAATGCTCTTTTAGCACCCTTTAAAATATGCCTAATCTCTTACCTCTTCCCACTTAGTTTCCTGAATTCAAGGCCATTTCAATGCTCTGCAAACCCCAGGCATCATTATTCCTGGAGACCAATCATATCAAACATTAAAATACACCCATATCAAATATTAAACACAATCATTTTGCTGAAAAACTTTTGAAAGAATTTTTTTAAGACCATTTTTTGTTTCTGAAATACTTAGGCCTCAAGTAATACACCAAATTTACAATGAGCTGTGATTTCTATGCAATCAACATGCACATTTGAACTGTTTTCAAATGTAATGACAATTTTTATGAGTAATCTTTTTGACAATGAAAGAAGCTGACACAACATTGCATTTGTTTATATCTGTTAATCTGAGTTTTGTAGTTTTTGTCATTTGCAACCAATATAATCATAATCAGGTCTTAAATATTTTCCTAAGTCCATGAAACCTATAAACTCTGGAGTGCTTTTCTTCTTAATGATGGCATGGCCCCACCCACATCAGCCCCACATATCATTTTCACCAGAGACCCGGTCCAAAAGTCTCTGGAGACTGAGCCACCAAAAACCCAACCCAGTGGTGGGCACTGTGAAATACTGCCTTGTCTTCTCTGGTTGAAATCTGGCACTGGCTAGTCTTCTGTCAGGCAGGCCACATGTGGATGGAAGTGATACTTTCTCTAAGCCCTCCGAACTCCTCAATGCCTGGTAGCTACATTTGGCTGCTTGTTTGGAATTTTTTTTTTTTTTTTTTACATCTTTCAAATAAAGTCCTTTCGAGGTCCAGTTGGACGTTAGAGGAATAATATGTAACTGACCACATTCCCTTTCATTCACACATACACACACACACACACACACACACAGAAAGCACTCAGAGGAAATAGTCTTCAGAATAGATACAATGCATAGCTCTTAACATCTCATATTCAGTCTTTAGATGCTTCTCAAAGGCAACTACTGCAGCTAGTAGCCCTGGATCCCCACCAGTAGTGAATTACGCTGGGGCCAGAACTCTCCTAGTCCACCACTTCCAATGCTATAGACTCCCATCCTTTCTACTGTACCACTTTAAAGGTGAAATGTCTGGAAAATTTGGAAAATTGTGGAAGTAATTACGGCATATGCATATAATTTAAAATTCCATGGAGATTTTTCAATATTTACAATTCTAATTTCCTTGTGGATGACATTGAATTTCTAAAGCAATGGCACCATTAATCCTTAAAATCTGTACCTTACATTGGGATCTGACGCTATGCCACTATAAGCATCTCCCTAATCCAGTCTCTTACTTTATACATTTAATATTGGTTGAGCACCTGTCTGTGCCAGGGACCATTGCTGAATCCTGGTGAGTCCAGTAGACCCAGTCCCTGGGAACAAAAAGGGCAACTATTGCGACCCATTGTAGTGTTTTATGTATGTGCTTCTGCAAGACTAATTTAAGCCCATTTTACTGCAATCCAATCCCATTGCTTTTTGCTCTGCCCACAGAGTAGGTAAATAGCAGCCAGTCACTATCCTCTCCAGGATAGCTTTCCTGATACTTGAAATGCTCAAGTTCTTTTCTCTTGTTCAAAATAAACATATTTTTTCTGCAAAGAAAAGAATATTACATTTGATGTGTGCAACAAGCCCGTATAACTCCTTTGCCGTGTCATCACATTGTCATTGATATGAAAATATGGAATATAAATTTTCAGTCACATTGAAAGGATAAAGGAAAAGATAGTCTCATGTGATCAACCAGTTTCTTAAGCATTAATCTATACACTAAACCTGATATTCTAAGAAAATGCTCTATAATGAAAGAAGAATTTTGCATCACTGTGCTAGCTGAGGGAAAAATAACTAATAGTCTTTATCCCTTATGACTCATATCAGAGTGCCCTGCCCCCAAAGAAATCAAGACACACTGTCACTGAACCACATTATTATCCCTTAAGAAGACTATAAAATGTGTACATCATTCATTCGTTGACATTGAACTTGTGCCAAAACTATTAAGAGCACATATTAATAGATATCCCAAATGTGTAGGAATGAATACAGAATAAAACACAAAATGAAATTGGTATTCACTACTAATTTGTCTTTTATAAATGATTAAGTAAAGCATTTGAAGGAAATAAAAGAGCAATAAATAGCCTTTTATCACAAACTGGGGGATTTCTCTTACTCCAGGCTTGCATACAACCAGTTTAGAAATATGCATAATTGCCTATGGTCAGCATCATATCACTGCCAGATCACACATTAAACAGATAGCCACTATTATTATAAAAGCAACTTCCTTGACTTCATATTTTGGTCTGGCTAGGAATTTCTGTATTTTCCCAGATCGGCTGTTGCATAGTGCCAATCTTGTGCTGTGCATGTCAATTTGTACCGGTGTAAGTGACCGATGCCTCACAGAGCTTACTCTAAAACACGCTTATATGCATATGAATAGCATAAGTTCAAGAAATATGATCATAGTTGTTCTTGCAGTGCTTTTTAAAATCTGAAGTCTATGTGTTGGTTTGTGTTTTTTTTTATTATAGCTAAGGTACAGTGTGTGTTATTTGGCAGCTGAATTTGACATGAAAATATAAAAGGTTTGGGCAACCACATATTTGGAAATAGAAATCTTTCCTGAAAACATGGCTTTGGTTTTTAAACACAGCTAAATTTCTGGAAACTTCAATTTGTTAAAGACAGCCAAGACTTCAATCATATTTAACATATTCCTGGGGTTTACATATAGTGTTTCAAAGTAATAAACAACATCTTGTTTGGAGTAGCACGAAGAAAATGAGGCAAGCACTTCTTTAGAGTAAAAGCTCTACTTTTAAAAATAGTTTGGAGACTCATTCTTATGTTGGTAAAATCACAAAACACTATTCAGCAAACAAAACATGATGAGCTCAATTCAAGTTGGTAAACATTTTTAGCTGGCTTCATTTGTAGTAAGAATTTTAATGTAACCATGACTTCAAGAATGCATCCCTTATAATGGAAACTTAAGGGGTAAAACTTTTTTTTAATTGTTAATAAGAACAATGGTGTTAAATTTGCACTTGAAATCAGAGGAGATGTGATGACAACAGTAAATTGATTGAACAATTTTAAAAATCACATTACAGTGCACTAAAATGCATCTGCATTTAGTCACTAACACTCTCACTGCAATGACCAAAAAGCCTCAGGCCTGTTTCACCAGCAGAAAATAGTCTCTTTCCTAAGGTAGGGTCTATATATACTGTACCTCCAGCACATGAAACTTGCGTGCAAGCTGTAAATCCTTCACATGCTTTTGCCTCATTGGTCCAAACATGAGTGATGTCTAAAAACACTTAAGTCACTTAGTAAGAATAACAAACACTTTCCAAGAAGCAAAACATGATGAGTCGAAATAAAACCATCCAAGGAAAGAAAGACATGGGGAGCTTTCTCTATGCTTTGTATAAGATGTCAGGTCAAATTTCACTTAATCATGCTTTCTCCTCAAACAGGGACTCAGAACAGAACATTCTTCATAAGAACACTCATGGACGCACATTCACATAACGTATGGCAAATCATCAAACATCTTGCTCCTGTGATTAATATTCCTTTATTTTGACTTTATGTTATTCCTAATTTTTAGGCAATAAATATTTTGATAGGTAAAACATAAGAATTTATCAAAAAATTGAAAAGTTGGTGACATGTTATGCTCCTTTCTTACCACCTGTATTCAAAACTACTATTGAAGTGGACCTCAGAATAGAAAGACCTTGGGTCCAAGTTTGCCTGGGACAGTCTTGATCTGAGTCTCTTTACCTGAAGCAATTAATAATGCCTCTGTTCCAGCTCAAAAGTCTTCCAATTTGGATGATAAACTATATGGTCACTTTTCTTTCTTTCTTCCTTCCTTCCTTTACTTTCCTTCCTTCCTTCCTTTCTTTTCCCTTTCTTTTTCTTTCTCTTTCTTTTTTTTCTTCTTTCTCTTTCTTTCTTCCTTTCTTTCTTTCCTTTTTCTTCTTTCCTTCTTTCTTTCTTTTTTTTTTCAGAATTGTGCTCTGTCACCCATGCTAGAATGTGTGCACTGGCACAATCATAGCTCACTGAAGGCTCAAATACCTGGTCTAGCAATTGTCCAACCTCAGCCTCCCAAGTAGCTGGGACCACAGGCACATGCCACCATGCCAGCCTAATTTTTTATAGAGACAAGATCTCCCAGTGTTGCCCAGGCTGGTCTCAAACTCCTGGGCTCAAGTTATCCTCCTGCCTCGCCACCCTTCTTATAAGGTAATGGATGACACCTACTTGATACAAATTCCAGAGCACCAAGCATATTTGCCTTGAGTATTTCCCTAAACTACACAAGAGAGTCTGAACTCTCCCAGCTATAGTACAAGTTCCTTAGTACTAGATTACATTTTTATTTAACTGTATGTCCCATGAACTAGCACAGTGTTCAGCATATAGCAAATGCTAAGTAAATGTTATTCTGGTATATCAACTTTCCAGCCCTATATGAGAATTTAGTTTACAGGGATCTTGATTGCCTTTCCCTTCTACAAGATAGCACACTGATCCATTATATTGATGGTATTACACTGACTGGACCTAGTGAGGGAAAAGTAGCGACTACTTACTGGTAAGACATTCCCATCTCAGAAGGTGGGAAATAAATCCAATTAAAAATCAGGGACATTCTCCCTTAATGAAATATCTAGGCATCCAGTGGTAGGGGGCATGCCAAGATATCCCTTCTAAGATAAAGAATAAGTTGTTGCATCTGGCCCCTAATACAACCGAGAAAAAGGCACAACATTTATTGGGCCTGTTTGGATTTTGGAGGCAATAGATTTCTCATTTGGATATGTTATTACTCTAGCCCATTTACTGAGTAACCCAAAAAGCTGGTAGTGTTGAGTGGGACCCAGAATAAGAGAAGGCTCTGCAACAGATTTAGGCTGCTGTTCAAGCTCCTCTGACACTTGGACTATATGATCTGGAAGATCTAATGGTACTTAAAATGTCAGTGGCAGATAGAGATGCTGTTTGAGCCTTTGGCAAACCCCCATAGGGGAATCAAGGATCAAGCCTTTAGGATTTTGGAGCAAGGCCCTGCCATCATCTGCAGATAACTACTCTCCTTTGAGAGAGAGCCCTTGGCCTTAATGGAAACTGAATGCTAGACCTTGGGCCGTCAAGTTACCAGATGACCTGAGCTACCCATTATGAACTGGGTTTCAGCTGAATGCACCACAACACTCCATCATCAAATAGAAGTGGCACATAACATCATGAGGCCTGAGCAGGCCCTGGAAGCATAAGTAAGTAACATGAAATGGCCCAAATGCCCATGGCCCCCACTCCTGCTATTCTACCTTCTCTCTCCCAGCATGCACCTGTGACTTCACAGGGAATTCTCTACAAACCAAGTGACCAGAAAATAGAAGACTCAGGCCCGGTTTGCAGGTGGTTCTGTATGAGATTCAGGCACCACACAAAAGTGGACAACTACAGCACCACAAGCCCTCTCTAAAACATCCCTGAAAAACAGTGGTGAAGGGAAATTCTCCCAGTGGGAAAACTTTAGACGATGCACCCGGTTGTGCACTTTGCTTAGAAGGAGATACAGCCAGACATGCAATGATATACCAATTTACAGGCCATAGACAATGATTTGGCTGGATGGTCAGGGATGTGGAAGAAACATGACTGGAAAATTGGTGTCAAGGAAATTTGAGTAAGAGGATAGGCCTTTCTGAATAGGAAAAACTGTGAAGTTATGTGTGTCCCATGTGAATGTTACCAAAGGGTGACCTCAGCAGAGGAGGATTTTAATAATTAAGTGGTTAGGGTGACTTGTCCTGTGGACTGCTCTTCCCTGCTAGAGCTTGCTCCCCCACTTTGTTCAGGCCTCTACACACTTCTCACTGAGGATTTTCCTGGCCATCCGATCTAAAGTTCCAGCTGCTTCCACCTCACTATCCTCTTTCTCCACTTTAGTCGTCTCCATCACACTTATCATTCCTAGTATATTCTATATTTAGCTTATTCATTGTTTATGTCTTATTCAAATGTAAGCTCTTTGGGAGGAGGGATTTTTGTCTGTTTTTGTCTTCTACTGAATTACTAATGTCTGGAGTGGGGTCTGGCACAAACAAGGCTCCATAAATAATTATGCATTTACTGAATTCTCATTAATAGTAGTAGTAATCGTATTACTATCGCTGTCTATAGTCTATGTAGTCTAAAGACCAGAGCTAAGCACGTTGCATCATTTTATCACTGAATCTTTTTGTTTGTTTGTTTGTTTTTGAGACAGAGTCTCACTCTGTCGCCCAGGATGGAGTGCAGTGGTGCAATCTTGGCTCATTGCAACCTCCGCCTCTCAGGTTCTGGGACTACAGGTGTGCACTACCACATCAGGCTAATTTTTGTATTATGATTTTTTTTTTTTTTTTAGTAGAGACGGGGTTTCACCATTTTGGCCAGGCTGGTCTCGAACTCCTGGCCTCCAGTGATCCACCCAACTCGGCCTCCCAAAGTGCTGGGATTACAGATGTAAGCCACCGTGCCCCGGCCTTATCATTGAACCTTGACAGTAGCACAAGGCCATGAGTGATAATATGCCCATAACACAGATGGAACAACTGAGACCAAAAAAAAAAAAAAATCCTCAGAATTCAGCAAAGAAAGATCATACTCCTAGTAAGTGGAGGGTTTGGGAGAGAAATTACCCCTAAACCTGTGCTCCATCCAGTGGTACATTCTGCCTCTCACACTGATGTTAATGCCCTATTGAAAATTTGCATACTATTTACTCTGAGGACCCCAAACAGCAGTCATTATTGTCATCCAATCACTCATGTATGTGTTTGTCTTCGTCTCATACCTGTCTTTTAAGCACTAATCAGGCACTGGGATAGTTACAAAAACAAGGTACCTCATAGCTTACAGTCCAGCAGAGATCAAAACAAAGGTCCTGCCATGTAAACAGAAATGTAACAGATTTATAGACTTTGGTTGGAGCCCAAAGGAGAGAAGGCAGTGGCCCCAGTGAAGACAAGAATGAAGGTAAACTCTGCCTTCCATTCAATTTTATCTAAGATCAACTCTGGTCAATTCAAAGGAGCTGAAAAAGTGTTCCTATAACTTCTTTAATGGTGATGTCCTTTCCTATAGCCTTTTCATTCTCATCTCCCCAACTTTTTCATTATGAATATGCCCCTAGTTTTTAATAGAAGATGGAAGCCTAGAAAAGCCTGTGCTAAGTGTCTGTTTTTAACAGGAGTTTCTGATCTAAAAGAAGAAATTATCTGTAAGAATCTCCAACCATCCACATAGGGAAAAAAAAGTATGAAATATTAAATATTTTATTTCACTAAATCCCTCTTCCTGCAGTCTAACAATAGGCAAATATCAGGTGAAAAGCAGAGAGTCAGTACTTTCAAACTTTTGCCTGACCAATTCACAGCTTGCAGACTCTGACTCTCAAAATCCTTATTTTTTAAAAAATGGAAAAAAGTAAAAAACCATGAAGATACTTTACAGTATTTTCCAGAAAAATAAATTTTTCTATGTTCGCTATGCAAGCAGAAAGTGATAAGGTGTAGTAATTTCGGTAATAAACCTCAAGATAAGACTTTAAAAATTAAAAAGAAAATGTATATGGAGTCACATCTAGATATGCCTAGGAGAACTTTTAAAGTATGACCTTGGAGGGTCAGGAAAGTTTTCAGCTTCTTATTTTATATAATTTTATAACTATTAGTATGTGGGGGGGTTGGTATTTTTCAAATAAAAAAGAAACCAGATAAGGCTAATATTGAATGCTTTTATATATGCATATTGCAGTACACAAAAAGGAAGTCCATTGTCAATGAATATGTTGATTTACATAACAGACACCTTTATTCAGGGTTAGCAGGAAGTGCTATGGCACAGTGGTTAGAAGTGGGGGTTTCTAAGTCAGACAGACTTAGAAATGATCAAAATAGACAGAGACTAGACTTGAATGTAAGCCTCATTCTTATTGGTCATGAAATGGAAAAAAATATAATTTACCTTTTTGAAACCTATTTTTCCATCTGTAAAATGGAGATAATAATACTAATCTTTTTGTTTTGTCATTAAGATTTTAGAAGTCGGCCAGGTGCAGTGGCTCACACCTGCAATCTCAGCAATTTGAGATGGTGAGGCAGGGGGATTGCTTGAGCCCAGGAGTTCAGACCAGGCTGGGCAACTTAGTGAGATCCCTATCTCTACAAAATTTTTAAAAATTAATCAGGCTAGGTGACAGAGTGAGACCCTGGCTCAAAAAAAAAAAAAAAAAGATTTTAGAAGTTAATATGCTTGGTACATACTATGCCTGGAATTAAAAACAATTATTGCTGTGGGAGATTATAGTTTACAAAAGTGATCAGTGAGTCTATAATAGCATTAAATTCCCCAAACATAGACATAGAAGTTCAGAAAAAGAAACTAATAATAGACTGTTAGAAAAGCCTGAATCTGATAATAAGGCAGCTCAATTACTCAGATATTGGTTAGGATAATAATGATACTAAATGTACATCCTGTTTCTAAACATGTGTGCTTGCTCTTCTAGCTTCCTAAATAGTCAACAGTCTCAAGAGACTGGTTCTTGAGACTTAACCATGTATGATTAAAAATAATAGACGATATTGAAACCATCTGGTTCAGCAAATGCTCTCAGGACTGAAAAGTCAAGGTACTAATATTGCTTTTTAAGATAATACAAAGTGCCAAAAGGAATGCTGATTGAATTTCTAAAAGGTAAACTGCTTAACACAGAAAAATGAGGAGTTATTTTTTAAAGAGTTAGAGGAGATTCCATTGAAATTTATCACAGTTAAGAACCAAATTAAGACAAGAAAAAAAGTGATACAAATAAAAGTGCTTAAGCAGAGATTTTTAAAGCAAGACGTCTAGACAATTAGTGGAAACCTGTATATGTTTATGTAATAAAATCACATACAATAAACAAAAATAACAAGGTTAGGCTAAAAGGAAAATGACAGACAATGAACTTGAAATCTACAAATTATTTCAAATAATCCTAAACGTCTTTTTACAAATGTTAAACATAGCCTCCTGATGAAAGAATAATTTTTTTAAAGTCAGATTGGGTGGGGGTCAGGGATTTAACAATGGAGAGGCATAGATTGTCTTGCTGTCTCAGCAAATATTGTCATGAAGCAATTTTGCTTTCCAACTTTGTAAAAAGAGCATTTGAGCAGTGTACACATACCAGAAGAAATTGTTGTGGGTCGAGGAGTAAAGCTGGCACACTGGGCTTTTATTCCTTTCCTACCGCTACAGGGGTCTAATCACGTCGAGGACACATCTGCAAAGCTGGTCCAAGGTATTGACGGAAAAATTACCATCTTTGTGATGAAATGCAGAGGACCCTTGCCTCCTCCAAGAAATCTGCCTCAGTCAACCAACCATAGAAAGACTCTTTGTCTTAGACATAAATGAAACTATGGCCTTATTTCCAGAGAACCACTTATGCTACCTGAGAGGAGACAGAGCACTCTGGATGTGCGGATTCTCCTGACCCCGACTTTCTCCACTTGCCCATTAGCACAGATTAGTTTACTGTTCACATTGCCCCCTAGACACTAGGCATAGACAACATGAGCAAGTGAACTGTAACAGAAACAAGGCTTTGATGAGAATGGGAAGTGGGCTAGGGGTAGGGCAGAGTAGAGGAATAGCATAGGGCATCAGGCCAGAAAAAACAGGCTCTGATGTACATAAGGAGTCCATATTTTCCAGACCAAAACTAGTGACACATAGCTTGACAAGTATGATTGTGCTTATGGGAACAACAGGACAGAATATTTACAATCCAGAGTTGCCCTGGAAAATCTAGGATATATAAACACCACATCCGTAAAGGCATTGAAAGTGGGAAGGCTAACATAACCTACTTTAGAATTCTGCAAGTGCTGGCCCGCACATGTGAAACCCCGTGTGTTAAGTCACCCTAGTCTCTATTTATTTCTATCACAAACACGTTACATATTTTTGACACACTTAGGGTCTCTATTCCAAAGACTTGCCTTAAGAATAGCAGGTGATATCTGAATGAAATGGATATTTACAGTTGAGTAAAAAAGCACGCATCATGTCAGATTACATTGTTTGCCAAACTAGCCTGCCCAGGCCTTACAGGAGTACTAAATTCACCCGGAGACTTTAATGTAATGCAAAAGATAAAATATCTCAGTGAGACTGTGGACTCTTGCACACAACTTTCAGGTTAGGATCCACAGGTTTACAGAAAGAAAGAAAATTAATCAAGTCAAATGTGTGCCATTTTTTCTTTCCATTTAATTACTTGCATGTGAGAGTCATTGTTTCCCATAAGACCCCCCTCAAAAATACTTTAGTGAAAGCTTCTTGTAGAAAGGAAAACAAAGGTCAGTAACCTAATATCCCCAAGCAACCCTACAACAACAAACCAGGGAGGGAAAAAAAAAAGTGAAGAAATGCTCTGACTGGGAAAAAGATCTTCATTTGTTTATTCTTTCAACAGTGAATAAAAGTTATGATTTTGCCAATAACTATAAATTGATAGTGCTTCCAACTTTTAAAGAATATATAAGGAGACCACATAAAAGATCAGAGCAATCTTTTATGTGAGGTCAGAAGTTTTTTAAGGACTGGAAATATATCAAATACAATATATCAAATTTGTCATGACACCTTACAAATTGACATCTGGGAAATGCCTCAGAGATGATCTAACAGAGGGAAATCTCCTCTCTTTCAGATGAGGAAACTGAGGCACAGCAGCATGTCCAAGGTTACCTGACTGGCTGTAACTGAGTCAGGACAAAACCCTGTCTCCTGCAGAGTTTACGGACAAGTTTACTCACCTGTAAAATGACAGGGCCGAACTCTGAGGTCAATGCCAACCATAACATCCTGCAATGCTATATTGATTGATTGCTTTGTAATCTACTTATTTGTATTTTGGCTCTTAAATAAAGGTAAAGCTGCCAGTTTGACATATTTCTAGCCCTTAGAAAGCTGGCCGGACAGTAAAGCCCTTCCAAAACATTTATAGAGACAATGTTATGAACAATTTGCAGAATTTCATAAGGTGACACATTTCAAAGCACAGTGCAGTTACAGGCAGCCTGAATGGATGCATGCGAGGGAGGTATTATTTTTTTTAATTTTCAAGATGTCACTGCCAAGGGAGACATATGCCAAATGGTAACATCGGCTTCTATTTAAAAAAAAAAAAAAAAAAAAAAACCTCTAAAAAAGGCATGAAGAGCAATGAAAAACATTACAAGAAGAATAATGAAATATCTAAAGCAGATATTGGGAATAAGGAAATATATTGATTAAGTACTTGGTGTTTAAAGGCATCTGATGTCTCTGCCTTTCCATTATACCTGCCTCAAAAACATAGCCATGCTGAGGTTTCCCAATATTTAACAAACTAGCATAAATCCTGGAAAAATACTCTAAAATCAGAGTATATAAATCAGAATATAAAATTGAAATATATTTAAAAATCTTCTATTCTAGTTATGATTTTTTTTGTTTATCTTTATTGCGGATTCTTACCAGCATTTCATTTACTGCTAAGGTAGATTTTATGTAGTAAGAGAAAAGATAGCTTCATGACATAAATATTAAATTAACAAGTGAATGGCCAAACTGTTAAAAGCAGGGGTAACCAGTTAACTACTGTATTTTAAAAAGTTGTCCAGTCAGATGTAGGATACTTTACATATATTATAGGTAAAATTATTAAAAACACAATACGCCTGTAATCCCAGCACTTTGGGAGGCTGAGTGAGACAGGCAGATCACCCGAGCTCAGGAGTTCAAGACCACCCTGGGCAACATGGCCAAACTCCGTCTCTCCTAAAAATACAAAAATTAGCCAGGCACCGTGGCACATGCCTGTAGTCCCAGCTACTCTGGAGGCTGAGGCAGGAGAATTGCTTGAGCTTGGGAGGCGGAGGTTGCAGTGAGCCGAGATGGCGTCATTGCACTCCAAAGTCAGACCCTGTCTCTAAATAAATAAATACAAACACAATAAGCCAGTTGAACAGAACATTCTTTCTTTTGTGGGTCACAGTGTGCCTTTTTCATAACATATAGAATTAGCCAAGTTATCTATGCTACCAAAATTATGATTGGAAACAGCTGAGAAAGCAAAAGTACTTGGGAAAAAATTGCTGGGCAGTCTGGTTGTCTGGTTACCTGGCAAACTTCCCCATACTGTCAGATAACCAGGTAAACTTTTAGATCTCTAATGTATTTTCCCACATTGATGGGAGTACAGAAATTTTATAATTAAATAGACCTAGTTTTGAAGTCATTGCTTATTAGTTGTTGTTCTTGGGCAAATTACTTTTCTCAGGGATTATTTCATTGTCTGAAAAATTGGAATAGTAATGTCTGACTCACTAAATTTTTAAATGATCAAATTAGATAGCATCCAACAACTAGCTGTCATGGTGTACAGCACACAGAAAACATCCAATAAGTTGGGATAGTCATAGCAGTGTTAGTAAGAATAGTGATGGTCCTTGTCTTTTCTTTGATTGACATATGTTGTCGTGAAATTAACATAGGTTTTGAGTTCAGAGCGTTTGGTTTGAAGCCAGACTCTACTCTCAGTGGTTGGGTGCCAAGAGAATTTCTCTGGTTTCAATTTCTTCTTCTGCAAAATGAATACCATAACACCTGATTCTTAACTGCTATTATGAAAATTAAATGAGATAATATATATTAGTGCTACATAGTGCCTGGCACAATGCGAGGGATAATAAAGAAATGTTCATTCCCAACATTCCTTGTCCCCACAGCTCCCTACTCATGCCTGTTCATTCATTTAATGTACTGAGCCCTGGGCACTGTGTCCTGGGAACACAAAAGGAATAAGAATGTCCATCCTGGTTTCAAGAAAGGGATGAGAGGAGAGAGACAGAGAGAAAGAGAGATTAAAGGATTTGGTGACAAACACTTCAAGAGAGATTTAAACCAGTGCTTGGGAGCACAGAAGAGGAAAAAATAAAGCCTTCTTTTAGAGTCTTTAAAGATCTTAAAAATTAATTAAGCCGGCCGGGCGCGGTAGCTCATGCCTGTAATCCCAGCAATTTGGGAGGCCGCGGTGGGCGGATCACCTGAGGTCGGGAGTTCGAGACCAACCTGACCAACATGGAGAAACCCCGTCTCTACTAAAAATACAAAATTAGCTGGGCGTGGTGGCACATGCCTGTAATCCCAGCTACTAGGGAGCCTGAGGCAGGAGAATCACTTGAACCTGGGGGGCAGAGGTTGCAGTGAGCCAAGATCACACCATTGCACTCCAGCCTAGGCAACAAGAGTCAAACTCTGTCTCAAAAAAAAAAAAAAAAATTAATTAGGCCACTTAACCCTCTAGGAAGGTTATAACCAAAACATAAAACAAAACAAAACAGCAAATAACAAGTGTTGGCAAGGATGTGGAGAAATTGGAACCACCCTGATTCTACATTACTGATGGAAATTAAAAACATTGCAGCTACTGTGGAAAACAAGTTGGCAGTTTCTCAAAAAGTGAAACATAGAATTAAGACCCAGCAATTCCACTCTTGGGTATATACCCAAAAGAAGTGACAGCAGGTATTCAAACAAAAACTTGCAGACAAATGTTCATAGCAGCACCATTCACAATTGCCAAAAGGTGGAAACAACCCACCTGTCCATCAGCAGATGAGTGGATAGACAAAACGTAGTCTATCTATACAATAGAATAGTTTTGAGCCATAAAAAGGAAGACAGTACTGAGGCACGATAAAACATGAATGAACTTTGAGAACACTGAGTTAAGTGAAAGAAGCTAGTCATAAAAGATCATGTATTATGTTATTCCATTTATGTAAAACATCCAGAATAGGCAAATTTACAAAGGCAGAAAGTAGATTAGTGGCTGACTGGAGCTGAAGGAGATGAAGGGATGCAAGAGGGGAGTTGTGACAGCTGAAGGGTACAGTGTTTCTCTTTGTGATGATGAAAATATTCTAAAATTATGCCAATGATTATCCATTTATCTGTGAACATATTAAAAACCATTGCCTTATAGGCTTCGAATAGGTGAATTATATGTATGTAAATTGTATCTCATTAAAGCTGCTTTTTAAAAAATTTTTTCAAAATGAGAAGCTAGAAATTAAAAATAAATAAATAAATAAAGTTAATGTCTTGGGAGCTTAGCCAAACTCCTGCTAGATCCAGTATGGATAGTGCCACTCCAATGCTAGAGCTGAAAACAAAACAAAACTGGGAGTGTGACAGACAGAAAAGGAAAGAATGGGAAACCATGCACAAAGTCTAGGAGGCAGTGCTTGGCTTTCACATCGTCTATGACATGGAGAAGTTGAGAGGAAGTTGGAACACAGGGAACATGTCAGGAGAACAAGGCTAGATACAAGCCGCTATGGAGTTTGGAATCACTTACCCAGAATATAGGCGGGGCCTGGAAAACACGCTTCAGGATGACTCTGCCACTCACTGGGTACATTTGCAGGCAAATTATGTCATTGGATATATGTTCATGACATTATATAAATGGATATTCTCTGTAAAATGGGAATAAACATTATACCCACCTCACAAGACACTGTAAGGATGTAATGAAGCAATGCAGGTAAAGCAAATAATGTAGAACCTGGCAAACAGTATGCAGTCAATAAATGTTAGCTCTTTGAGCCTGTTGGAAGCCAAAAGAGTTTAAAATGAGAAATTTCCACTTATCAACAAAATGTTATAGCAGATGATAAAGGTTTCAAGCTTTTTGAACTTTTGAGTAATTTGTACACATTACCGCTAATTTAACTATCTCTCATCCATCAAGACATACACATGGTTTTTAAAAAAAAAAAAATCTCTAGAGAATTATAGTAAATGTCTCCTAGACTAATGATACTGGCCTCAGTAGCTTAAGCTTAGCCATAAAAATAATAAGTTTATCTTGCTATGATATTCTAATTAAATATCCCAAACTTTATTCCAGGTATAAGCAATCCAATATTGGCAGAGCTAATTCAACCAAGAACATTCTATCCAGTAAATAAATTCTCAGAAGCCAAAATTTCCATTTACACCTGTAAACAGAAAATTTAATTTAATGCAAACTGTTAAATAATAAGACCAGTGGGCAATGAACCATACTAAACACATCATATGAAACGGATCAGTCATGCAGCATGGTGACCAGGAAAGAAATTTGTGTCATGTTCTACAGCTAAAAATAGTACATGTTTACACACATTCATGCACACACACATATTCATGCATACACACACAGAGAACAAGGTGCTGCCACAGAGATGTAGCATGCATATGAAAAAAGTGCAGAAATCCTGTATGAAGGAGATGAAGGGATGGAATAGGGGAGATGTGACAGTTAAAGGGTACAGTGTTTTTCTGTACGTTCCTCTGTATTTAAAACCTTTTGGTCATCTTCCATGGGATCATCTAACCATAAGGAATGCTGTTTTGTACAATGCTTGGCAGAGCAGTTGTTAGGAAGAAGAGTCTTGCAAATTGCTTAATTGAAGCTAAAAATCATTAAGGAGTAGACTGAAGCATGCTCTTTATTGAGACCTCCTCCTCGAGAGAGTTCAGAAGTCACAGTCCACAAATTTAAAACTAACAAAATACCTGCAGAATTCTTCTAATTGTGAGACACACAAGACTACAATAACTCAGTGCAGTTCACTTTTTTTCTACCATAGACTGGACAATAGATATGGCTTGGGCTTCAGAGATTTGGGGGAGCACTCAAGGTGCCAGATTCAGTTTGTATTTTACTGTGTGTCTGGAAAGCAAGTACTTGAGAGAAAAACGTTTAGAAGAAAATAGGTTTGATTTTCAAAGCTTTTTCAGCTTTTTTAAATAAATAAATACATACATACATAAACCATCAAGCATCTGAGCTTGGAAACAATTTAAAAGAAAAAAAACAATGCATGGGTTATATTTCTCCGTAGTCACCAAGGTGGTGACACCCGAACATGGGCTTTTAGAACAACAAAGCAAAATTCTTAATGCTGATGTAACACTTACAATGTTTGGGGTTCCCAGGGTCTGAAGAGTATGCAGACCAAAAAGTCAAGCACATTTCAGAGGCAAACTATTTGTATTTTTAAGTATATGTTTGTACCTGTTTTCCTGGAGCTGATCAGATTCACAAGACATGGGATTCCCAGGGCTAAAACCAGTAAAGTTCAGGGTGAGTAGAGAGCAAGGTGGTCACTCTTTGTGTTTGTCAATAAAAGACTAGAACTGTTGTGTAATGTCAACACACACATCAGATCAACACATATATATTGAAATAATTTAAAAATAATACCATTCAAAAAAATAAAATGCAAAATATTCAGCTAAATTATACATTAATTATTTATCAGTTCTCCCTAGCATTCTTTAATTATTTCCACTTCCTTGATGCCAATCAAATTAAAGGAAGTTTTCAGCTGTATTTTTTAATCAGAAGGACCCAGAGTTTACCTAAGAACTCACCCCAAGCCCATTGGCCCACCACCATTTGGAAAGATTTTAAAAATAAATTTTCATGTAAAATCATTTCTATATTCTTTTCTGATAATTCACATCAAATTTACATTAACCTGCAACATTGATATGATTAAGGAAATAAAAATATTATCTGGAATATGGCTTTAACCCAACCTAAATAAAAACATCAGATCATCTTCTTTATTACATCAATTAGCCTTAGCATTTTCTCCTTGCTAAGAGATTTGCTAATAAGACTAATATCATAAAAGGAAAGTTTTTATATTTACCCACCTTAACCACTATCCACCTACTTATTCATATCTTTATGAAAAATTAGAATATAGATTAGCAAAAGAACAGTTGTTTCTATATTCACTGTAGGTATATTTGTTTTCTCAGTTAATTACTTCCAAATTTCTAATTATGTCTGCTGTAAATACTTCATTATAAAGTATTTCTACATAATTAATTAAGAAGTAGTGATAATGTAGGACTACTTCATCCAAAGAACTACAGGCATATGGGAAATACTGTGAATTACCAAATAAGTCCATTGAGTGAAACATAAAGTAAAAATGAGTTTAAGAGACAGCTAGACATGTTTATGTAGGCAAAAGGGGTTGGAAGATATGCTGACAACACAAAGAGGTGTGTTGCAATAAACTTGAAGGGGACAGGCCGTTGGGCCAACCATCCCTTTTCTATCCAGGAATTCCTTATGTTCTCATTAGTGTCTCACATATGGACAGCTGTGTTATTAAAATTTGGCCGTAAATTTGAGTCAACGAAAGAGTCTGTTGTCTCCATTTTTTTCTTCCTTTACATATTCAATACACAAACACATAAACGCAAAAGTTTCAACTTTTGTTCAGGGAAGTATTTTATGTCCAGATGCTAGATTTTTGTGACTCATGGCCAAGGATGAGGGAAGGGCTTTGTGAACAAGCTTGTTCTGATCATGTCCACCTCGGACAAGTACATGTTCATGGCACCTCACTTGCATAAATACAACATTCTAAACTGTCCTTTCAATGGTCACCTTTAGTACTGAGTCAGGCCTGAAGTTTCTATGGCAGAGTTTCTTTGGAGAGAAAATGTTTTAAGGGTTAGAGAAAAAGGTCAGTTCTTTTCATTCCTTTATCTTTTCTCATATTTTGAAATATGCCATCAGAAAATATTTTGGAGAGGATTGGTTAGACGCCAAGAGTTTCACTGACCCTTTTAGTTGTTGCCATTTTACATTTCTTGCCTCAGGAACTGGTTGAGCTTTTGAACGCATTCACATTTAATTTATATGATGTGGGCATAACCTGCATCTGAATATAAATACCCAACACCTGCATTAGCACTTTACAACTAACAAGCACTTGGATCCCCACTGTCTCATTTGCTCTAAATCACAAACCTATTAGGTTGGCACCATTATCTTTTACTTATAGATTAGAAACTGAGGCCCACAGAAGCTAAGTGACTTGGCCACATTTACTTGCTCAAGTGATAAGTGGCCAAGTTAAAACTGCCTGGCTCCATCTTTATTAAAATACACCTGAGAACACAGATATGAGAGTGCATAAATTTCCATTTTTATGTGATTTTTTAAAATAAAGTTGGGCAAAAAAGTAAACAATGAGCTTATGTCTATTAGGTCCATTTCAAAACACCCCCAATCCATTACACAGTAAGAACATAGGCATGTATGCTATTTAGTTCTTTAAAGAAAATAGTAAAGATGCTGGGTGCGGTGGCTCAAGCCTGTAATCCCAGCACTTTGGGAGGCCGAGGTGGGTGGATCACAAGGTCAGGAGTTCAAGACCAGCCTGACCAACGTGGTGAAACCCCGTCTCTACTAAAAATACAAAAATTAGCCGGGCGTGGTGGTGTGGGCCTGTAATCCCAGCTACTCAGGAAGCTGAGGCAGGAGAATCACTTGAACGCGGGGGGCGGAGGTTGCAGTGAGCCGAGATTGTACCACTGCACTCCAGCCTAGGTGACAGAGTGAGACTCTGTCTCGAAAAAAAAAAAAAAAAAGAAAGAAAAGAAAATAGTAAAGATGATGCTGGGCATGTGGATTGCTTGAGCCCAGGTCTTCGAGACCAGCTTGGGCATCATGGGGAAACTTGATCTCTACAAAAAATACAAAAATTAGCTGGGTGTGGTGGCATTTGCCTGTAGTCCCAGCTACTCCGGAGGCAAAGATGGGAGGATCGCTTGAGCCCGGGGGTCAAGGCTGCAGTGAACTGTGATTGCACCACTGCACTCCAGCCTGCACAACAGAGTAAGACCCTATCTCAAAAGAAAAAGAAAAAGAAAAAGAAAAAATAGTGAAGATGATTAAGAAAAAAATTAATATAGTCACTAGTTAATGACTTCTTTATAGTTCTGTTATCACTTTTGCATTTTGGTTACAAAAATGTACAAATACTAGAGTCAATAAGTAAATCAAAATACTGAAGTTATTTGTTTATATTTATTTTAATTTTAAGCATCATAATCTTTCACAGCAGAAACTCAGACCCTACCTATAATATATTTTAAAGAGCTGACAATTACTGAAAATGATATTCTCCCAACAAAAGTCAAATTCACATTCAAAAGCTATTAATAGCGCTTGTTGCCAACAGAAGCCTTATTCAATATTTGAGCATAACAGAACGGGGATACGAACATGATAGAGAGAGAGGGGCAGTGGTGGCAGGAAGAGGGAGATGAGGAGTGAAAAAGAGACTGCTGCACTGAGCCTGACATCTAAGAAGATGTCAGGGACCCTAAAGCCCCTAAGGAGCAGCCCCAAACCCCCAATCTCTTCCGACATACTCATTGTATCTGCTGTGGGGCCCGTTTTGCACTCTGATTCTCTGATGGAATTATGCCCTGGCCTGAACCCCACCCAGTTTGAGGCTGCTCCCCGGATAATCTGTCTAGTCGTTGCCAATCTTCTCCTATCAAGAGTTACAGCCTGTTCATAGACCGCCCCCCCCCCCCCAGCTGATTGGGGTCCTATTCCAACTGAGGGAGGCCCTGCAGCAAATACAAGACATTGCCTCATACTGGCAAGGCTCCTGCCCACCAATATGAGCCCTTGGGTACTGAGGTCAGCCTCTTGAGAGCTTTGTTCACCAAAGCCCTTTAGCTATTATCATTGAAACACTGGCCTTTCTCCTTGTAGCTCTGATACCAGGCTTTATCCTCTCTCTCTTCCAGCCTACTCTGAGGTCCCAATATGCCTTTACCCCAGCCTAGAAGGGTTATAACACGTCACAGGTGATTTAAACTAATTTCAGTGGTGGTTGATGGATTTCAAGGACCTGACCTCCTGTGCATTAGGAAGATCTACTCTCACTTTCACTTTATTTTGTAGCTATCATTTGACTAGATGAGCCTGCCTTCTATACTCCCAACAGCATTCATCATACACAGTCTGTCTTCCCTACTAGCCTGCAAGGACCAAGTCTGTCTTGATTACTGTCTTATGCTATTCCCAGCAAGGAAGCCAGCACATAGAAGGGAATGAACAAGCTCTTGCTGGATGGATGAATATATGATACACATGTGCAATTGTCAAGTAACCACTAGCTTGGGAAAGTTAGTCCCATCACATACTTGAATTTATTAATTGGCTGATAATACCAATGCATTAGCCAACACATTTACTTTAACTTCAAAATATTTATGCATAGAAGCATATTTTGAAAAACTGTTTAACCAACTTCCAGGGATAGAAAAGAAGATTATAAGTATCTTTCCATTCAGTTGTTGCTTTACAGTATATACAGAATTTATTTTGCATCTCTGCCCTCTCAAGAGTGAATTAAAGCACAATTATGTTAAATAATGTTTTTACCTACTATTTCACTTCTGTGAAATTTTTCTCCCTTCAAAAGAGCATTTGCTAAATCTGTTTTACAAAATTCTGAGTAAAGTGAAGTAAAAGCCTTTTACTGGGGGTAGTGTTACATTCAACAACAGAACTACAAAAAAATATGTTTTAGGGGGGAATAACATTTATCAGAAAAAATTCTAGAAAATTATTGTAATGGCCGGGCGCTGTGGCCCACACCTGTAATCCCAGCACTTTGTGAGGCCAAGGTGGGCGGATCACAGGGTCAGGAGTTCAAGCTGGCTAACACGGTAAAACCCCATCTCTACCAAAAATACAAAAATTAGCCAGGCATGGTGGCACATGTCTGTAATGCCAGCTACTCAGGAGGCTGAGGCAGGAGAATTGCTTGAACTAGGAGGCAGAGGTTGCAGTGAGCTGAGATCATGCCACTGCACCCTAGCCTGGGTGACAGAGTGAGTCTCTATCTCAAAAAAAAAAAAAAAAAAAAAAGAAGAGAAAGAAAATTACTGTAACGCATTCAGATAGTCTCATTATGCTTGCTTAAAACTAAAAGAATTTAATTAATATATCACAAAAATGACACTTTTTTTAATGTTCAGTCTCTATAGGATCCCTGCTGCCCTACTCTCTTATTCCCAAATAAACCAAAATAGTTTTCCAATTTCACTACCAAACTACTCTCTTGAACAACTCTATTTATAGTTTGGTATCTTTGGGTACCTAGGACAAATAACAAACCAGTTATGAGAAAGAAAAGAAAAAAATAATTTCTTCAGGTTGCTCTCCTAAAACCAAGGCTTCATTTCTATTATGTATTCACATGTAATTTCTCTGCATAAGGAACTGTGTCAGGACTAAACTGAGTCATAGGACTCTGGGTTCAATTTTTACTTAGACAATAGCCCCGAATGACTGATCCAGTCCTTTCAGCACTGTTTCCTTACCTGTCCCACAAGAATAATATTTACACTTTATCAGTTTCACAAAGATGCCTCCACGTCTGAAACATACTTGAGACTTCCAAAATGGGTTTGATTATTTTGTCTTACTCCATGAAAATCTTAAATTTCCTTTTTTTCCAAACTGGGCAAAATAATATCTGCCAACCTTGAGGGTTTATTTTAAGGATTAAGTGAGATCATGCATGTGAAAAAGCTTTGAAATTCTAAAATGTTTCACATGTAAAAGGTATTTTTATTTCAATACTTTTGCAAATGTATGTCTAAACTAAATGCAAATTATTCAAAAATCCAATGAGACAGTTCCAACTTTTGGTACTCCTATTAATATGAAGTGAGGGAATGCTATAGCCTTCCTGTGGCTGAATGCATTGTCAGTAAAACATGCCTGCATGTGGAGTTCTTTGTTCAGTGATGAAAATTAATTTGTACCATGGTATTCATACTCAGTTCAAAAAGTATTTTTAAGTGTCCACTATGTGCCAGACACTTGCTAGGAGTTGGGGGCATACTGATGAAACTGACAATATCTCTGTCCTCAGAGAAGGTCATATTCTAGTTAAAAGAAGATATATAAAGGAATAATTGGACACAGAAAGCCAGCCTGGGAACCAGGGGAAGATGGCATATGACCTGAGTTAAAGAGTGAACAGAAGTCAGTCACATGAAGGGAGAAGGAAAGAACATTCCAGGTAGAGTAAATAGGATAGGAAAGGTCCCTAACACTGGAAACAACATGCTTTGTTCATGAAAAAATATAAACAATATTACAGAAGTCGTATAAGCCATTTGAAGAATCGTGGGAGAGGAGGTTGAAGAAATGAAAATGTTCCAGCTAAAAGGGCCTCATCATTAATCTAAGTGAAATAACTCAGGAATGGAAAACCAAATACTGTATGTTCTCACTTATAAGTGGGAGCTAAGGCGTAAGGATGCAAAAACATACAGAGTGATATAATGGACTTTGGGGATGCAGGGTGGGAGGTTAGGAGGTGAGTGAGGGATGAAAGACTACATACTGGGTACCATGTCCATTGCTTGGGTAACAGGTGCACTAAAATCTCAGAATTCACCACTAAAGAGCCAATCCATGTAATCAAAAACCACCTGTACCCCAAAAACTACTGAAATTAAAAACATTAAAAATAATTTTATAAAAACACTATTTCAAGGCTAAAAAAAAAAAAGGTGAGGTGGCTCAAATGCTTTGCTAAAGAACCTACAGTTTCTCCAGTTGGCTCTCTGCTTCTCACACTGTGTAAATCAAACCCTAGGGACAAACAGGATTAACACGACCCAGCTTCTTGGATTCTTGATTTTGCCCAACAGTATGGGAGATAAACAAGGTTGACGTTGAAGAACTATTGATTCAAAACAATCTTTGTAAACATTAAAATACCCATCCTTAGAGTTACTTTGAGGAAAGATTTGAGAAACACAGCAGGTATGAAATGGAGAACCACTGATGGTTTTATTGTCAGCAGTGGCATGAGCAGAAATATGTTTTAGAGCAGTGGTCCCCAACCTTTTTGGCACCAGGGACCAGTTTCGTGGAAGACAATGTTTCCACAGATGCAGGGATTGAGGGGATGGTTTTGGGATGATTCAAGAGCATTACATTTACTGTGCACTTTATTTCTCTTATTATTACATTGTAATATACAATTAAATAATTATACAACTCACCATAATGTAGAATCAGTGGGACCCCTGAGCTGGTATTCCTGCAACTAAATGGTCCCATCTGGGAGTGATGGGAGATAGTGACAGATCATCAGGCATTAGATTCTCATAAGGAGCTCACAACCTAGATCCCTCACATGTGCAGTTCACAATAGGATTCACGCTCCTGTGAGAATCTACTGTCACTGCTGATCCGACAGGAGGCGGAGCTCAGGCAGTAATGTGAGCCTTTGGGGAGCAGGTGTAAATACAGATGAAGCTTCGCTTGCCTGCCTCCCACTCACCTCCTGCTGTGTGGCCTGGTTCCTCACGGGTCCATGGCCTGGGGGTTAGGGACCCTCGTTTTAGAGCACTCACTCACTCTGGTGATGGCATGGAGAACAGATGTGAGGAGGAAAGAGTGAAAACAGGAAGGCCAGTTAGGTGGCAGGCACAGCCTTCCAGGAAAGAGATGACAAGTAGCTAAAGTAGGGTAGGGAGTGTTGGAGGACAGCAAAGCTTTAAGAAACAGGCAGAGGTATGCTGCTTAGCCATATGGAGTGCTTGAATGTGGAAGTAAAGGAAAAGAGAGGAGTCATGGATAAACCCAGAGTTGGGGTTTGGAAGACTGGCTAGACTCTGGTGCCACTGAACAAGTTGGAGTATATTGGATAAATAAAAAGTTAGAGTAAGATTATGACTTTAGCTTTGAAAATGTAAATTTCTACATGCCATGGAACTCCAGGTGAAGATGCTGAGAATTTATCCTGATAGCCTTCTCTGATTCTCCTAGTGAAAAATCACAGGCATTTGCAAGGTAGTCAGAATTAGATGGGCATTTTGCTTTTTTTCTTTCCAACTTTCAGTGGCCATCTCGAGTTCATACATGACCTAGACTCAGCTCCTTCACTGTTTTCTCTAATGTCTGTCGATCCATGACGAGCAGTAACTACCTGGGTGTGGTTTTCTCAGAGAAGTCTTGACACTCTAGTTCTGTATCATTCCCCGGATTTTAAGCTTTTCAATAGCAATGCCATGTGTCACTGACAATATGGACTGCTCATAAATAAATAACCTAGAAGAAAATTCATTATCATATCATCCATCAATCTCTTAGCCTCCTGAGTCCCTATTTTTGAACTTTATTTCACCTCTAACAATATCTTTATCAATTCGAATCTAGCTCCTGGTCTCCCAGTTGTAATAAAACAGATATGGATCTCAGGTGGAGAGTAAGCATCAGAAACAGATGAACTCACAAGACAAAAATCTTATGTCCCTATTTTCCTGTTTTCATGCAAATGTACCAGTAATTAAATCAGGAAAAAACGTAGCAAAAACATATCAGCCAAATGGTTTTAAAATTTCAAAAGAAGCTGTAAATATGGTCCTTTTTAGAAGATCAGGTTCTAACTAGAGTAGGAGAAAGGGTAGCATTTGTTCTGATGAAGCAGTTTTTAAATTCTTGTCAGTGATTTGAAGAGAGATAACTGATGTATGTTGAAGAAGCCTGTGAGATTTTTAAATAGTTCGGACGCTACGGGGAGCATTTTTTTTCTTAAACCAATGTACTCAGAAGTGTTGGCAAGATTTTATTTGAACGTAGCAGTGCTTATGTGAGGAAGTTATTTTGAATCACCCTAGTATAAATATGTATGACTTTATTTGTATTGAAAATTTCCTTTGCAAGTGAGCGAATGAGGAACTGTTATATATCTATATTGCTTTGTAAATGATTTAGGTATTTCATTTTGAAAATAAAATATCATACCCAGAATTCAAAAATTATATCAGAATTCTGTTTGTACCCACAGGTGATTCTTGCACCTGCATTCATACCTTTTAACTTTAATTTGCCATGTAGAACAAATGGTATCTGTTATCTTAAGTCTGGCTTTTTTAATAGCATTTATGCATACATACATTCATTCACTCATTCATCAGACATTTACACAGCTCCTCTCATGAACCAAGCACTATGGTAGGTACTGGGCATGTAATAATAGTATTGAACTGTCCTTTGTCATAACATAGTTCAGGTAAACATTCCATTTCCTCCAGTCAATATTCTATAGCACAGTGAAATTTTCAAATCTTAGGGTCATATCTTATTATTTAAAGGCTAAGCATGTTGAAGGCTGTGAACAAGCCTAGCATTGAAAGCATATTCCCTCTAAATACAGAGTATCAAAAGAAAGGTAAGAAGAGGTGAGGGCCCCAAGAAATAAGGCCGAAAACAGGGGGGAGCAAAAAGAGGGTGGGAAGAGTATTGGAGAAAGCATTAAAATCAGGGCTCAAACTTTCCCCTTAATACCTTTGGGCAACCAGTTGTTCTACATGAAAATGAAGCTGCTAGCAAGAAAATCATCCAACCCATTATCTGTAGAGCCTGTCCATTTACTTATAGAAGGAAAAACAAAACAAAACTCATCTTCTCTGTTTTCCTTCTTTAGCTATTGTGTGGGATTGGAGGGGAAAGGGATCATTTATCCTAAGTTACTACTTCACCTTGCCTTCCTAAGCAACACACCTCTTCTAGTTCATTCCATTCTCTCCTTATGATTTCTTTCCTTTATCAGAGAAAACCTATTATATTTTCATGTGTTTACTTAAAAACAAACTACAAGAAGGCTCATCTGAGTCATTTATTCAAAGAATGAGACAAACATACACATGCAGCTCTGTGTTTGCTCCTTCTTTTTTAGGCTGTGTATAAAAGTGACACAAAAAAAGGGGAATAAAACAGTTTGTGTTAAATAATGTAATCAAGTACATAAGTCTGTAAAAAGGAGGGTGTAGGGTCTTAAGTACCCATGGTCCCTGCCTGCTACCCTCATCTGTCCTCATTCTTATCTCAAGTTGTAAGTTTTCAGTAGGAGATCAGTTTGTATCTCCCTAAAGCTTCTAAATGAATGACAGATTCCACAAACAGCAACAAATATTACTATATAATAGGCACTGTTCCAGGGGGTTGCAAAAGAGACATCAGTGATAAATCACCTTCCTTTGTCAAATAAATTACTATTTGGAGATCGTAAATGAAGCAATAGTTTAAAATTTTCCAAGTGACGGTGCTTTGCATTAATATCATAAAAGCATTACTGTCCCTCAAATTCAGAGTCCAAGGTGATTTCAGATGACATTCACAAGCATATTTCACCTAACTCTGAACGTTTTCTTCAACCATGCAAGAATCCTCCTTGGGAGAAGCAAAACTTGAATATAGATCGTCTTTAGGCTGTAACAAAGCTGTAACAAATAATATTTCAATATCCCATAGAGCTACCTGACAGTAGGTAATAATATAACTCAGGACTATACTGATTTCTCTAAACTGAAATTCCAAATTCTTAGAAGATAGATAAATTAAGCTTTAAAAGAATGGGGTTTTAATTTTTCCTTCTTGTTTTAAAACACCAAGTATTTTCTGTGAACTTTCAGCTTTGTTCTTTCCCGCTTGTCTAGAAGGGTGCTAGCTGAGTGCCAAGAACAACAGGTAAGCCAGCTTCCCTCAACCCAGAAAAATTATGCCTTTGCCACAGGAGCCATACTTATGCTTCCATAATGGCCAGGGAAAAACCTAATAGGAACAGATTTTTTTGCATGTGTAGCAAAGTTAGTTCCAGAGAGAGAGAAAGAAGCCTGGTTTGCACTGCAGCAGAACCATTGGAACAATATGCTCCCTGTGTCCACAGCCCAATCCTCCCCAGACACCCTCCTTTCTAGGGCATAGGGTAGCACAGTCACATACACAGTAGATCAGGCCAGGACCTGCTGACACAACCCTACTCCCAAATTTGCAGGCAGGAGAGTGAAGCAATGTCTGTACTCTATACATAGTCTTACTTTTTTCTTTTCTTTTTTAAAGTAGCTGTTTCAGCATTCAACTGGGGGCAAGAGGGGTTGGGGAGTGGAAAAATATAGTGCAGGCAAACTTTCTCAGAGCTATTCCATCCCTCTATGTGCCCCACTCCTTCACACCTCTGAAGTTATGGCAAGACTAGGTAAAGAGTTTTGAACAATATTGAGACCCTCTTACATTTACCTTGAACAAACAGGATCTTTGACACTTCTTGACCACACTCAGCTGCCTGCAAGAGTGCTTCCTCCTATAGCAAGTCATATCGGGAGAATTTGCTGAAAAAAGGTTTTTTCCTTACAATTGCAAATGAAAGTATAAAATATATCACCAAATTTTAAAGTGTGCATATGTCCTCATCTCAGCTGTTGACATCATATTTATAATCATGAGCCCGCCAGGTTTTCTACAACTTCAGAAATTCTATGAGCATATTACTTTTCCAACTTTATCAGTAAACATTGATTTCTGTATAATGCAGAAACCAGTTAAATAATTTCTGGCTGAGTGCAGTGGCTCATGCCTGTAATCCCAGCACTTTGGGAGGCCGAGGTGGGTGGATCACCTGAGGTCAGGAGTTCGAGACCAGCCTGGCCAACATGGTGAAACCCTGTCTCTACTAAAAATACAAAAAGTTAGCTGGGTGTGGTGGCAGGTGCCTGTAATCCCAGCTACTCGGGAGCCTGAGACAGGAGAACCACTTGAACCTGGGAGGCGGAGCTGGCAGTGAGCCGAGACCGTGCCACTGCACTCCAGCCTGGGTGACAGAGCGAGACTCCGTCTCAAAAAAAAAAAAAAAAAAGTAGCAATAAAATCATTACAAAAATAAAATAAAATAAACAACACCTAAAAGACATGTTACATCCACTCTGGTTTTCCATAATTTAACTTCATGTATTTTTCAGGTAATTCATGGTAGTAGGAATTACTATTTATTGATACACCTGCTCTGTGCCAGACATTTTGTATACAGTCATATTTTCTTTACCACAACCGGCTTGAATCTAAGTACTCCTTTACCAATTTTTTTTTTTTTTTTTGAGACAGGGTCTTGCTCTGTTGCCCAGGCTGGAGTGCATGGAGTGCAGTGGCACGATCTTGGCTCACTGCAACCTCCGCCTCCTGGGTTCAAGCAATTCTCCTTCCTCAGCCCCCCCGAGTAGCTAGGATTATAGGCATGCACCACCACGCCGGGCTGGCTAATTTTTGTATTTTTAGTAGAGATGGGGTTTCACCATGCTGGCCAGGCTGGTCTCAAACTCCCAACCTGGTGATCTACCCACCTCGGTCTTCCAAAGTGCTGGGATTACAGGCGTGAGCCACTGCACCCAGCTCCTTTGCCTGTTTTAAAAATAAGGTTCACATGGGTAAAATAACTTGTCCTCAATACACAATTAGTATTTACCAAGCAGGGAGCCACATCCAGTTTATCTAATTCCAAAACCTGTATCTTTGTCACTATAATATGCTAACATTGAGGATCTAGTGTCAAATGGACTAATGTCCAGTTTCCAGTCAACAAGTGCTAAAAGAAGTTGTATAAGAAATAAAAACTATTCCACAACATCTCTGGACCATGATGTCTCCTTCATCACTAACTTGTCCTGTGCCTGGGCCCAATGTTGGAGCCAGTTGAGCTAGCAAGAACCTCCCATGGGAGCTTTTCCTAAGTCGGGTGCCTGGGAGAAGAGACTGGACCAGAAAATACACTTTATCTGGGAAGCCAGAGGCACCAAAGCCAGAGAAACTTTGGCTCAAGGACTTGAGCCAATATTGTAACTGGAAAAATGAGCCTAAGTGTTAGGTCCAAAAGGCAAAATAAGCCATACATGGAAAAACAAGGGCCAATCACAGCATCCAGGAGGCCTGGAAATGGGTCACAAAGCAATGTGCAGAGCGGGTGGGAACAAGTGGGTCAGAAACACATCTGGGAAAGGTAAAAAGATGTTGGTTGTCACATGAATATGGTGTTGGCCCTGGGGATGGACCTGGCAGATTCAAAAGCCCACCAAGAACCAGATGCTTGAATTCTGGGGAGTCACTGACTCTCCCTAGGCCACAATTTTCTCAACTAATAAAATGGACCCAGTTGTAACCCCTTCAGATCTGCTATCAGAATTAAATGATACATGAAAGGATTTAGCATTGTGCCAAGACTAGAAAAGCAGCGGTTTTTCTTTTTCTTAGCTATTATCACTTTATATTTGTGATTGCCATGGAGATGATAATAATTTTTGAGAGTAAAGTTTTTATATTTAAGTACCTGAAAGAACCCTGAAAAAAAACAATTCACCCTTAGAATGGTACAAAATTAAAACTGAGTACAGAACAAAGTTTATAGTTTGAGCCTTTTAACAGAATAAAGAGTATTAAAGAAGACCTTGAAGCAAGCATGAAGTAATTTCCAGGTCACTAGACAATTTGCAGGTGCAAACCATTTCTAGTCCCATTGTCAGAGGGAGAAAAAAGGTACAGGTCACACCCAGTCCCCTGTGCTGATGTCCAAATGTCTGGTTTGGCAGTTTTGACCTAAAAGGAGCATGGAATGGATGCTTTCAAAATAGACACAATTAACAGACCCTTTAAGAACTACAGATATAAGTGTTTTGAGAAGTCTTAAAGAAAACAAGGACAACAAAAAACTATCAGTGTTAGTATTACATCACAATAGTTTTTCCCCCTGGCATTTGCATTGATTTTTCAGTTTTACATCAAAAAGAAAATCTGGCCTTGTGGACATTTAAGAGACTAGGGAATTTCATTTTCCACTTAATACACTGATTTTCTTCACCACTCTAGGTACTTGAAATTAGCGCAAACCCCAGGATAGCTACAATTCCAAAAGGGAATGCTCAGTTCATTATGAATGGTCTTAAAGCAAATAGTGCTCTGACAGCCAAATTCCTGGTCTTCAAATTTGTAAGTTTGCCCTTTTTTTCACAAGTCTTACTCAAGACCGCTTCTGAGCTTTTGCACATTTAACCCTTACACTCAAAGACAATATGTTACTAAAGAGCATGGGAAACTTCAAGTTCATACATTTGGACTAAATTCCTTTTCAAAAGAAGTCTAATATTTATAACCAAATTATGACCATATTGAATACACTAAATTAACTGCTGAACTAACAGAAAGGAAATACTGTATTTATTTTCACTTCTGTGGCTACACATCCTTTGAACAATTCGAAAGAATCATAAACCAGCCATAAATCCTAAAATGCTTTTCATTTTCTTTCTTCACATAATAACACAGCACTGATTTTTCAATAAAAAAGATACTGTAAATAGTTTTTAATAATCAAAATTAATTTGTACCATCTTTAGTTGATCTGTATATTTGTTCAACCTTTCATTATAATAATAAAGCTACAATATAGTGAAGTTTTATGCATTACTTCATTTAATTCTCAATAAAATCCCAAGGGATAGCATTATTAGTGTACCCACATTGGAGATTAAAAATAAAACAAGCTTATAGGAGACTGCTTATAACCACACAGGTAGTCATCTGCAGGGCTAGTATTCAAAATAGATATTAATACTTTGGACTTTAACTGACACAGGAGAATAAAAATACCAGGGATATGCTTACTTAATCATTTTTAATAATTTAAATCAGCCCATATATTAGTAAGTAAAAGATTAAAAATGATCCTAAATACCAGGCCTGAGTTATTTGTCAATTGCTGTAATTTTCCACTTTTAGACTTGAATTAATAGACATAACTAAAAATTTAAATAACAAAATTCCAATAAGAAAACATAGTGCATAATTAGTGCACATCTCTGGATTTGGGGAGGAGAGTGACTTGATTTTACATAGAGTATTGTTTTTCCTAATTAATTGTAGTCTGCCACATATTTGTATGTGATTGCCTCATAAATGGTTTACAAATTGTTAAGAAGTTTATGGATATCTAGAAAGAATATTACAGCTCAATAAATAAACTTTTACAAGTGTAGAAGAGAAATTTTACATTAAAATGTGACTTTGTTTCTTCATCCTGAGAGAATGAATTTTTAAAAAACACATTTAAAATCAAGCATTAGATATGCAAATATGTGTTCAGATCAGAGATACCAAAATTATTCAAATGATTAATTATTCATCATAAAATGTCAATTAATAATTATGAAGCAGAAAAGGCATCTTTCTAATGCATCTTTATTTTTCTTGGCCTAAAAAGGGCTAAATATACATGTTCAATTGACTTCTATCAAGTTTTTAAAATTCAACAAAGTAAACAAATTGTAAACAAGTGCAAACTCTGAATTTTAATAAGAACAACAAATATGCCCAAAGTGAAGGGAAGAGCAAAAAATAATAATAAAGAAAACAAAAACAGTTATGTTCATGACATATGCCGCCTCATGCTCACTCACCTGCTAGGTAACGGACAGTAACCTAGCCTAGCCAAGAAAATAACCCAACAACCCAAGTTGTGAATTTGCTTAGTAATGTGCAAACTACGTGACATGATGATGTTTCTCTCTGAATTGATCAATCTTTGTTGGGGTTCAAGAGGAGTGCTTTGGGAATTTTTTACCCTTTCCAAATAGTCATCAGAAGAAAAGCGCAGTTTAAGTTTCATAAAATTACCTATTGTAATGTCTAAAGTCTGTTAACAAATTAAGCACTACTAAAATATGGTTGTAAACAAACTTTTTCACATTGCCTTAATTCTAAAGAATGCCCCTATGCCAAGCATTATGCATTTTTTCCAGGAAGCCTATATCTATTATACCTTGTCTTATAAAATTATCAGTCTGAGCTGATGTGATAATATAGAAGAATAAACCATTATGGTCACTGAAATATTGATTCATTTTATTTTTATTATTATTATTTTACTTTTCACTGACACCTGGTGAACTTGTCGTCTCTGAGACCCGGGGAGTTATTTTAGTCAGGGTGTCCCTGCCCTCCTGCTGGTAGATTAATTACACGTTAAACGTTCTGTTTTCAAAACGAAATGATAAATCTGGACACATAAAAGAGGCACAAAAAGAATCACAGCGAGGGAGAAGAGTGGATGTTAAGAAAGAAAACAAGAAATTGCAAAAGGGAGATATCAGATAGAAAGGAGAACGTAGGAAATGCAACTGGGAAAGAATTTAAAGAAAATAAGGATAAAGGGCAGGGAGGGCTGAAAGGAGGGCCAGAGGGAGGAAAAGCAGGAGGGAGATTTTTGGTTTTCAGTTCCCTGGTGAGGCTGCTGGCGTCCGCGCCCTCAACGCCCCAGCCTTCCAAGTTGAGGCGAAAGCCACCTCCTCGGGCCTGCGTCGCATCCAACTTACTCCAAGTTTTCTGGTGACTCCTACAGGGCCCCTTTCCGTTCCCCCCCCCGCTCCCCGCCACCCCCCCCCCCCCCCCCCCGCCTTAGTGAGATTGACAGTCGCGTGGAGGAGGCTTTTCCAGGCACAGCCTTTCTCATGGTAATCAGCCCCCAGCATCACCTCCCGGCCGCGGCTGCGCCCGCTCGGAGCGCGGCTCGCGGACCCCGGGGACCGGAAACAGGGCGGCGGGCGGGGAGCAGGCGAGCGAGCCAGGTCAGCTGACCGGGCGGCGAGCGGGGGTCGCGGGATCCCGGGCGGGGACAGGTCTGGGGGAGGGCGGTCTGGTGGGAGGGGGCCGAACACCGCCCCCCCAGCTACGCGCTCCTCCTCCTGTGCAGCGGGGCCCTTCCTTGAGATCAAATGCAGGGACCCAAGCTGGCGGCGGGGGTTGGGGCGGGGTGTGGGTTGGGGGGTGGCAGAGCGCGCGGAAAATTGGGGACAACAGCCAGACCTGTTTAGCATCAATAAATTAAGATGCTCATTTGGGTCCTGAAGTTTGCTGGTTCCTGTCAGTGGAGACGTTGGCAAAAGCCCTGAAGCCGAGATTCAGCCTTTACTTCAAAAAAATAAAATAAAATAAACCCCTCAGCTGGCCGCCCTGCTGGGGCCAGGTGACGTGCGAGATTCCACAGCCTGCGGGTCTCGCAGCAGGGATGTTAGGGACGGTCTGAGCTTCTCTGGTCCTGTTTTGGTTTTGTTTGAAAGGGCTTCTCAGAGAGATGCTCCTGATTTTTTTTTTTTTTTAATAGACTTTCCCCTCCTATCCTAGGCTCAACTCCGAATGGATTGGATTGCGAGTCTGCACGTGAGAAAACCGTTTGGCTTGGCTTGGACCCCTGCCGCCCCCCACCCCCTCCACACACACCCAGTCCAGGGGTCCCCTTTATCACCCTTTGCTTGCAACTCCAAAAGAAGTTGCCCACCTCCTGAGTCACAACACAAGGTCGAATAATTCCTCTAGATGACAGATCAGTTCCATTTCAAAACGAGAATAGGTTCCTTTTTTTTATTTTCTCCACATGGTACAAAATAAACAGAATTTGCTTTAAAAAAAAATCATTAGCTGTGGCCAAATTCGAATTCCTTCTACAGCCTGTGTGTTCAAGGGCAGAAACATTGTATCTCTTCGGGCATCTGGGCCGCCAAACTGAGCGGGGGGAGGGGGGAGCGGCTGTGAAAGTTGAGGAAATTGACAGACTGAGAGGTGAATGGGGGGACAGGCACCAGGTCCTGGCTGGAGGGAATTGGAAAACAAAAGTGCATCCTTCTCACCCTGCCTGGCTGGAGGGAATCCTGAGGGAGGCAGTTTGTTTTGCCCATGGAAACCCTAAAGAATTATTTTTCCCCCTTCAATGTTGATTGCAATATTATTTCACATTTCCGTGTATCTGTTGTTTTAATCTCTTTCGTCTGCGCTAATCTCGAAGTGGATTATTAATGGGGAAGACAGAGAAGGAGAGATTCATTTGCAGGACTTATTTTGCTGTGTGAGGAGCCGAAAGCCAGCAGCCCCCAGTCCTCTCTCGACTTTTCTCTGCGTCCTGCGCTCCTGCATCCTCCTGATCCCACGATCCCCATTGTCCCCGACCTGGCCCTCGGACTGAGGGAGTGTTCGGAACAAATTTATATTCCGGCTTCCTCCCGACCCCATCACCTCTGCCACGTTGGGAACTCTCTCGGCCAAATGCCTGGTGAGGGGCGTGCCAGTCAGGAACCAGGGGCAAGGCAACCTAGCCGCAGCGCTCACCCCTCGCAGAGACCCTTCTCGTGCCACCATCCAAACATCTACCTTCATGGGAACCTGGAAGACTGCTTTTTCACCCCAAACCAAATACTGGCCAGTCGGAACTCCCAGTGCTAAATGTTGGGGACTGCCTCCTGCCACTTGAGCAATTACTGAGTCCAGGGTAATCAGATGATTAGGTGTTTTTAATGGAAATACTTAGGGTTTTTTTTTTTTTTTTAAGTCAGATCCTAAGTAACCTGACATTTAATATACATAATAAAGACAAGTGTTTTGTTAGCTATTCGATTGGATCCTTTGACCTGAGGTTATGCTTGTGTGTGTGTCTGGTCTGTAAGCCTCCAATGGCTACCTGGGTGCCTGAAGAGGAGTCTTGCCTGGAATCACTCTATGCAAAGGGCTCCTTCTTCCTTAGGAGTGGTAGAAGGGTGGCTGTAAAGCAAACGTCTAGAGAAAGCTGGATTCCAATCTTTTAAATTAAAAAAGAGGAAAAAAGGAAGAGGAAGAAAAATGGACATGAACAGTGGTGCTAAATCTCAGAAGAGGAACTTGATAAGTCACACATATATTTAGTATAGATATATAATAATGAAAGAAATGTAAAATATAAAGTTAAGAATGTGCCTGACCCATGTTGAAAATCTTTTATTTTATTTATTAATAATTTTTACGCTGAAGATCCTGAATGCCTTTCTTCTATAGACACTTTATCTGTGATGGGGTGGGGGGAGAGAGTTAATTTATCCAGCAGCTATTTTCATTATAATAAATACTTAAATTAGGAAAGAGGTGAGTAACCAACTGTGAAAATCTACTTTCTTGCATCCTGGAACAAGATCTAGCTGTGGTCGTGCTAGGTAGCTATTAAACACCCCCACCCACCCCCACCCCCCCCCGCAAAAAAAAAAATACAAAATACAAAGACATGTACCTCTGAGAGTGTGGATGTGGCAACCCATGTGGTGGCTTGTCCCTCCTTTGAGTGCAATTGCCAGTGACTCTTGCATTCAAAGTCTTGCTTTAGGCACACATTCAAATCACAGTTCAAAGCAGTTTATCTTAATATAGTGTTGGATCAGGGTATTATTTGTTTCAGATTTCATCAGACTGGAAACAGGAGGGTGTAACATATTTAACAATATTAAAGCTTAAAAATCGGTGTGAGGCAGCTCTCTGGTCCTCTTAACACCTCCACCTTTACCTTTCCGAAGAATCCTAAATGCTGTGAGACTAGAAATTTATTTGTGCTCTGAGGTTCTCAAGCACTTTCACTCTTTAGGAAAAAAAAAAAGAAAAGTCTCACAGTTATTTAAGAAATTGAGCCTGAACCATCCGAGGATAGGAGATTTCTTCCTTTTCCGATAAATGCCTGTGCTCAGCATCCTCAAATTTGGCTGTCTTTATTTACTTCTATATTAGTTCCAATTATGTGCAGTGTAAACCAGCTTTTTGATTAACAAAACAGCAGAGCATTGGTTAAGAACACTTAAACTTCAAAAAAATTCCCCTGGGAAGTGGGCTCTGAATTGGTTAATAATGTGCAGTACTTGCTAAATTGCTGACTTCCAGATGTGGAAAATATCTTTCTTGTTTAGGACCTATGTAACCTGATTGGATTACGACAGAAGCGTCACGTTGGAAGCTTTTGAGTGATTATTTAATTAACCATACAGTAGAAAGCTGTATTCTCCAGGAAATCCCTTCCATATTTGCATAACCAATCCCTTCAGAGCAAAGGTGGAGTCTTTTCTTTTTAATTTTACTTTAATTGTAATATCAAAAAAAATATACTTCAAAACTTAGACCCCATGCCGTTTAATATCATGCTCTCCCTTCCCTGCTAAGTTTCTCCATGGCCTTTCTCTTTTCTCCTCCTGCCTCCCTACACACTCTCCCTTACTTTGTAGTGAGGTCTCCCCGAGGTGTACAGAGATTCAGAGATCGGCCAACCGAGTGTTCTATGTTAATTTACTTAGAGACCCTTTATTAAAATGCCAAACTACTTTTTAATATTGGGATCCAGTCCAGAAATTCATCATGCACACACCCTAATACACATGCCCTAAGATGCAGCTCCCATGTAGCATTTTTTTTTTCTGGCTCTGGTACCTAAAAAGAAAATAATAATAATAAGAGAAAGGGCAGAGAATTTTGTTCCAGAAGCTGTACTGAGATAGCTACACAATTTGATGTGCATCTCAAATCTGGTCATTAGAGATATCTATATAAGAAGAGACTATCTGGATTGAGGACCCGGGATCTTTCCCTTTAACTTTCGCCCCTTGGAGTTCTCCAGTTCTGTGAATGGTGTGCACCGTTTTCCGCCCTGTACTCTGTAGGATTTAGTGATGAGGATAATGATGCCAAAGGCTTGACGGGCGGGGAGGGGGGGGGGTGGAGTGGGGGGAGAAGGGAGGGAGGGGGGAGGGAGGCGAAGGCGAAAGGGAGGGAGAGGAGGAAGGGAGGGAGGTGGAATTTCATTTCTTCCACTAAAGCGTTTGCGGAGACTTCAAGGTATAATCTATCCCAGATCCTTTCCCAGAGAGAAACTTGGCGATCACGTTTTCACATGATGCTCACGCTCAGGGCGCTTCAATTATCCCTCCCCACAAAGATAGGTGGCGCGTGTTTCAGGGTCTCTCGTCTCTCTCCTACAGAAAAGAAAAAGAAAAAAATGTCATTAGAAGAGGCGTAACACGTCAGTCCGTCCCCAGGTTTGTGTTTCCTGGAGTGGCCGAAAGAGATCAGTTCTAACCTGCTCTGCAGGAATAACGGTCCTGCCTCCCGACACTCTTGGCGAGGTTTTTGTACAGTTTGCTCCGGGAGCTGTTTCTTCGCTTCCACCTTTTTCTCCCCCACACTTCGCGGCTTCTTCATGCTTTTTCTTCTCACCATTTCTGGCCAAAACTACAAACAAGACTTCGCAGGTAGGTTTTTTTTCCTCCCCTTTTCTCTCTTTTTATCCCTTTTTGGTGTGCTCGTCCTCCATCCTCCTTTTCTAATTTTCTCATTTTGAGTGGGGATGTGAGTCTGAAGTGAGAAGGGGTGTCCGTGGGTAGGAATTTCAGGTGGGTTTAGCTCCTTTATGGCAAGCTTTTCTCAAGAGTGGCTTCTTCGCCTTCTCTTACACTCACACTCTCTCTCCTTGCTTTTCTCTCCTTTTTCCCTCCCCCAAATAATTTCCCCTGTACCTGTCCATTCAGGTAACCAAAGGTGCCCTTTGCTATCCAGCCCAGGAAAAGTTTTATTGAGAATTATATGGCTGGAATAAAAACTCATCAAGGGGAGAGGTCCTGCTCTATTTTCGCATCTAGTTCCAATTCATTATATTCAGCAATTAGGACTTGGCAAATACCTGTTAATAATTACAAAACTTGGTCAGTTACAGACCTACAAATTTGGGGGCAAGTCTTTCTCTTAGACATGGCAGTTCATCCTCTCCCACCGAGAAGGCTGTTTTCTAAGCAGAAAGTTTTCTGTTTTTGTCTGCTTAGCGAGTTTCATTTCTTTATTTCATTCTTTGTGTGTGTATGTGTGTGAAGTAACACCTCACTTCTGTGATTATAAATAAAGAAGTGAAAGTCCTCATGGAACTTGAGTCGTTTACCAAAGTGGGGGGGGGGGGGCACTACAGCTGGGAAGAAAACTGCTGTCAGGATATCAGGGTTTTAAATTAGGATAACTTTTAATATTGTATTTTTAATGTCAAAGTAATATAGACATGGATTTAATAGAAGACACATACACACATATAACCCATTCCATACTTTGGCACTGAAAAGTCGAGAGAGAGATAGCAGGAGTTCCCAGGAACAGTGATGAGCCCGGCTAACATGAATGTGTTTATCTCCCACCTACTGATGTATTTTACATGCTCCCCCTGTAATGATGAAGGCAAGATTACTAACTCCAGACTTAGGAGTAACAGGCAAAGATAAAGTTTACAGCACAAATGCTCTGTCTCTCTCTCTCACACACACACATGCCCATAAAACTAGCAACTTACTTTATTAAACATGTATTTATATGCAGTCGTGTGTCTCAGGATGAATATAGACAGGCCAGCTGTTTCATCCCAGACACTTGTGTGACCATTTCTTTATTTCAGGATTTCCCCTAACAATTTCAAATCAATAGGACAAGGAAAGAAATGATAAAATGTGTCAAACTTAAAAGTCTCCTACTATGTATGCCTAGGTAAATTTAAGGTGCTTTCTAAAATATCCACTTCCCCTTCTCTCTGCCCCCCTCCCTTCACCCCTCTCAGCAAATGTGTGGAAACTGATACTCACTTTCCAGGTTTTCTGCAAAGCTTCTAGCACAGGAGACAATAGGTGCGGGGCGTGGGGACTGAGTGTGCCCGGCAGAGAAAGGGTTAATGGCCCTTGTGTTACAGTTTGCATCTGTTACATCTTTTATAGCCCCCTGTTTAAACTAATCCTCGAGGCACAGCATCTTCCCAACCTCCACCGAGTTTTCAGGATTCTCCTCTCCTGCCTGCCTCCGAGGTTCCCCTTCTCCAAGTTTTGACAGTTTCAACTGAAAAAATGCAGCGCCTCTCTCGATTTTTAGGTACAAAAGTTTCGAAGCCAGAAAGGATACCGTCATTTAGTAGAGCTTAAAAGTATTGCCGTAGTGGTTGGACTTTCTCTTTCCTTTCTTAAGGGAAAAAAAATTCTACTGGAACTATTTAAGGGAACCAGTGTGGGGGAGCATGTGTGTGAGTGAGGTGGGGGGAAATACTTAAGTAAATATTGTCCAAGTGGCGAGGGGGGGGGGTGGGGTAAAGGACAGTGTCCAAAGAGGCTTATAATTATATTTATCATTGCGGCGTAAAACGGGAAATCTTAATTTGGGGGCGAGGGTGGGGGGAGGAAGAGACAGTGCCTCGATAAACTCCAAAAGGGGAGGGGAGGGGGCGCTGGGCGAGTGGGCTTCCTATAATTACTATTATCAATTTGCCCGAGTGTGCTTCATCCAGGGGCTGTTTCGCGTTGTTTGTTTGTTTGTTTCCTCTGGGAATTGGGGGGTGGGGGGATGAGAAAAGATGAGAGCGAAAAGAAAACCTCGCTTCACCCCAAGTTCGCGAGCCGGGGGCTGAGGACTTTTCGGAGGAAAGGGTCCGCCTAGCCCTGAGTCAAGCGGTCTTACTGTACCGCCGTGTGCATTCCCTCATACGGTCAGGAGTTATGACTCATTTTGAAGATGTAATTCTTGTCTCTCTGATCCCCTCGCGGGTGCAACACACCAAACAGTAACAAACACAAAGCGCCTCGGGGCCAAGGCTGGGGGTGGGGGGCGGGGAGGGGGCCGCCGAAGTTTCGCTTTGGCGTTGGGGGGCGCGGATGGGTGCTCGCCGGGGCCCTGGCCCGGCTCCCCTGGGCGGCCCGCGCGCGTTTCAATGGGCGCGGGCGATGCCCACATTGTCGCTGTGTTTGGTTGCTAGATCGAGCCTGCGTGCTGCCGAAGCAGGGCGCCGAGTCCATGCGAACTGCCATCTGATCCGCTCTTATCAATGAAGCAGCCGATCATGGCGGATGGCCCCCGGTGCAAGAGGCGCAAACAAGCCAATCCCAGGAGGAAAAACGGTAAGAAGCGGCCCGAACCAAACTTTTCCGGGCCACTCCGCGGCTCGAGACCCACGGAGAAGGAGGGGGAAAGGGAAAAGGAACCGAGGCGGCGGCGGCGGCGGCGCCCAGGGCTCTAGGGCGAGCCTCCCTCCGCGGCCGGCGCCGGAGCCCGGCGCGCGCGGCGGCTGGACCGGGGGGAGTTGGGGAAGTGCCGGGCAAAGTGAGCGTCAGGCACCCGGGGGTCCGAGCGCGGGGGTCCGGCCGGGGCCCCGCGCCCCCAGCCCCGCTGCCCCCAGCCCCGCTGCCCTCCTCGAGCCCCTGCCTCCGCCCTCCCTCCGCCTCCGCCTCCCGCTCCGCTCGCGCCCGGCCCGCCGGGTCTCCGGCCGGGCTTCGGGAGCGTCCGGCTAGGGCAGGGCGGGGGCCCAGGCGCTGGGTCGCGCAGGATCCCGGGGCGGGGGCGGGGGTGGCAGAGAGACTGCGAAGGCAAGAGAGGGGAACCGGGGCTGCGCCTCAGCGAGGCTTAAAGTTTCTTGCCGGAGTCGCCCGGCCGCTTCTCGGTGCGCCAAGTAACGGTCCGCGGGCAGCGGGGCCCGGCCCATCGCGCCCAGACCCCGGGGTGGGAGGGAGTCTTCCGGCCCCGCGCGGGGTCCGGTGGGGTCGATGATGGCTCCGGGACGGATGACTCCTCTCCAGCAGGCTCTGGCCCCCAGGCCGGGGACTCAAGGAGTCGCAGGGCGCAGCGAGACTTTTCCCGGCAGTTTCTACATGGTCTGGAGGAGCCCGTTATCCAGGCTGAATCAGGAAGGAGGAAGGAGAAAGGAGATGGGGGTTCGAGGGGCACACGCAGATCAGAGGTGGGATATTAAAGGGGGGGGGTGACAGTTTGGTAGGTCCATCTTGGAGAGAGCCAGAGAAGGGACGAGGGGGGAGAGAGAGAAACAGAGAGAGAGGAAGAGAGTGGGAGAGAGACCCCCTAGGTATTACCCCAAACAAAATCGTGGGAATAAAAGAGAAAAGTGATTGGCAAGAGCGCGGAAGGCGCCTGGGGGAGGGGAGAGGGCTGGGGACTAGCGAGGGTGCCGGGGGGGTGGGGGAGCTGACGGAGGATAACTGAGTTTAAAAAGAAAGAAACCAACCCCCGAAAACAAACAAGCGAACGAGCGCCAGCCCAGACTCGGAAAGGAAACTTCTCGCTCCCCTCGGTCTCAGCCCGATCACCCGGTGCGGGGCCGCGTAGACGCTCCCGAGGCAGGCGCGGGGACGCAGCGCCCACCCGGCCTCCCGGCCTCCGCAGCCCCAGCCCGCGCCTCGCGGGGACCGCCCGGGCCCACTTGGAGCAACTTTCCTCTAGAGAAGACAATTGTGCGCGCCCCCGGCCTGCCCCAGAGCTGCGCGGCGCGGGGAGGGGGCGGCTGGGGGCGCAGTGTGAGGTGCTGGAAGGAGCAAAACACAAAGACGAGAGAATTTTGATTAGAGACAAATGATGCTTTTCTCTCTCTCTCTCTCTCTCTCTCTCTAGGTTTTGTGTGTGTGTACGCGTGTGTGTGCGTGTGTGTATCTTTTGCTTGTTGTGGTGGAGGTGTCGAGCCATATGGGGGAGTGATAGAGGAATTTTAGTCAGAAACTGTTCGTTACGTTATCCTGCCTTTCCCCTTTGTGCTGTCTTTGATCTATTTGCTTGGCTTAGTATTACAGAAAAACAAGTACAATAATATATTCCGAGCTGCTTCCCCAAGATTCAGTTCAGGCTGCTTCTTTTTAAGTCTCTCCCTCTCTCTTTCTCCCTCTCTCTCTCTCTTAATTTAATTTTTTTTTCACTCCGGTGTCGCATTATTTAAGGTGGTCCTTACACAGGAGACCTCCCCTTCCCCATCTCTGAGTAATTTAGTAGACACTAAAATTACACCTAATGTCCCCCTCTCCTCTCTTGTGTTTCCTCTGTTCCTTTTATTAAATGTTGGTTATTGATTTTCTAAAATCAATGTCTGTTGTGGGGCTTTTTCCCCCCTCTTACAAGTATCTAAAGCACGTTGCTGATCAACTGGATAACAAAAGCTTTGTGTCAAGGAGGCTTTTTCCCCCCTTCTGTTAAACAGTCATTTTTTTTGTTTGTTTGAAAGAAAAGAGAATGAGATTTAAAACAAGGCTCCCAGAAGTGTTCTTTTGCAGGGAAGACTATTTAAAGTGTGCATTTCTTCTTGCCTTCCTCCTTCCACCTCCTTCGGGATTTTGCCACCGTTGACCAGCCTGGCCCTAGCAGTGAGGTCAGGCCAGAGCCCAGGTCTAAGGAAATAAGGGGATCCTGGCTTCCTGGGAACCCCTGGGAGACCTGGCAGAGAGGGAGGCCCGTTGGGCGCTTCGCAGGTGGAATGGAGTGCCAGAGATGTCCGCAGTCATGGACACTGCAAGTATTTCCCCTCCACCCAGCCACTAACTTGGGAGAAGCCTCCACATTCCGAAGTGGAAAGTTGAATTGCACATTTTAAGGCGTTTACACAGATCCTGCACACTTAACATCAAGCCTGTCCATTGCTTACAGCTTCTCTAACTTTGACTGTTACCTGTCTCTTTTTCCAAATAAGCTATGGGAAAACATGCTGTATATTGGTTACTTGTAAGTGTTTTTCACTGGGTTTAATCTGACTGAGCAATGTTCTGTTTTTGAGAAGCAGGTAGAAGAGTATACCACCCCACCCCTTTTTCATTTTCTTTCTCATCAAACACATATCCAATGCCTTTCCCTTTGGGAATTGCTAGGATTTATCTGAACTGAGTGGATTTTTCTTTTTTCCTGGATTCATGGAAAAGATGTCACTTTTGAGCTTGTGTCTTTGCTGATAACACTAAATAATGATGATGCTTATCAAAATCATATAGAAATTCCTGGAAAGAAATAATGGCAATAATAATCGTAGAAGTAGAAGCTGGAAGGGAAAAAAAGATGGTCATCCAGGAACCTAGAATGGCACTTTATATAATTTTAATGAAGTCAACAGTGTATATATAGACTAAGGCGACAAGGAGATAAAACGTGTAAAGCAGTGTGTGTGTTTTAAAGGCTGGTCAAGAACGTGGGTTAGAAGACAATGCTATGTACGTTTAATAAAAAGCAAAGGAGAAGGAGGCAGTTGAAGAAAAATAATGTACAAAGAGAGAAACAAGTATCTGAAATACAACCTTCCAGATTCTTAGGCTAGCAAGATGCCTGGCAGAGGCAGTGCCAGGGCCAAGTTAACCCATAGCGGGCAGTCAGTCTCCTTTCCCCCACATGGAAAGGATGAAATCTCTTCCCAGAAAATAAGATGTGCAGGAGGAAAGAGGGAGTGGGGTGAGGGGGAAGGAGGCAAAAAGCGAGTTGCCCGCAGACAAGAATGTGTGTCGGTTTCAAGAAAGTTCAGTCAGATGATCCTCAGTCGCCTGACTCACTTTGTAACACTTTCACTGAAGCTGGAGAGGAGGGGGAAAACCCAGCCCCCTTTTTCTTTCCCCTGATTATACCCCACTATCTCCACACAGCCTTGGAGTCAGAAATGAGCACTCGGAGCGGGAGATGCCCTGCTGCTGCTTGCCACCGGTGCGGCCCGTTTGTAACTTGCAAAGTTTGTTGCTTTTGCCCCTGATTCGGGCAGCGGGTCCTGGGATGCTCCTGCTTCCCTCCTGCCTCCCACGGAGCCCGGGAAGAGGGTCTGCCTCCCCATCCCGCCGCCTTCCAGCATCAGCCTCTGAAAAATCTCACAGAGACATGCGCGTTGTAGCGAAAATCAAATCCGGAAACTGCTTGTTTCAGAGAAAGGAATGAAGTTGTCTTTTAAAGAAAAACTGAATTAGGAGGAGAGAAAAGGGAAATAGGAGAAGAAAAGAAAAGTTAAATTTGATTTTTCTCCAGTTTCCACTAAAGGGTTGGGGACAGTGTGAAGGAGAAGGGGAGCTTTTTACAAATGCCTTTGGTCTCTGAACTTCAGTGGCAAAGAACAGGGATCAAGTTGAATGTTCTCAGGGCTTTGGATCCTAGAGGAGAAACAATCAGAAGAGCAGAAATGATTATCCCTGTTTAAAATAAGCCCTCACTCTTTACCACTTCCTTAAAGGAGTGGAGGTGCTGGTAGTGATGGTTAGAGGCAATGAGGGACGGAGAAGTTGCTCCCGTTTCAGAGATGCTTAAATGAAAAGGAAAGAAAATGCAGTCAACCCCTTCTCCAGGAGGTGCCTCCTAGCTCTCCTCCCTGAGAGGTGAAGTTGGGATGGGGCAACGAGAGTCACACACACTTAGACAGGGAAGTTTCCTTCGGATCACAGTCAGTCCAGACTTGGTTATCTTTGCAAAGTGTGGAAATCTTTGGCAAGTAGCTTTCTTCGTAAAGTTGATGAGCTTCTAGGGAGGCTGTTTTGCTGACTTTCAAAGCACTCGGGCAGCTTGTGTGGCAGGTACCAGTTCTGAGGGCGCTCCAAAGATATCCATCTCCATCCTTTTTTCTATGTGGAGATCTTCTGCAAGTTTTGTCACGCTGCACACACTCAAGGCTGGGGGCTATGTATCTAGGCTGATCTATTTGTTTTGTTTTGGTCTGGAAAAACTAAGCCAATTGGGGTAGAAACATGCTTTCCTTCGCAGCAGAGCCAGTAGGCTGCTGGTGTCCATAGAGTGACAGTCCACCAGGACTAAGGGTGGGCTGAGGATTTTAAACTTTACATTGTTTCTGTGTTACCAAATACAAATAAATTCACGTCTTCCACCATTTGTTTTCAAATAGGGTAAAACCAAGATTAAAGTTCCCTGCTCAACTGCTATGTCATAGGTTTCAGTGTTTCCCTTCCTTCTTAATTTGCTTAAAGAAAATTCCAAGAGGTTATTAAAGACCTTGATGCCATATTAAGAATATTTCCTGGGAAAAATGTGTGTCTACCCTGAAGGTAGGAGAGGAGGGCGTTGCTAGCCTCTCTAGCAGTGCCGCGTTTATTCTAAGATGTGGGAGATTCTTTTCCTTGCAACAGTTTTTGTCATCTGCATTCTTCCAAGGCTTTTAAGGTGCATTTTCTTCTGTGTGAAAGGAAATTCTTTGTCCTTTTCCTCTCTGCACCGTGGCTTCCCAAGGTAGACACTATTTTGTGCCTGTCACAGAGAGAGGGAGTGCAGGTTTGCAATGCTCACAGACAATTGATTGTCTGCCCTAATGTGTTTCATTTACATGTTTATAACGTCAATGGTGCTGGGGTGTCCACTGTACCATTCATTCCCGCATTCCCACAAGGGGGCAATTGTCTGAATGGCCAAGTCAGACACCTTTTTGATTGCTCTTTGGTTGTCTTTTCAGAGCAAAGAGATAAAGGAGGAAAATCTGTGATGCAGAAACACTAGTTGAAAATATACAGAATTAAATGTCACCACAAAAGCAGATGTTAACATAAGCCCAAATATGCTTTTTAGCCAAGATGTGAAGGTTGAAAAAAATAATTCAGAGCAGAGGGAAGGATGATTTAAACCAATAAATATAGCCCTATTCCCCCTCTTTATTTCTTTTCTGTCTTTAGCAATCAGAAGATGAAATGTAATTTTCCTTTTCATTTTTAAGCCTTGAAACATCCAGGCACCTCCTCATTATTTGTATGTTTGCTGTGATTTGTGAATTTTGTATATATTTACATAGCTCTGTTTATGCCAACAGCATCAGCTTACCACTTGGAAAATCTATTGAATGACTATTTGGGCTGTGGGGAGGGTAAACTTTTAAAAAGTAAGATCCAAGTATTTCTTCATCAAGCAGTTTTTAAAAGGAAAACTATAATAATCAGTAGGCTCCATGGAAGCCTTTGCCTTAATAGCTATGTGCCAAATACTTTTATCTTGGGTGACAGTCATGTCAGAGTGAAAGCTCTCAGGAAAAGTGTAACTAGTAGTTACAAAGTAAATAAAGGATTTCGTTTTAAGGTATTCTGTAGTGTTTTTATGCTGTGTATGTGCATGTGTGTGTTTTGTCTTGTGTTTCCTCTGAGGAGGTAAGAAGAAAAGCCATCCATGCGTGTATCTTTTGGCTTTTCTCTTCTTTCCGTTCTCCCCTACATATTATGCATATACGTAGCCCACATGAATACACCTGTTTTAAAGAAAATCACAGTTCAGATGGTGCCTTGCTGGTTCATTTAGGAAACAACAGTTATTAGAAGTTGGTCTGATTTCGCGTGTGGTCCATGAAGAGAGAAAATACCAACTCTTGTATCATCTGGTGGGAGGCAAATGGGGGAAAAACTTTTATAATTTTGTAGTAAATTAGAGAGGGGGAAAAAATTGCCAGTCTGTGAAAAGATTTTTGCCTCTCCGGGAAGACACACACACACACAGTAGCTGCACCGTTAGCTGAACCCCTGACACGGCGGTCTTTTGAATGCCTTAGGTATGATTTCACTTTCGCTCACATCAATGCTGACCTGAATGCCTTTCATATCTGATCCGCTGTGTCTCTCCCAGTAAACATCCCCTGAGGGGAGAACAAAGAAAGGAGCTCTTCTTCTTCTTAATCACAATTCAGCCCTTTCACCGCCGGCAGGCTCCATTTGCATTCTGCCACAGAAAGCCAAGATGAAAAGAAAGAGAGAGAGAGAAAGAGAGAGAGAGAGAGAGAGAGAGAGGGGCACAGGGTAGTAGCTGAGTAAAATAACTTAGGTGTTTGTGGCTGTTTGTTGGGCTTCCCCTAGTTACCAGCCTTATATAGCTGATGCTCCACCAGGCCATGTCCCTCCTGACAGGCATATAGTGTTACAAGATGGCATGTCTGTACTATTCATGGCCACCCGCTCAACACTTGAGGTAAAAAGTGTCAGGAGGGGATCGAATTCTCCCCCAGAAGCCTCTTAGATTTGGGGTCAGGTGTGTGGACTTCCCGCCCTTAAGTGCTGCCTACGATTTGGCTTTAATAAGTCTGATTGTTTACCAGCAGACCAGAGAGGTGAGGGTCCTGGGGGTGGGAGGGACAGGCGAGCTAGAGACTGGGCCCCTGGTTTGGTTTCAGTGACGGGTCCTCACACCCAGCCTGAACACACTGATAAATCCTCAGGAAAACTGGAAAAGACTTTCCCATTTTTCCCCCTGACTTTTTATGATAATTCATATTTTCAAATGAAAGGGGAAAAAAGCCAAGAAGAAACTCTCAAATGAGCCAAAAAGGAAAAAAAAAAATTCTCTGAAAAGAATTTTAGGGGGAAAAGTTGTGCTATTTTAAAAAGCTTTGAGGGCTGTAAAGTGCCACGTTTTTCACACCTTCTCCATACATTTTTTTCAGATTTTTTTAGTATGTTTAACATTTGTGAGATGACAGCCTTTTTGTATCTCAAACTGGATGCTTCAGGATTTGTAGGGGAGGGGTTGGTGGTATTCACGTTCTCTTGTGAGAGAAAGTTTGTGCCTAAAGGCCTCCTTCCTAGGAACTGTTTAAACCCTCGCAGGCAGACCTGTCAGGTTTTACTGTGTTATTTGCCACCATTTTCAACATGCAAAAGTAACATGCAGTTAATGGTATTGGAATGAGACCACAGCAAGAGCAGAAACCTCTCGTGACAACTTTTCAGCGACATTATCTTGCTCCTAGACTGTCTTGTCTTTTTCTTCCCCTTTCTGAAACCACTTTTGAGATACCAGTACTTTTCTCCCAACAATTAGATTAAGGATACAATGCGCTCACACACATGCACAACACACACACACATTCACACACACACACACACACACAGAAACTTTGGAAGTGCAATCTCTTCCAACAGCAGAGTGAATGATTTGAAACGGGGGCTTTTCCAATAGCCCTTGTGGAAGATTTCACTTATAAGAGCAAAACTAACGGATGTATTAGAAGTTGTATGCGAACATGTGACACAGATTCCTGATTTTTTTTTCTTTTTCCCAGAAGATTTACAGAATTTACAAAAAGAGATTATCCCTACACCTTCCACCCCTCCTATCCACCCCCATGACCCAAGCAATGAAGGATTTAGGCAGATTTACTTCAGTAAACACCTTTGGACACTTGGGGGGAAAGTGGGAGTCTGTTTGCAAAAGGAGGCTTTTGTTAAGTGAGGTACGGGGATAATGCTTTACCAGGCAGCTGTGATATTAACCTACCCAGCAATGCGGGAACACTCTTTAACTCTTTGAGTGCCTGGCCCCTTGCGCTCAGCAGATAAAATCCTGACTCTCCAAAGACACTCAGAATTCTGGCTCTAGCAGTTTATTATTCAGACAAGTCTTATAGGCATGAAAACTGTTCAAGCTTTTAAAACAATGTGGTTTAATTAGATGAGGTGGACTTACATTGCTCATAAGCCCTCCAAATGGTGGTTTATAATTGGCAAGGGAAAAAAAAAAGATAGAAAAAAGGAATCAAGGCAGCACATTAAAAATTCCAGGAAATATCTTTAGAAAAGCTATTTTCATTTCTAGCTTTTAAAATATTAGACTACGGTAGCTAGAGGGAATGAAGCAGCTGGGGCCTCTCTCCTTCCTATAAAAGACACCAGAAGTTTGTGATGAAGAAAGGGGCTTCAACTTGAAAAGCTATGAGAGGCCAGTTCGGACAGTGATATGATCTCAGCCTTTGTATCTTTTCAAGGGGGAAGTACTGCCTATCTGTCCAAACCTGGGAGGTCATGTGAACCTCAGAGTCAGGGCCTCGGGCTGGCCGTTACCAACTTGAGACTTTCCAAAGCAAGCAGAGAGGCATTTATGAGGAAGGAGTTAATGGTTATTTTTTGCTGGGCACAAGAATAACTTTACAGGTGTTGCATTTGGGCTTAAATAAGATTGCCTTATTTAGTTTCGAAAAAGAGTGTAGGTGTCAACATTCGAGCAGCCACAAATGTGTGAGAAAGTAAAGGGTATGAGACATGACGGAATTAAAGGTGTTTGCTATGTTGTTACACCGTGTGTCAGGCTGCAAGCTCCCTTTGTCACAGCCTCCTGGTGATTTGACAGCGCAGATCTACTTCCCTTCTAGGTGAGACAGCATTTTTAAACTGGAGTTATAAATATGGTACACACTTCGAGTTGCACCCTGTCTCCCAGATCCGTGAATCCTATTTGAAAGCATCTTGCCCTGAGACACAATGAACAAACGCCCGTATACAAGGAGGCTGTGGGCTCGGGGGCCCGGGCAGCGCCAGCATCACAGTAGCTGGCATTGACTGTTGTTTGGCAAGAAGGTCCTCTGCCAAATCATCCAATAATTAAGTTTTATGTTATTTGTATGAACGACCAAGCATGCAGTATTCCTTTTCAAATCAAAGGGAGGCTTAAAATTACTTTTTGAACACTTTCAGACCATGGTCAGGTCACAGTTTGGGGGCTGAATTAAAATGATCTCATTCATGATCTAATTGAGGTTGGCAAAACCTTAGCAGTAGCAGGAGTACATAAATATAAATCAAAGACCAAAATTTAGCAAATCATATCATTTGCTAGAAATCTGCTCATGAATTATTCTCCGATTGCCAACCCAGAAGTTAAACTTTGTCTCCCCTCAGCAACAGTAACTGCGCATATTTTTTCAGGCTTCTGACAGGAAAGTTAGAGGATCTGAAAAGAGAAAGGAGAAGGAAGATGATCACTGTGTCATCAGATATGGTACATTTGTGACCCAAGAAACTATGAGAGCTGATAAAGCCATGTACGTTTACAGTGGGTGCTGCAGCCTTGGTTAGAAATTAATATGGGTTTCTAAAAACCAGACTTTGGAAGAGCAGACAGCACAGACACATTAAGAGTGTAAGGGGAGCAGACGTTTCAAGAAGGGTCTGATTGTACTTTGCTTTCATTTTTTCAATTGAGGAATGTAATCATCATAATGATTCATGATTATTTACAAATTTAGTTCTATTACTGAGCTGGGTCCAGGGATTGAGATTTGAAGTAGTGGTTAGAACTAGAAGACAATACGGAGCTGTTAGTGTGCATATTCAGGTTACCTTTCTTTCTTTCTTTCTTTTTAACGCTGCTATAAAATTAAGACTCCAAATAACTTTTCCTATAATATGTGGGATTAAATGTCATATTCTATGGTATCTAATCCATTTTTAAGTTGTTGTAAATTTTTCTTGTTTGCTGTGTATGATTTCATCTTAAACCCACACAACACTTCACTATAAACTAGAAGAGGTCTAATTCTGCAGTTGAATCCTGTGAAGTTAAAATTTTAAATCCTGTGTAAAAGAAGATACTCTTTTAATCAAACAATAAACACAGAACTGGTCAGTTGGCCACCTTTATATATCACAAATATATGAAGGTATATTTTTAAATCTTCAGGATAAACTAAGGTGGGAACATTTAAAAATAATCTCAGGTGAGAGAGGTAGATGACCACATTCCTTTGGGAATAGGTAATTGTCATTAATGATTTCCTAAAATGTATTCTACATTAAAAGAAAACTGTAATGGATTTCTCTTTAATAGTTACGTTGCCCATATGACAACATAGTGATTTTTGTTCTTTATATACTGTTTCTTATTTTTTTATAATAACTCTAGGAAAGGTACTCCTGACAAGATGATAGCCACCCCCTCCTCCCAAATAAGAAATAATCAGTAATAGATGAACAGATTAAAATATTGTGCTATATAAAATCTGAGGTTTTTTTTCTTTCTCTCAAATGGATGAGTAAATTTCAAGGAATTCAGTGCCCGAGTGATCTATAAATGTAATATATAGCTTTCACTGTTTCTTAGTTTAAGAAAGCATTTATTGTCTTGTATATCCAAGTAACTGTAATCAAGGAAATTGCAATTGCCTATTCTTGGAAGTACCTAAGTTTCTATTTTAGACACCATGCACATCAATGGAAGTGTTTCACATCATGAGAATTCTCAGTTTTAAGAGGTGAGGTTTATATATAAGGAACTCAGTAAGCTGTGTTTTCATAATAAATAGACCCATTAAGAGGGAAATATCTCTGAGCAAAATGGTTGTCCTCTAAAGATTTCCCATCACCTTTGCTCTGCTGATGGGAATTTGAAAACTAAATACAGCCCGTGTGCACACATTCCCACATGCACACAAACACAAATGCACCCTGGGATCCAAACTCTGAGAATTTTCCTCTTTAACTTTCACTACAATCATCTAGCTTGTGAATGAAATACACTTAAACAAAAATAGTAGAGGCGAAGAATTAATGTAGGTTCTTGTTTAGTAGGATTTATTGTAGGGGAGAAATGTGTTCCCTATGCCACATGACTCTTACAAAACTTACACCTATTAATCTAAGCTTCAAGTGTATTATTTAGGATAAATTACTAGCTTTCTGCTTTTGTACTGTTTTCTCCCATTTTCCTTCAGTATTACCAATCTTAACACAGATTATCCTAAACTGATTGCAAATTATTATAGTTTTTACAACAGCATTCTGGAGTCCTGAATAAAGATGGTATTTTAAAGTAGTGTTTACAATATATAGAATAAAAAAGGGTGAGGGAGATTTAAAACCATACCGAGCACTTAGAAATGTGTGGAGTTTTATACTTGTGCAGATAAGTGTGAGGTAGCCTTGCCCTGTGAAACCAAGACCACAAATGATACGTGTCAGTAGGTTCTTTGATAGGGCTTCTGGCCACAGTGTTTTTGTGCTGTCAAACTGCTATGTTGAACAAACACCTCCTCTGGGACAGAGTGATAAATGCAGAGACAGGCTGGCTTCAACCAGTCTCAGCAACCTCCTCAACCACACCCCCCACTCCCAGCCCACCTCCCACCTCCCACAATCCAGCCACCTCCCACTCCACTTTGCCCCTTTACCTGAAATTGACATTTATGTAGAGGTGCCCAGGATTTTTTAAGGTGTCAGTGGTGAGTAATTGTCGATACTCCCCAAATCTTATGAATCAGTACTCAGAAACTGCAGGCAAAGTCCTTTTTCTGGCAGGCTTTATCTAGTCTTTTTAAATGGAACTGGACTGAGCTTCTAAACTTTTGCCAACTTGAACTTTTTCCACCTTTGCTTAATCACTTGAAAACCATTTGCTTTCCTTGTCTTTCCCCCAGTCGCTTTTTATTTTCTAATGTTCAAGCTATTACATTGTGCAACACAGACAAAATTTTGCCTTAAAAAATCCAAACACTATTACCTCTTACTTTTCACTTTCTAGCATTCTTTTAGGGCTAACATTTCAAATGTATAGTCAACTGGTCCTTTTTTTTTTTTTTTCCTTCTCTCTCGGAGCCATTATTCTCTGACTAAAACCTGTTTACTGGTGCCTTTGTGTGTGTGTGTTTTTTCCCCCTGACATTAAATGAATTTCCATCTTCTACTTCTGCAATCTCTAAGAAATAGATAAACCATTATATTTTTTCCCTGCTCGTATTTTAAAGTGGTGATCCTGACAGCAGGACGATTATTGCACTTTATGTTTTAGTGGATGTTTGCTGTTGCTAGTTACAGCAACACTTATCATAAGACAGCAAGAAAAGAGTAGTCCCTGGTAATTAAAGTAATGAAATATTCATTTACTCTACCTTTTCTGTAGTCTCACAAATTAGGCTGCTACATTTAATGCCTGCACTGCCTCTGTTTTTATTATAATGGCAGCTTTCGCATCTGCAATTAGGACTAATTCTGACAGTTACAATTTCTGAGGGATGGTAAACAGTGAACGAGATGTGCAGCAGAGGTATTACACGTGAAAAGCCCTTGTCTCTTTAACCTTGTTGTTTTTTTTCTCGCAGAGGTTACCTTTTCCCGATGGTGCAAAATCGACTTGACATAACTGTTCATCAGTTTCAGGGTTTTCCCTGGAGGTATTTGCATCAAATCAGCCCAGTCAAGCTTCAAGTTGAAATTGGCAGGCCAGAAACTCACAGGGTAGAGACTGGAAAAGAGACAGCCAAAGTACAGGCAGCAAACTGACAGCAGCAGAGTGAAAGACAGAGGGGTGGGGGGAGGTTGAGAGCGAGAGCTTTTCAACTTTAGTGTGCGGGAAATCTCAGCTCCTCCTGTACTGATCTTAGCAGCACCGTATCCTGAAGGAGCTTGAAAGGTTGAGATTTAGAACACCTTCAGCTAATTCTTACCACTAGGGCTCACCAGCCTTGCTCCGGGGGTTTGCTCTCACTTAATCTGATTGGATGCCTAAAGAGGAGTGGGCACACTTAATTAAACGGAAGGAAAGTTCTGAGGCACCTCCCCAGCACTTATTAAAGCTTGAAAGCCAAATCTCATGATCAGTGTTATAGGAGGAAATTAAGGTGGTTTGGTTTTTTTTTTTTTTTTTTTTTCTAATTGTTAACTTGTAGGAAAGTGAACAATCCCTCTCTTTACCAGGTTTGTTTTCTTGGGGGTTCTCTTCTGAGCAGATTAAATGTTCACAGAGACTAGAGCTCAGGGGACTGTCCATTCAAAAGCTAATGCATTTTGGCTAACAAAAATCCAGTACAAGTAGCAAAAATTATATTTGAAGAGATACTCCTTTGAATAACATGGGTTTGCAAGTTCTCTGTCAAATAATGCCCTACTATCCTGGTAATATGAGAACACGTATTAAGTTGTTTAAAAGGTCAAGAAACGTGGCAAAACCTTAAAATGTCTAAGATACTCAACTTTTACTCTCAACAAGGTCACTTTAAGAAAAATTCTATGATTGCAAAACTTTTATAATTGCTTTTACAAAGAAAACAAATATGAAAAGTGTTTCCTTTGCCTGAGAACATTTTTTCTCCTTGATGTCTTAAAAAAAAAAAAATTGTCATCCTTCCCTGTCTCTTCTAACTTTGGCGTGGGAGGGGGCTGGTGTTTTTACTAGATGATTTAAAATCCTCCTCATTTTCCAACTAGACTTGGGGGTCGAATAAGCCCTTGCTTTCAAACCGTCTTCTAGCTCTGTGTATGACAGGCATTGGCTGATCTGCTGATGCCCATTCGACAGGCACTGTTGAACTAAAGTGGTGTGACGGCACAGTTTTGTTAAGCTGTGAACAAAGGGCTGAAGATGCCTTGCTGGCATCATCCATGTGCATATTGGCCTTGTCACAGTTTTGCTTGATTTAATGCTCTGTTTATTCCTAGATATTAAAACTTAAATTCTGAACAATATGTTTTCAAATACTACATACCAACTTTATTTTAAAAGCTTTAACTTTGAGGACCCTAGGGTCCATTTGCTCATGCAATTTCTGTGTAGTCAACATTAAAACACAGCTTTGGAAATAAATAGATTGCCAGTAGCCTCTTAGCTGTTATCCATTTAAAAATGGGATTCCAGTCTTTAAAAGTCTTATTAGGATAAAAGATTTATTTTTCTTTGATCATTGGTTGAAAGTCATTATTTATTTCCAACACTGGATTGTCACATAAATTCCTAAGGAAGAGTTACCTTGTGTGTACTCAGTGCAGTCAGAGTAGACTTTTTAAAATGACAAATTATTAAAGAGATATTCAGTAATAAAAGAAAGCCTTTATAAATACCTATAAGGGTAGGCACATCACCACTGACAGAAAAAAAAAAAATCAAGGGAGTTTATGTTAAAGTGAGCCCTATTTAAGAGATAGCAGAAGAATTAAGATTGAGACTTAAAAATAAAATAATTGTTATGAAAATCCCTGTTCCAGAGGCAACAGCTCGCCCATCTAAAGAAATCTTAAGTTTGGTACTAAATTTAGATTGCAGCGTCCCGTTGAATGTGTCTTGAGCTTTATCTATGCTGGGTTTTTGTTCCCCCTCTGCCTCTCTTTCCACTCTTCAGGTTTGCTTCAAGTGTTTGCTAAGAGATTAGTTAGCAAGTTTATATTGAGGAGGTAGCCATGGGAGGCAGCTCTCTGCTTGAAGGAACGCACAGTGGGTCAGAGTGAGAAGATACAGGGAGCTAAGACTGACTAAGGCCTGGGATCAGGTACTTTATTTTCTCTCAAAGACAAACCGCCCATAGAAAGGTTGGTGGGATGGCATCTGCCAGCAGGAGCACAGATGTTACCACTTTTAGAAACTTCCAAACAAGCATTATTGCTGGAATAACTTTATGAAAAAAAAAAAATCTGCTGCCAGAATACTCCCTTTTCATTATGTAAAGAGGCTATAATTTGAGATATTCAAGGTTATTTTTACCTCCATTCATAAAACAGCATCTTTCTTGAGAGCTGTTACGAGTTAGGTGGGGAAGGTGGCAAAGGGGAGAAAAATACTCAGCAGCCTAAAAGTATTGCTGCTGCTAATAACCGGTGAGACTGCACTAAGAATCTGAAATGGAATCTCCGGGGTAAAACACATCCACATTTCTACCTGCCCTAAGCATGCTTTCTTAGCAGTGACTGAGATGAATTGTCCATTTCTTTTCAGTGGTAGTTTTTCTCCATGTTCACTTATGCCAAATAATTCCCACAGCCAGAAAGAGTGATACAGGTAGGGGTGGCTAGGAAAGAATAAGCCTTTATTGCTAGTTTTTGTATAACATCAGGCATGAGAAAGACACTTGCTAACAGCATAGATTGCAAGACACTCTGTGGCCTGTTCTCTTAGTTTCATGAGAAAATTTTGTCCAGTCCCAAAGGTGTGAACAAGATTTAGACATGTAATCTCCAACCTGGAAAAGAAGAGAGCTTTTAATATATTAATGGGGCAGATTCTTACTTAATATATGAAGTGAATTTTGGCATCAGTTTGGGGTTTCCTATTAATACTTTGTTAGCAACTGTTTATGGAAGAGACAAACAGCAGTCCATCCAAATAGTCCTCCTTCCCCAACCCCCAACCCCCATCTTGGTATTAACTGCTTTGTCCTGTCAGCTCATAACATTCTATCTTTAAATTACTCTAAATGAAGCCATAATTCTAGTTATGTTTTGTAACAAGTCCATGGCTAGGACCAACATGACTTCTCACCTTTTAATGAACTGTTCTACTTTAGAATCTTCTAAGGAATGGAGTGTAAAAAGAAGCAAAGCAGGAGATGAAGAGGTCTCGTAAATAGTTTCCTTTGAACATCCACAATTGCTTACATGGCCTTTTCCCCTTTTTTCCAGGCTGGCAGAAATGGCCTAGCCCAGGACTCATCCAAGTGAGCACATTTCAGAACGACTCATTGGATGATTGGAGGGAGACACAAGCCCTACGATACCAATGCAGTGTATTAATGGAGAAAGTTCCTGAGATTGGGAGTGGGTGTGACATTAGGCTAGGGTATTCCTGAAGGGCTCTAATTCATGTGAGAATATTAAGTGTAGATCTTCTAGCTATCAGTTAGCGTAAGGTTTCATAAACAGGTACTGATGGCTCTTTCCCTCCACTACCCCCCCATCCAATTTCTAGCTGAGTGAGGAACAGGCTCTGCTTCATATAAATAAGATCTTTGAATTTATCTGCAATGAGGTACAGCTTTAATGATCTGTATCTGCAAGACAGGAGCATGAATGTGATCTTATTGTATCATAGTGTAGAGATGAGATAGGCTAGTGCTACAGCACACCAGTGCATTGTGCCTGGGTGTCGGGAACAATCCTTCCATTTCCAAAGCAGCAACTCTTTATTTTTCATCATTGTTTCTTTACCTCACTTGTATGCTCCTTGTGATACAGATCTGAGTGAGTTGTGCAAGCTTCAGACTTGCCAGCCCCCAGCTCCCAGGCCTAGTACAGAGTAATTCATAAACTTACCATATTAGACTATCAGATTGAAACCAAGGGTTTCTACTGTGGTGGAATTGGAAAGCCCATTGTTTTGATTATCATTTCATCAGCCCCAACTGATACTAGTATGCTCAAGGAAAACATACTTCAGTTACAGTTGATTTTCAGATTCCAAAATGGTGCTGCAAAGCCTGTGCATCTCTAATTATATTTTATGCTAGGCTGTGCAATACCAAAATATACGCTGCAGCAATCAGTGAGTGAACAGTATCAATCAATTTGTAAACAGATGAAGTCACTCATTCCCAAACTGGTTTTCCAAAAACAATTACTAAATTACAATAGAAAAAAATTGTACAGTTACTGTATTTGTGTGCTGTGTTACAATCAACATACCAGGGAAACAAAACAATTTAATGCAGAAAAATCATCATTCATCTACATTATAATTGCTTCTTTTTCACATCTACAGGGCGGTTAATTAAAATTGTGATTAAATGCGGTCGCGCTGCCTAAGATGTCTTGCCCAAAACAGGTGGTACAGAATTTAAAAGTAAAAAAAATGTAATTAGCATTGGAAATTGAGAAATTGCCTGTAAGAATCAGTGTTAATTTCAGTCAGTGATGAGGTAATTTATAAATGAATGCAGTGGAGGCTGTGCAAATGCACAATTGCCTTCCTTGCCATTCTTAGCATTCTCAGCATGCAGGTGAAAATGTTTTCAAAATATTGAGGTAATTTGAAAATCAATCCATGCATTCTGTATCTTTTTTCTCCCATTTGTACCAAATGCTGAACAAATGCTGCCATAGATGGCACAATCCATCAGTTTTTTACTTTCTAAAAGCAATGCTGCACATATTTTAGACCTAGATTAAGAAATATAACAACACAAATTGCAAGCCTAAAATTGTTACACGGGTCAAAATTGTACACCTGAACTTCTGACTAATGGAGATTTGGTTGGCTGTGAAATGCTCCCATCAATAAAACAGAGACATGGGGGGAAATCTTTCATGGTATAGGTAGTACAAACAGAATGACTATTAACAAGTCCAATAAATACTTGAGATTAAATTTTTAAAGTTTAAGAAAGAAACAGAAAATTTATAATAAGGCTGATATTTTTCTTAGAATCTTGAACTGTAACTTTGTTATTCCATCTAGAAACATCTAAAACCAGTTAATAAAGTTATTACTAGAAAAAGTGTTTCCAGAAATTAACTGTTTTTCAATGTCATCTTTCCTTTCAACAAAGATGCAACTTTCTCCAAAACATTATGCTATCAACTTATTATATTTCAAGCGTTCTATTGGCAAATGTGTGGATTTTATAGATTAGATACTAGTTAAAAATTATTTCTATTTACGCTGTATTTTTACTATTAAACCACTAGGCTTTTAAAATCTTTTAATGGAAGAAATATAACTTTCATGTGCTTATTCTGACCCTCTGAACAATATGAATTTAAAATACTTTAATAATGAATTGAGAATATGGGGTTTGAGTATCTGGCTTGATACCACTGGAGTTAAGAGACTTTGTGGGGCTTTTTAAGCATCCTCTTCTGTGTGTGGCATTCTGCAAAATGATCTCTCCATATAAAGCTCATCCTAAGAATATGCTTATTTAATTGTTGCAGATCAATCTGATAATCAAATTCTCTCATGTAAAATATTCTACGTGTTTTTTGCTGTTTCAGGCAGAAATCAATAATTTCATTTCACTCTGAAGTTACGTTTTGGGGTAATACTGACATTTTGGGGAGAAAGGTGTAAAATAAGGAATACTGTATCTCTGGGAGTGTCATCTTTATTCATTCATTCATTCATTTTTAGAGACAGGGTCTCACTCTGTGGTTCACGCTAGAATGCAGTGGCACCATCCTAGCTCACAGCAGCCTGAGATTCCTGGGCTCAAGGGATCCCTGGGAGTATCTTTCTATCCTCTGATTTCAGGCCTAGTTTCGGGCCTTCCCTCATGACCCTTCCTGATCGTTTTTAGGACACAAATGAAAAGTGCAATTTAGAGGTGACAGCTCAGCTGGCTGTTCCAAGTGGCATGCCATCATTTCTCTCATATTTAAATCTGATTCCCATTCAATATTACAAATAGAAATAAAATGAGACCTCTAAATGGAGGAAACTGAAAGGTCACCAGTTAACTCCATGATCCCTCTCCTTTCACCAGCTCTTGCCTCCCACTAACTGTGTTGATGAGGATTTCATATTCCAGCAGTCAGTTCACTTTCAGTGAGGGTGGGTGCAGACTTCATCAAAGAATGGCTTCCTGGATTTCCTTCAGGACCTGTGAACATAAGATCTGCAACCACATGGGGCTTGGCTCAAATTTCATTAGAGTGGTGGGATGGAGGAGGTATTATGACATGCTCCAGGCTGCACTGGTTCTGAGTTTACAAGGGGTCACAAGGGTTAGAGAATCACAGATGTCAATAGAGCGCGAGGACCTTCCTACCCCTTGAAATATTTGCAGTAGAAATCTTACCTCTTTATGTTTGGTTCATAATGCCCTATGAGCTTAGCAGGGCAATGTGGAGTTACTTGTGAGATGCCACCAATGTTTCATATATATATATATATATATATATATATATATATATATATATATATATATGAGATAGCATATTATATATATAGTATATTATATATAGTATATTATATAATATGTAATATATAATATATAATATACATTATATATAATATATATGTTGAGAATGACAGTGTCTTTTTATACAAGCTCCCTCCACCACGTATCATCTCTGTACTCTTACAGGGTCATCAAGATTGTCAGAAAAGGCCTGGACTACATGCCTATCCCAGCACTAGATTGGCATTTTTTAAGTCCTTTTTTGTTTCAAAGTTTGCCATGTGAGCTTAACTCAATTCATTCTGCTATTATTACAAGCATCACCTCTTTGAAGCTGATGTCAGATTCATGAAAGAAAAATGCACATTTTCTTTTTCTACTGAGGGCTTCTTTCGCCTTTATTCCTCAGGGTGATCAGAGCTTTGCATTGTAAAAAAATAAAAATTTTCTCATTGTACAGTAATTGAAAAGTATGTCATCAGGTCCTTTCTAGGTCTTCCTGTGGTATGTCACCAGGAAATTACAGCGTTTATTCATTTTGCATTAATTACACACCTACTATGTGCAGGCTCTAGCTGAGGCTGTGGGTCAAAAAATGGATGCTAGAGCCTGGGCCCCTAAGGAGCTTGCTGTCTAGTGGGAAATGGGAGTGCATTTAAGATATGATGAAAATGTGGCAAGTGCCACAAAGAACTTTCTACCCAATACAGAGAGAGTACAGAGGATGGCACAACTAGATCTAGGAGCAGGTGGTGAGGGGACACTTCATGGTAGAGGTGACTTTTGAGGAGACTGTTGTCACATAACATGGATTTCACCAGCAAGTGAGGGCACGGCACGCTGGGCTGAGAGGATGGCATGTACAAGCCAGGAGAAAGGGTGAACAGCGCAGGCATTGTCAGCCAACTGAGATGACTGAAACACAGGGCATGAGCAAAGAGGATGAGCTTGATTTGAGTCTGCAAAGGTGGTCAGGGAGCAGAAGAATCTCCTATCCCATATTTTTGGCTTGTATCCAGTAAATAGGTGATGGTGAGCTTGAGACCATGTTTTATAGAAGAGTGACATAATTATATTTGCGTTTCAGTGACACGTCTCTGGCAACTGTACGAAAGATATTATCATCTAACATTTGTTGAGTACTTAACAATGTGCTGAGACCTGTGCTAAGAATTTTGCCTATGTCATCTGATCTCACCCCGACAATAATGCTGTGAAACGGGTACTATTATTTTAACACTATTTTTACTGATGAGGAAATTAAGGTTTAGAAAGGGAATGAGCCTGGAGTCAGGAAGAAAGTCTACGGTTAAATGTTACTGTAATCATGGAATTTCTAGAATTACAAGCAACACAGGCAATAATGATCATTGACTAGAAGGACATTTGGAAAAGAAAACCCAGTGTTTGAAAAAGAGTGAGGCAGTTTGATTCTGTTTCTCTGAGTGAATAGTGAGACTAAGTGGGGTGTAAGGATGTTTCATCCTCAAAATTTATTTTTTCTTTCATCACTATGTCAGTTTGAAAAAGAAAATAAAAAATGGTTGTTGATCCTCAAGAAACTAATCCTAGAATGTGCTACATCTTTGGGAGTTTGGAAAGAGACAGTTAACATACAACCCTTCAAAACAGTGGAATTTGGTAAACCCTGGAACACTGGTCTTGCTGATCTAATTCATGACATTAAGGCCTTCCTCGGCCTTATGAGGAAGCAAATGAAAATAATCCTTTCGCGATGACTATTTTCCCCCTTTTCTGATTTAACTCTTCCATTGCCTAAGACTCACCAATTCTCAAACTTCTAAATTCTCCACACTGCCTTATCTCTGCCATCCCATGGCAAGCCCTAAAGCTGCTAACATTTTGTAACAACTATGTGACAAATTGTTGTGCTTTTATTCAGGTCGGACATCTTTGCCAGGCTTGCTTGTTGTGTTTTCTGTTTGGCTGTGTCATGGGACCAAAGGTGCCTGCCTTTGTACAGCATATCAAATCTGGTTAACATGCAGCCATTTATCTTTAAAACCACTCCTTCACAATGGCAGAGGTGGGCCAGGCCACAGGGCTCTAAGCACAACCCAATTTTTCAGACCATCTTCTCTGCATATGGGGAGCACGTTGGACAGCAGACAAGACATTTTGTGATTTGGGGAATCTCTTACAGACAAATTGTAGAGTGCAAGTGCAGTGTAACTGGACTGCTGGGTGCCCAGTGAAGTGAGGAAAATCAGATACAGCACAGGCTGAAAGAATGAAGCAAGAATTCATATCTCTGTGCAGATCATGCACAGTACTTTGCTCACACAGAGAGTTCACACATAGACAAAAGCATGTTGGCTTGTGGGTTATTTTCAGGGGATTCTATAGCCACAGTCTAGGCATATATATTCACACGTAAGCTTTCTTTCTGCATTTTGTACTGGTAGGTGTGTCTACATGTGAACATGTAACCATGCTTATATGAGAAGACAATTTGCTGTTGCTGATTTAAGACATGGGAAAGGCCTCCTAGTTCACTGAGGCGTTTCCCTCCTAATGTAGTAGAAGCAGAATCTTTTTGTTTTCTACAATTGTTTTAATAAAGGACTCTGTGTGTGTTTAAGGAAGACTCAGAGCCAGAGTGTCAAGTGCTGCAGTGAAAAATACTGAAGACTTTTCTTTCCATAAGACAGCTGTAAACTTTATAACCCGGTTCACTTTGGGTTTTCATTTCTCAATTGTTTCAAGGTGTCTTGGGAATGATTTGACCTTAAATAGCTAGTTATCAACAAAGGAGAAAAAATAGCAATAAAAAATGTGATAAACCTGCATAGACTAGTTTAACTAAAATGAAGAATTTCCTTGCTTGGAGCAGTTCAAGGACTGAACATAGCAAAAGTGTGTGATTTAAATGAAATATTCAGAGTGGTCAACATAAATACATATGTAGACAAGAGATAGTATATGTGTGTGTATATACACTGAGGTTACTTTTTGAAGAAATAGGCAGTTTTTCCTTTCTTTTTGCTTTTTCTTTCTTTTCTTTTTTCTGAGTAAAGGACCCCAGAGATTGTCTTTCACTTTGAAAACAATCTCTAATATCAGGAAAATGCGCTGTTTGTTTATGCGTACATAATGCAAGTTTGTCCGCCTGGGAACTGCAGCAAATGGGAGAAGTATGCATGGATTTCACAGGTAACAGGATTACGTGGGCACATAATTGATCCATTTGGAGAAAAAAAATGACAGTGCTCTAAAGATGCCTAGGCTTTGGAGATGGAGTTTATGAAACAGGCATTTGTAAATTCAAAGGAATCAATATGTCAATTTTATTACATCTTAGAACCAGCTGGGCATTAAAGGAACAGTAGCCTTAAAAAAAAATTACAGCTGCATATTCCTACGTTTTCTACCTTTCTTAAAGGCCCTAGAATTTAAGGAAATGAACTTAGAGATTTGTACCTTTTCAGAAATGAATTTACATTGTCCAAAGAAAACAATAATTTAACATTTTGTCAGTTATCAACCTAACAATTTGATTGAAACGTCTGCCTTATCATTACAATTGAAGTCTATTAATAGATACAGATAATAAGCAGAATAGTGATTTTCACATAGGTTGCACTGTCAAGGATTCATTGGAAATCATATTTGCATTGTGCTTTTCAACAGTCTAGATTTTACCTCTTCACTGATGATAGGACATAGTTTAAGAGCTAGTCTTTGGGTGTCCCACAGAATTGGGTCTGTGCATGTGTGAAATATTCCTGTTTTATTAGAGTTTTTGACAACCTATTTTTTTTTTTTTTTTTTTTTTTTTTTGAGACAGAGTCTTGCTCTGTCACCCAGGCTGGAGTGCAGTGGCGTGATCTCGCTCACTGCAAGCTCCGCCTCCCGGGTTCAGGCCATTCTCCTGCCTCAGCTTCCCGAGTAGCTGGGACTACAGGTGCCTGCAACCACACCCGGCTAATTTTTTGTATTTTTAGTAGAGACAGGGTTTCACTGTGTTAGCCAGGACGGTCTTGATCTCCTGACCTCGTGATCCGCCTGCCTCGGCCTCCCAAAGTGCTGGGATTACAGGCGTGAGCCACCGCGCCCGGCCGTTTTTGACAATCTAAAAAGACCAAGCTATTTTAAATTATTAAGTTCCTAAATAATAGGATTTGGACAGCAGCCATAAGAGAGGTGAATGGGATGGGAATTTAAGATACTATTTTAATATCGCAAAGAGGTTACACAACTAAGGATGAAAGTTAGAAGCTATGAATTGGTCCACATACTCTGCCATGTGCTGTCTGCTAGAGGCTGCAAGGCGAGCTGCTTCACTGTTTCATGTTCCCATCTCCACCACCCAGACTCCTGCTCCAATAACATCTCTAGATCTATTCACTTGTAACAAATGGAGCCCAGTTCTCCTCCCTCCCCAAGGAGGCGAGACACTGGATACAATGAAAAGATCACAGGATTCAGATCCAAACAAATTTGTGTCCACATTCTGATTCTGCCATTTACTCTCCATGCCATGTGCCCCTGGGTGCGTTTCTTAACCACTCTGAGCTTCAGTTCTTAATGCTTAAAAATGGGGAGCAGTATTTGTTTTATAGAATCTTTGGGAGTATTACACAAAATTCTAAAGACAGTGTCTGGAGCCTAGAAAACGCTCACTAAATTCTGATTATGACTGTTTCAAGGTGTGACTAATCAGGATGCCAGGAACCCTACATGGAGGTACTTCAGTTTCTGGGCCCTGCTGAAACATTCTTGAAAAGAGGAAACAATAACCGTAGCCTGAGATATTCGTTCCTTTTTTTTTTTTTACTCTTTGGAGAGTACTTAAAAAAAGAAGAAAAAAGAAATAGTCATAGTGATTGGCATGCTATTCTACCTCTACATTTCCAGGAAATATACATGGTACTTTTTCTTATAGAAACAGCATCTCCCCCAAAAAGAATACATTCTGAGATGACTTTTGTCACAGCACTTAAAATATCTGATTCTTATTTGTCTCCCCACAAATTTGTAAATGACTTGAGGGCAGTCTTGCCCATCTCAGCTCAGGCCATGACATACAAAAATTGTTTCGTTAAAGCAAAGGTATAATGAATACAGCAGGTATATTAAAGATTTAGTATACATTATTATATCTAGAAAAAAGCTTTGGGTAACTTTATGTCAGATTCCCTACCACCATATTAATAATTTTTTTGAAATTCACTTTGTGACAGCTGTGTTATTTTGAATACTTGGGTGGGTTTTTTTTTTTGTTTTTGTTTTTGTTTTTGTTTTTAGTTTGTATTTAAATGAACTGGCTCTCTGCCTTTCTCAATGACACCTTTGAGACTTGGGAGTCGGGGAGGCAGAGAGGCAGTGTGTGTGCTCAAAAGAGTGTAGGCTTTGGACATCTGGGCTCAAATTTGGTTTCTGCTTTCATACCAGCCGTAAGACCTGTAGCAAGTTGTTCAGCCTAACTGCATCTCTGCTTCTCATAATAATACTCGTTACAGGGTAGTTGTGAAGAAATACTGGTAATAGGTAAAGTGCCAAGCACATAGTAGGTGATTAATGTTCTGTCCCCTTCCTCCACTCTTCTTTGTCACTTGAGCATTCACTTTGGGTTGGCATTTAGTGAGCTCCTTCTGCCCGTCAACAAGTCAATCAACATTTAATACATACCATGGGTAGATATGTTACCCCTGTTCCAAATTTCATTATGAAAATTGGGCTATTTTCTACTCAAGGAAATGAGCATGCAGAAGTACCTTCTGTACTTAGAATCACAATCATTTTAGCTATTTTCTGCTTAATCTGACTGTTTCTTTGTTCCCATCATCTTTTTTAGTGAAGCTCTTTGGTGTTTCTGCAATCCTTTGCCACCATTCTGTGCTTGGGTATCTCAGATCTCTCTTCTCCCCTGATCCTTTGAAGACATCAGAAAAGAAGAAGCACAAGGTCTCTTGACTATACGTTTGCCACGCAACTGTGTGGATTGGTTAGTTAATAGAGTTGATTAAAACACTTTGTTTGATTCTGCTTAAGCATACCAGAAATACATTCAAAATCTACAGCTACAAAATGTAAAGAAGGTAGTCCAAATATAGTACTACATAATGAGGCTCCCTGTTGGTAGTATATAAAGCAGTTTAGAGTATAGCTTCAAATTCTAATGAAGATCATTTTAAATCTTGCACTGAATTGTGAATTTAAAATTCCCATGTTCTCCATAAGTATCTGAAGAGGGGCATGTAAATACCATAAGTGAATTAATTACTGCCTTAAGTTGGTAAAGCATGTGTGAATCCAAACTTTATTCTTGAACTTGCACTTCTCTTCCCAAGGTTTTTTGAACCATTTCCTATATGCTGAGTTCTGAGTACCTATTTAACTACTGAGGACATATAAAGAAGGTAGTTTTCTTTGCATGGATTAAATGTTTCAATCTCTGAAAATCACCACCACCACAACGAAAAGTCTGCCCGGCACCATCTACATGTACATGATGAAATTCCTAAAGCAGAAAAGATATATTTATAATCTGAAACTTACAAAAACATGACAAAATGTTACCTTCACTTTTGTGCCCCCTGTTTTCATTAACAGTATTAGGTTTTGGTTTTTGTTTTTTTTTCTCTTGAGAAGAAACGAAAGACGAAGTGGCAAGAATATCTTTCACTTTTGCTCACGTTTTGGTGGTGTAATATTGGGACCACTGAAGTAATTGGACAACATTTCCGAGCTGACTCTTCTGAAGTAAACCCAAGGCAAAGGGAAAATGGAGCTGCTGCTAGGCTCAACTGATGGCGCCCACATGGCGCCCACCCCAGCTCCTTCAGAGACTCCATAATTTCCACAGAAGGGCCAGAGGCCCTGCCAATATCCGCACATCATTGGCATGATAGACCATAACAGCTTCTTCTGAGCCGTTCCGGTCTATCGTGTCAATGCGTACTCGGGGAGTCCTCAACGCACGGATCATTGACACGGCACTACATAACGGCTCCTTAGCAGCCATTATTGGGTATCAAGTCAATGCATACTCAGGGAGCCTTTATCGCACAGGCCTGCACAAGCAGACACATTCCGAATACTAAAATTCCTTAGGAAAATTAGTCATTGCCCATGTGTGATAGCTGTTTTCCATTTTGAATTTTAACCATTTTGGGAAAAGAAAGAGAATGGGAAATACCAGTATAGTCTGAAAAGCCCTTAAAAAATGAGTGCAAAAAGTGTAAGGGTGGAGTGGACATACGAAGATGATGAACTTGTCATTTTTTCCTTTCCACAGCTTCATTTTATTGTGTCAAAGTTGCAGAAAGCACTTCACTTTCACTGAGGCTCTTTTTAGGCAGGGTACAGCCAAGAAAACTTCTTTTTATGGCTCAGATATAAATCCCAGAAAACGTAGTAGAAATGATGGCAGGATCTCTAACTATAAAATAACAGTAGTGTTAGTAGTAAGTGTCATTATAATAACGTTATAGAACTCTACACGTCAAAAATACCACATTTTGTCATGATCTCTGCAAGAGATTTCTGTTGGTAGTCATTCCAGACTTCTAATAAATAGTATGTTGAGTAGGAAAGGTTCTGTGAGGATCCAAATAATGAAAATGACAGTGGTGATATTAATAATAATAGTGCAGCTATCGTTTATTATATCATTATTATGTGGCAGGCATTTGTATACATTATCTCAGTTAATTTTCTCAGCAGATGTGACAAATCAGGAAACTGTGGCTTAGCAAAGTTAAATAACTTGACTGATGTCATGCAACCACTAAGTGACAGTGGTGGGATTTGAACTATATCTGGGGAGAGTCATGCTCTTACCATTGCATTGCCTCTAATGATCATCACTTTCAGAGAACTAGGTGTTTAATTAGAATATCCCAACCCATTGTCTGCTTACTGATCAGGAAACTGAGGCAGGGTAATTTTAGTAATTCCCCCAAATAATAAAGAGAGTCAGAATGAATACCAGAAAGCAGCAAGAGGCAAAAACAGCCTTTCTCTCTGACAACATGTTAACCACAAACAAGACTTGGGAATTTCAGAGCCTCCGTTTGTGTTTCAGAAGGAATGTCCACTGTTGCCATCAGTCCTGAAAAGATTTCCTTGCACCAAATCAAAATGGTTCGAGTTTGCTGTTGTTGATTTTTTTTTTCCTTTTGTGTTCTGCTTACTGACTGACATCTGCTATCATGCTAAGCAGGTGTTCCTATGTAAACGAACGTGCCCTGTTTGTGTTTCGCCATCCTCGCTGCTGCGCACCCAAATGAGCAGCGTGATTAAGAATCCTGTAAATTTTTGAAAGGAAACGGATGGCTACCCTACTAGAACATAATTACACCGTTCCAACATCCGCAGCTCACTGCTGCAGCAGAGTTGGAGAACAGCAGAAATTAATAATATATAATAGCATCATTCTCGTAATTTATAAATGAAATAAAGTAGAGAGGAGATTCTGCTGATATGCATTTTCTCCTTAATTCTAAAAGACAAAGTATAGATTAGAATTTTAGTGGGGTGAAACCTGGCCAGCAGTCTCCCACTAGTTGCCTGATTCATGATAGGAGTGTTTTTGCTTAGGGAAAAGAGCTAATATCTTTTATTAGGCCAGAGGAAAAAAAAAAAAAGAAACATGAATAAACAAGGCCCTCTAAAGGCATCACTAAATAAAGGGGGTCTGAAAAAATCTCTGTGGATTGTGTGCCCACTCTATTTAAAAAGATATTCCCTACTTTAAGACTTCAACATGTGCTGCATTTTTTCTTCCATTATAATAACATACCACCATAGGCCATCCCTTCTGAGAAAAGAGGGACTGATCAGTTAAAGATGTGGCCCAACGTAAACTTTATGTTAAATAGCACTCGTGTAAATTCTAGAGATCTGCTGAACAACAATACACCCATAGTTAGCAATAATAGAGTAGATTTCATCTTGTATGTTTTATCACAATAAAAAAGAACAGTCATGCCTTTTTAAAAACATTATTTTGAGCACCCAGTATGTGCAAAGGAGCCTTTTATTACAAATCATCGTTAGATTAAGGGAGTTGATGCTTTTAGTCAACCATGCTGGAGAAAGAACAGCACTTTCTAAAGAGGTAAAGAAACTATATGTTAAAAGTAACCAATCCATTTCTCTGTCACTTAGGGTTGTGGCGGGCAGTTGAAACTTTAATGTTTTTCTAATTTCATTTACCATGGGTAAGATGCCTGACAAATGGATGAGCTCAGTTGTTTCAAGAGTTTGTCTCCCATGAGCCAATGCCCATCACACACACACACACACACACACACAAGCAATTATCCTTAAGAAAAATAATATTTATAGCACTTAAAGTGTTATTTAAGCAACTTTTCCTGCTTAATTCCAAAGAATGACAATACATCCAAAAAAAAAAAAGTCACCATGGATTTTCTTGCTTTAATTAAACTTAGAGAACATGAAAATACTATTTGCCTTTCAAGAGAAGCATGTCCATTTAAGACGCTTATTCATTTAAGCAGTATTCATTTAAAGGTCCCTTTGAGTATTACTCTATGTGTTTTGATTTGGTTCAGAGAAAATAAATTCATTTAATAGATTTATTTCATTAACAGGTATTTATTTAAGTGGGTTCCACTGTATTTAAATCTCCAAACAGTTTCCATTACTTCCTTAGCTCACTTGCTCCATGTTGACTAATTTTCATAAGCCTAAGGTGCCTAGGGTCTTATTGAGTGTTCAGTTTGATCAATATGGTTAAATTAAAATTGTGCAAAATATAAGCAAATGTACTCTAACAACACAGTGAAAAATGTGCTGTGCACTAAGCATTGATTGGTATGCTGTGGACACAGATATATGAAGCTGGGTGGGCCTCTGAACTACCTGGGAACTGCCACTCTCCTCCAAAGCTCCTCTGGCTTTAGATACATCCATGTCATCTCCCACCCATTCATGGAGACAGCAGCTCAGACACCCCCATTGAATTAGAAGGGGAAGGAGATTCATGTCAGGTGTTTTGCTTTTTGATTTAATGGAAAACAGCATGTAAGGCTCACAGTGAAATCCTATATAAAGAAAAAAAGCTAAGAATTTATAAAAGCTCAACTTTGAGTATTGCTGAAATGCTTTAGGTAATAAAGAATGCAGGCCCTAGTTCTTTTTCACAGAATAACTTTTTACCGTAATTATCCTTAAATTTTAATCATTTGGTAGCTTGAATTCTTTTTCAGAGATCTTACTTGTCAAGTTTGTTTTAGCAAATTACAAAAAAACAAAAACAAAAGCCAATCTGATTTTTAAAGTATACCAAAATCAGCTTTGCCATTGATACTGCATTTGAAAACCTAGTAAGCTTTCTAACAAATTTATTGCTTTCTATATAATTGTAAAGTTAAATAGATGACTAAATACTTTTTAGTGGATTCCTTTTAGTATGAATAAGTTTGTATCTTCTATTCCTAAATCAATTTCTTTACCTTTCCCTTTTTCTCTTCTTTTTTTTCTCCTTTTTTGCCTGTTTTATGGCAAGCATACTTAATATTCAGTGTCAATCTTTTTAAGCTTTTCAAAAATCTACCACAATCACTTACCAATCATAAGTATGTATCATTCAAAATTGTTCCTGATATGTGCTGGCTGTTGGGGCAGTTTCTTTTTCCTACCTGTTGTCTGCCTTTGTACCTATCTTTAATCTTCTTGCTAAGTGATAGCTACCATCACAACACTGGCTTTCCTTGATAGCATATCTTCCTGCATGTCCAAAACTTAAGTTCATATGAGCAGAAGTTGATCTTATCAAAGGTAAATCAGAAGTTAAAAAAAATAGCAGAGAGATAAAAACATCAAAAATGTACATCTTGCAAGCAGTGATGTTGAATTTAGGAGAAGTGTGTTCTATTGAGATGAAAATCATTCTCTAGTTTAAATTTATCACGTAAGTTTATATGCATAATAAGGATTTGAAGTTTCCTATCAAATTAAGTACAGTGTTTGAGCTTCCTAACATTTAATAATGCCATCACCAATACACCTGCAAAATAAAATAATGTTTGAGCCCCAAAATCATCAGAAATATGTAGACCAATACAAGTTCAGAAGAATTGACTTTATTTTTGTAATGGGGCCAAGAAAAATTCTTAGGTTTTTGTTTAGTTTTGTGCTTGTTAATCTTGATTTTTCCCAGTGTTTTGCATGTTTTGAGTTTTTAATATCAAAGGTACTGCTCTTTGTAAACAAGTGTAAGTTTACCCAGGCAGCTTCACTTACACCCTTCCCTTGTAATCAGATGTGAAAATTACACCCTCCCTTTTGGATACATGATAATTACACATTTCAACATGCAAAGAATTGTCTCTGTTTCAGTTGTTGGAATGAAAAAGCTGAGACATTTCAGTAAAATATATTATTATATTAAAGATCATTTCCATAATTGTTTTCGGGATTTGTAATCAAAACCATGATCAAGGTAGTCTTAGTTTTAAAAAGAATACACATGGAAATAAGGAGAGGATAAAATTAATTGCCGAGTTCCACTTGAATGACCATTCTTTTATTTTATGAAATTACAGTTGAGTAAAGTACATTATATTCTTTCTTTAAAAAAAAAACAAAAAAACAAAAAAACAAAAAAAAAACCTTCTAGTACCTTATTTGACATTTTCTTTCTCCATGTTCGTTGAATTACCTATTTTTTCAGGTAGACCAAAAAAATGTAGAAATACACATTTTTGTGATCAAGGTGAAAAATTTAGTCAGAGGAGAGATATAAACACAATGAAGGAATCTTTTCAAGAAAAGATGTGTTTGTTTTTGTTTGCAAGAGTGCTTTTCAGCCAAATATAAAAATTTTGTAAACTCAGGTAAGGCACCTCACACTTCACAATCAGATTTCTGGATTCATCTAGAGTATCACTCATATCATAGGTAAAAATATATGTCACTATTGGTATAAAATAAACTGAAGCCTTAAAAATGCAGAGATTTTGGCAAATAACACTAACTCAAAAATATCTCTTATATCCAAGGAGAGGGTTTAAATCACCGATTCCTTTTTACTTTCTTAAGCTAAGAAGAAAAGGAAGAGAGAGGCCAGGCGCAGTGGCTCACACCTGTAATCCCAGCACTTTGGGAGGCCGAGACGGGTGGATTGCCTGAGGTCAGGAGTTCGAGACCAGTCTGGCCAACATGGTGAAACCCCGTCTCTACTAAAAATACAAAAATTAGCCAGGCATGGTGGCGATTGCCTGTAATCCTAGCTACTTGGGAGTCTGAGGCAGGAGAACTGCTTGAACCCAGAGGTGAAGGTTGCAGTGAGCTGAGATCGCGCCGTTGCACCCCAGCTCAGGTGACAGTGTGAGACTCTGGTGCAAAAATAAATAAAGAAATAAAGAAAAGAAAAGGAAGAGAGAAGGCAGCATTAGATGGTTGATGTTATGGCTTCGTGAAACAGTTTATGGCATAAAGAAATAACTCCCCAACTCCTTACTTTTCCAAGTATGTAAATGTTTCTGCTCATCCAAACACTAGCATAGGTAAGTGAGGACACATATTTCATCTAGCCCAAATATATTTTTTTAAAAGAATCCCTGCAGATTTTTTGCTTCTAAAAAAAAATCCCAACCCAAATTTCTAAAAATTTTGATTTTTGCAATTAAATGATAATACTAATTAGCATTTACCTATACATCCTTTTCTATTTTAAAATCATTGCATAATCTGGCATTTATATTTAATTTTCTAAATCATTTTCCCTAGAGAGCATTCATGTAATTTTAGAACTTGGAAGGAACCAGGATTTCAACTATACTCATCCACAGGCTTTTCCCATTGGCTAGAAATTGAAACAGAACTGACAGAACCAGGAGTTGAATCCCAGCCTTTTGACTCCAAATCAGGGACAAGATGCAGTTTTCTATGTTAATTATTTTTATTGGTTTTGATATTATGGCCCCAAGATCCATAGTCTTATTTTCATGCTAAGTGACTCTTTACTCTGAAGGGCCAGGTTATAATTGCCATGTATGCCAAGAGTGAAGGGAGCCAGGATCAGAAAATCCAGTATGCCCGGGTGGTGAGTTTTTAGACTATGGAGCTGCATGTTCTGAACTCCACGTTCTTTGGTTTTACTGCTCCTGTGTTTTTTGATGGTTGCTTTTTTTTTTTTTTCATAATTTCTGTACAGGCTGGGCAGAGAATTCAGGAAATGTTCCACCATGTACTGACATTCCCCTGGCAATAAGTGGGTTCCCACTTCAGTCGCATTCCACTAAGCCTATTTTGGCACCATAGAGAGGGTGATGAGAGGGAAGAGTCAGTGGAGGAGAAGACAGGAAGGTTGCCAGGAAGGAATTGAAAGGCATATGCTCCTGGCCCCATTGCCTGTGTCTGCCTTCACCACCTTTAGCTTCACAAGCAGTGGCCATGGCAAATAGGAAAAGGTTTGGGTGGGAGAAATACAGAAGAAGCCATTCCTGATTAGGCCATGTGTCTTCCACTAGTTTCCATCAGAGTGGGCTGACTGATCTGTGAAGATCTGGGATCATGACTCAGTATAACAAGAAGAGTCCTACACACTTGATTCAGGAAATTTGGGCTTCTGGCCCACCCAGCCCTGCCTTCCAATCTCAGCATGGCCTTGGACACATCCTTAACCTCTCTGGGCCTCACATTCCTAATGATAAAATGCAGGGACTGGACAGAGATTACAAACTGGTGGCTGACAGATGTGTTTGATTTGTCCCACACAGTGTTTTAAACACATTTGAATTGGTTGCCAATATTTTAAAATTGGGCTATTTCACACAAACACACACACACACACACACGCACAAATCCAGATTTCCAGCTCCCCTGGAGAACTCAGATGATCTGGTGTCTCGGGCCCACATAGCTGCATGGAAAGACCATGTGGGAACACCTTTGAGTTCCATAAGAAAAATCAATCAACTTCCCTCACCTGCTTGGCCTGTGTAGACATTTGAGTGTGGGACCCCAGTTCTCTCCAAGACTCCTTTGAAGATCTAGTTTTAGAATTCCAAATATGATTTGCTTGACCATAAGAAATATACTTAATCCATAGTGGTTTCTATTATTCACGGCAGAATGCTAAGGTATTTGTTTATACAATCAGCATCAGGTAAAAGTTGGAACTATCTTAGGCCAAATAAATCAGCCCCATTTAGAACAAATGCTGACTTTGAAATTTGATAATGGGAGGCAGGAATAGCTCAGAAAAGATAGCCTTTGAGGTAGTTACAAGAAAGATGGTTTGGCCCCTGACTCACTATTACCTACACAGCAAACTGTGTATTTTGCAAATTATCCAAAAGTAGATTCTTTAAAACCCAAATCAAATAATACAAGGCCCTTCAGTTAACATTTTTTCACATCTCCCACTCTAAACTAACATATTCATGAATATTGAGATCATGAACTTTTTCTGTTCATGTAATTGCAAACAAATTATATTGTCCTGGGAACTGTTTGATCTTCAAAAGTAAAGGAACTACATTGATTTTAAAAGTTATATTTTTATACATCATATTTCCAAATGTATCCACTTTTAACACAAAAGGTAACATTTGCAACTCATGGTTATGGAGTGTTTAATATTGTACAAGGTGCATTGACAAAAATATCTCATTTGATCTTTGCAACAATTGTAGGAGCTAGACAGAGAAGACATTTAATACAAATGAGGAGTCTGAGACCCAGAAAAGTTGGATGACTATTGGAAAATTGGCCTATTACTTGCTTAATGTGAAAAAGAGCCGGGATTCAAATCTACAGCTTTTGGCTCCATATTTAATGTTTTCCATGCCATCACTATGCTTTCAATGTCTTAGGGTATGTGTGTGTGCATGTGCATGTGTGTGTGTGTGTGTGTGTCTTACCTAAACACTGACTTTTTCTCTTTCACCGTGTCATGAACAAGAATTGAGAGGTTAAATGGGAATTGTCACGTGAAATGAGAATTGTCTCAATGTTTTCTAAGTTGAATGAAGAATCTTTTTTGGTAGCTATTCTTAAGTGAATGCTGGATTTTTATTAAGGGAAGCTAACAGATATTTAAAAGCACCCTCCATGTATAAAAGCACAATCCATGGAAGCATAGTGCAGGGAATAATGATACAGACAAATGGAGGAGGGGCAATAAAAAGTCATAAAATAGGCAGGTAGAGGTTTCTGGAAAAATAAGGTGGTGAGGGAAGAGTCTAACTGTAAAAAGGTAGAAGATAGAACCATTGAAAAAAAAGAGAAATATCAGAAATATAAGAGAAATAAACAGCAAGAAGACTCCATAGTAATTTAAGAAGTGAAACCTTTTAGGACAGAGGTAGGAGAGAAACGGGAAACACTGGAGAGGAAGTAACAACTAGGAAGTGTGGAAGAAAAACCTGCGGGCCAGAAATCTGAGCAAAGACTTGAGAGACGATGATGGTAAATGTGAAACATTGAAAGGGATGTTTTAAGGGATTCAGACATTGAGAGGAAAGTAAGTTTTCATCACAACACCCCGTGACGACAGGCTCAACCCATTTGGATTATGAGAAAGGAAATTAACATGGTTAGAACGAAAGAATAAAAATTAGTAAGAGAAATCTTTGGATGTCAATGGAGAGGAAGAGAAATGATATTAAAAGGAAAGAAGCATGGGTGGAAAGTAGAATGAGATGAGAACCTATGGTAGGTGGAGGTGAAAAATGAAATGCGTCAGGAAAGATCATGACTGGGACCGCCGCACACTGCAGTGATGAAGACGGAGAAGCTATTCTCCAGGGAACCTGCAAATAAAAAGAAACCTTAAGATGTATTTGGAGGGAACCCACCCCAGCAAGGTGAGAAAGCAAGAGGTTACATTCTGCAAAAAGAGAAAATGAACAGGGAGAAGGGGGAAAACTAGGGGAAAGAGAAAACAGCAAATCAAAGTTATGGAGTGTACAGCATTGAAAGGAATGAGGCACTCTGTTGGAATTATTCATTTAAGCATATGGGTATTGGCGTCCCTTTTCTAAAACCGGATCCTCTCCCTTATTTCTCATTTTTCTATAACACTATTATAATAAATTCACATGGAAAAGTACAAGGATGAGCAATTTTTTACTTTAGAAATGTTTCAAAAGGGGAGGTAAACTTGACGGTTATCTGTCTGAAGGGTGACGCACTATAGTGGCATGTGAGAATGGGGCCAGAGGTAATCATCAGTTTTGAAATTGTTCTTTCAACAAATTCATAATTCATATAAAGTAACTCATGTGCACACATTTATGGCAAAACATACTATAGATATTAATTTACATTGCTTATACTGAAGATCTCTTGAGTTTTCAAAAAGTTTGATTTACAGATTTTTCACATCAAAGATTTTTTGTAGATTCTATTTTGTAACTAAGATGTGTAGACTCCTCAATAATTCTTTACCTTGATGCTGTGTATACTCATTTATCTAGATTAAAATACTTCCTTGCCCTGAATGTTCTAAAAGTGTACCCCTTGGGGCTCTAGAATTTAGAAGTCTCCCTTCCCCAACTATTTCTAGTCTACCTTTTCAATTGAGTTAATATAATGGCTTTAGTAATACAATTTCCATGTTGCTATAAAAATGGGGTTAAAAGTCATAACAGGCACAAGAAACAGGAGGAAATGAAAATTGTGTACTTTCAGTCACACCCTGGCCATGTGCTCGGGCCATGTGCTCAGGCCACATACAGCATGCAGCCCTCCGGAGTGGGCTGTGTAACCCAGGGCACACTTGAGGTCAGGGCACATAGAGGATTAGTTTACTGAAGGTGGTAGACAATCCCTCTGCCACAAATGCAAACATTTTTTCATAAGAGCCCGAAGCAATTAGTTCTCTTCAATAATAAATTTAATCTTTTCCTCCTTCCTTTCTTTCCTCTTCCTTTCTCCTCTTTCTTCTCTTTTCCTCTATAAATGCTGGCCTTTGTCTAAGATCTTCAACTCAAAGGTGTAGGTGCCTGGAAAGAAAAACAAAATCAATGTATTGTGGTACTAACAAATAATGCTATAATTATTAGAAAAAACAGATTGAAGCAAGATACAAAAATTCTCAGAAGCAGCTATCTGTATGAAAATCTTTTCTACTTCTAGAGAGTATGTGAATGACTGTATCTTTCATATCATGAAAGCAGATGCTTACATGCAATCACCGTTAAAAAAAGAAACAAAATATCACAGTAGTGACGATGCCTATTTTATATGAGTAGGAAAACTAGCCAAATAGCTTTGGGAACATTTATTAGCCTTGTCCTTTTTTTTTTTTTTTTTTTTTTTTTTTAACTTTTAGTGTAGAGAGAAAATAGAGATGACAGGTAGGTGGCTAAGTAAGGTGACAGGATGGCAGACAGCATTCCTATCAGGGCAGAAAGAATCTATAAGGGAGCTGCCACTTATAGCGTAATACAGCTAAGTTAAGAATTGCAAACAGAGTAGGGCCAAGCAACATTTTAAGAACAATTGTCCTTAAACATTCTTGTAATGCTAAGTCACTCATCTTTGTTTCCCACTTGCTTCCTAGAGTTAAGAAAAGTTCTTTCCTAACTTGGGTTGCTATGCAGAGATGTGAAATTTCATTGGCTCCAAATGCTTTTCTGTCTAGTAGGGACTACTGGGAACCCTGCTAATGTGCATATTGATGTACCCTGTAGCTTCACAGATGATGAAAGAGCATATTACTTATTTCCACAACAACAAAGCTAAGAGAAATTTGAAAGCAGCCAGTTATTTTACCTGGGGACTTTCTCCCAGGTGACGGGGCTATGGAACCATGGAATTTAAATATGGGGGCCGTCCTATTTTCTAAAAAGTTTTTATGGGGAACCATAATATCACTCCCAAGCAGAAATCAAATCAAATAAAAGACTATTGCTTTCATTTGCATTTATTTAGTCAACTATGCCTAAAATACGGAAAAGACATTATCATGCTCATTCAGAGTGTATTTTATTCGTTGTTTACTAGGCTGGACTGACATGATATGATTTGTGCTTTGCGGGGTCACAACAAACTACTAGCAGGACAATTTGCTGAATCAAGAGGATGATTGTGTCTGGTGCCAGTCAGTCGCAATTAGGACCAGGATCAGGGAGGCCCGGGGCTTGTGCATCGTCTTGGGCAAGCTGCATAGAAATCAGCTCACCTGAAACTAATTGTCACAACAGAGACCTTATGCAAATGAGCCCTGGGGTTAGCGTGGGAAAAGAAAAACTGTCGCAAAGATAGGTGACCTGCTGAGCAGGGGGTCTGTTGCTGGGGAAATCTTTGTTCAATGAGTTTAAAAATGTTTTCATTGTTCAAAGTCCACCCCCCTGCACCCCCCAAAAAAAGTAGCATACACACTCACTAAGAGTATGGCAAACACACTCATCTAAAATTCCAGTAAAGCAGAAGCCTGCTTTGGAGCATGCCATAAATTGGGAGTCTTTATACTTTATAAGGGCCACAGCAGGAGAATAATTTCCCTTTGCAAGGGCCTTTAAAGTTTAGGTGCTGCGGATTGCAGAGTGGCCTACCTTGAAAATTCACTTGCAAGGTCAAGCCTACTGCTAGCCTGGCAGGACCCGCACCGCCTTTTCTCCCTGCATTCCAGCAGGCCACCTCCACACAGCCGTGAGGGGTGCCTGTGAACTAGACAAGAAAGGCCTAGTTTCTAATTGAGCTTTACTGGTATCTCAGGTAGAAGAGAAGGGCCAGGAGCACTCTCTAACACATGGCAAAAGAATCCAGGGAAACAATGGCAGTTTCTTGAATTGTGGTTTCTCAGATACTCACAAGTTCAAATGAAATGCAAGCATTGTGAAATTCCAGGAATGGTAATGCAGCCCAAGTGGTAATAGATTATAAAAATTTAGCAAAAGGAAAGTAAAAATTATTTTTAAACTATGATTTACTTTGTTTTTCAATCCCTGACCAAAACACGTATAAGTTGGAAATGGTGTTTGATTTTATTGTAGCACTCATTTGAAATAATCTTTAATATGTTCTACTTTAGAAAACCAGATGAAGAAAAGTTATTCAAAGGTAATGATAAACATTTTTATACGTTACTGTAACAAAGTTGCCTTTGGGTTCTTCAGTTGATTTTTAGCTTTTCAATCTTGTTTTCCGAAAAACATGGGCTAACATATTGATACTTCTTAGCTTTACACTAAAGATTTCCCAGTGACATAGTAGATAATGTATATTCACACAGGAGTATAAATATAATATCAGGGAAATGAAATAGAGTGTTCTAAGCTTTAGCAGTAACACAGAGCATAGATATTTTGCATCTAATGATTTCAAAGAAAGAATAATTTGAATTTAAAAATGTAGGTGAGAGAAAAAGAAAGTTTCATTGCATTGGCGTTGAATACAAATGCTATTTTGTTTGGCAAATTACTGGGCCTAAGAAAGTGTTTTCATTGTGTTTCCTAAAGGGCTGGATTGAAATTTGGACTTGTACCTGATAAGCAAGCTCAGGAATTAACTTGGTAGCCACCACAAAACCTAAAGAAAGTTAGGCTTAGAAGTGCAACTTAATCACAATTTAGATTAAAACACACACGCATACACACACACATACAACTCTTTTGTCCCTTCACCACTGTCTGAAATAATTTCCACATATAGGAGACATTTCACAGTGGGTACGAAGTGCTCAGCTTTCACTCATCAAACTTTAATCGGAACTGCATTTTAGTTTTTGAATAAAGAACACTTAAAAAATTTAGATGCAAATTATTTTGCATTATTCATGCTCTAAGTGTCCTTGTAGATTTAAACACTTCTGAGGCCACCTTGATTCAAGTAATTACCTAGGCCCTCACTGCTCCGTCATGAATAAGGTATTTTGTACAAGTAAAGTATGCACCCGATGAGCTTTTAAAGTGGCTTTACACTGAACTTGTGTATTGCTTCTTGTGCATGAGTGAGCCGAACATGCGTCGCAATCTGTCTCAGGTGGGAAACCCTGGCTGGGCATCCATGGGTGACGGGATGAAACCCGAGCGTCTCCTTCACACACATGCTCTTCCTTTGTCTCTACCTAAGAATGTTCCTGCCTGATTCTAGTAGTTGTTTTAAGCATTAAAAAAAGCAATAGATTCTAGGGAAAGTGACAGTGATTCCACTTAACCCCTTCATCACCAGAGATTATTGGAAATGCCCACTTTTCAGGCCGCCTCATCTCCATCAGCAAAGGCTTCCTTGTAAGGTAATAAGTCTCTCTGATTTTACATGGTTCTGTACATCTGCCTCCCCATCTGTCAGCCTAGCCTCCTGAGCTATTAGAGCTAGGTGCTACCTCCACCACAGTATTCACGCGAAATGGAGCAGGCTTCAAACGCAAAAGCAGCTGAAGAATACTTACAATGGAAATGAAAGTGACCATAGAGCATAAATCTGTGAGTTTATCCACACACACAAAAAGAGGGTTTGTAAGAGTTAAATGTAACTGGCTGAAGCTTATAGCTGGCGTTTGTTACAAAGTGCCCAAGTCTTTCCTTTCCAACTCCGTGGCTTTGAAGAATTATAGGAATTTTATGATGTGCTGTTGGAGTTATACTGGCAGAGATTACAGAAAAGGGGTTAAAGTTGGTTTATGGTAGAAAAAAAATTATGCAGAAACCAATAAAAATAAACACACTCAAGTAGACTAAACTTGCTGGGCTTTTAGTTTTACTTTAACAAAGGAAGTTTAGATGAAAGTAAATGTTGCAGCTTTTAGAAAATTAGTTGACACTCATACTTGATCATCTTTACTACACAGCGGTATAATTAATATTTAAACATTCTAATAATGCAGCTTGCTTTGCATGCACTTTTCAGCCTCGCAACATTATATTTTATCTGGAATTGTGCTAGCATTTTCTTGGGTAGTGCCCATTTTCATAGAGTTAAATTTAAAATAGGGTAGGGCCTTAGCTCTTATTGCCAGTAAAACATCAGTAGGAGAGTGAACAGGTTTCATACATCTACCAGACAGTTTATTATTAAGAACAATATTTATTTGAGATAATAGATAATATATAAATTTTGTTTCATTGCCCCATGAATGTTTTTAAATGATCAGAATAGATTAAGTTTGAAAGTTGCATTTGGCTGTTGTCCACTCACTGTTCAAAACAGGAGAATTTTGATGATGTCAAGGCAGTGCGAAATCAGCAAGTGATACATGAAACATGGAATCCCCATGCCTGCTCATTCATTAGGGCATCTGATAACACAGTAAGGAATGTTTATTTTCAGTACATAAAATTGTAGAATTTTGGGAGCATCTTCTGAATTGCAAAAGCTGAATACCCAGGAACTTAGTGAAACAATAAAAATATAGAGAAGTAAGCTAATTTGGGAGAAGCCTGAGCTAGTTTATTTTCCTATGAGAAGTTTCTTCCTGTTCCAGTCTCAGGGCTGTAGGTGGTAGGGAAAAGTTGTTTCAGGTGCTGCCCTCAGCTCAGTCCCTTTGAAGAGTGCAAGGTGCCCAGTGTTCTTGATCTTCTAGTTTGAATGATGAGAAAGAGCATTCTACCTTTCCACCATCACTTAAGTGTCCTTTGAAATTGAATTTGCATGCACATATTTACTGCTCGTTCTTTTTAAGTGAGTAGGTGTACTGAGCTTCAAGTCTATTTTGAGACTCAGCCCATATTAACCCCTTGAGGCTCACTTCATGATAGGTACTGCCCTGTGGGAATCCTGTCATTTAGTGAAGCATGAAGCCATAATAGATCCACAGCCATACCACCATTGGGGCATCTCATTTCGATTAATTCCCTGAAGCCTTTGGTGCTGTGGTTTGCACAAATCAAATGGTGCAAATGAGAACTACAAAATTAGGCAGGTTAAATTTCACAAGAAAAAAAAAGATAAGTAGTAGAAAAAATAGCCAGTGTAAAATATTACTACACAGGAGCAATACGTAAACTAAGTTCCACACTGAAAGAACCACCAGATCTTGAGAAGTAGATATCAAGAAACAGTTTGCACTGGCTGTTTTATTTCCTTATGTCAGAAGGAAGTAAGTTTTTACAGATCCTTGGACATGATCATCTTTGTTTCTGATATTCAGAAACGGAACCAACAGTTTGGTGTCTATTTATTTTATTTGGTTTGTTTTTGAGAAAGTGAGTTAAATAAACTCAGCTTACAAATAACTAACAGCCCCTGGACTATTTAAAACCTGCTATTGAGGTGGTAGAGATAAGTTGAACCTAACAGCTGTCACATGTATGGGTTTGACAGATAGGTAAGTCCAAGAGTGGACAAATTAAAAGCATTTTTCATATGCTAATCTCCACCTGCACAGGAATAATTTTTTTAAGGAGGCAGTCTACTGGCAGAGCAAATTCAAGAGCTATCAGTAGTACATTACTTCTAGGAATTATGACATGCAATAATGAATAAATGCTTCTATGAGAAAAGTCTGCTGTGGAATCTTAATTCCAGATGGGTGTCCTGACAGCAATGTACCAGCAATATTGTGGAAAGAAAAATGACATATATACATACATATATATATATACACACACATATGTATATGTATATATATGGCTTTTAAACTTGAATAATAATTTCTTCCATATGTAATAGGTTCACAATTATATCTAAGGAATTACTTTTTTAGTTGCGCATAGAGATCAAAGTGAAAACAGTGGTCTACCTTGCCCTTCAGGTGGCAGTTACATGTGAGCTGCATAGTGAGTGTGAGAGACAGTCAAGGATGTCAATCAGAACCTACAGATTAACCCACAGCAGTGAAATCTGAGACGGTTTATAACAAGTAGGTAACAGTTTCAGGCCTATGTGAGAACGCATAAACTAAAACTTCATGCTGGGACAAAACAGGGCAGGACATTTGAGGTAGAGAGTGAGAAAACCATACTTTTATTGTGACAAAGCCTCTCCCATACTTGTTGAAATGTCACTGGGTTGTTATTAAATGCTCACCATTTCTCTAGGTTTTATATTATTTTACAAAAAGCCTTTTGGAGTTTCCTTTAATTTTGATAAACATTCAAATTTGTGCATAATTTCTGCACTTCAGCTTTGAATGACAGAAAATTTCCCATGCTTGTTGAGTTTCCTTTCAAGTAAGAAAGTCATTCTTGTAATAAATAAAAATGTTACGTTTCTTTCTTCCAATGTTATCAAGTTAATAAACCCTTACCTTAGTTTATAAAGTCAAAATTCACTTATGTATTGAAATGAGAACCGAAATACTCAAAAAGAAATTGTAAACATCAAATAATAACGATGGTAATGAATTAATGGTCATGGTTATGGATGGTGATGATCTCATGTAAAGTCCTATCTCTTTTTAATAGAGAGTCCTCAGGCTCAGACAATTTAGGGTTAAAGTGCCCATAACCAGATCAGAATCCTCAGTCATTACGTAGTACTCTTTTAAGACCCATGAATTAAGTTATAATCAATGATTACAACACTGGTATCATTTATTAATGTACCCTTCTCTTCTAGGGTAGCAGAGATCAGTTTCTGACACCTTAGAACTCTTCATGTGCAAGAGGAAATTGAAATAATAACAACATATTTTAGGCAGTAGACAAAATGATTTGCTTTGGCTTTACCTACAGGGAAACCTGGGCAATGGTCATTAGACTTTTTTAATGGAACTTCAAGTCTGATGCCTTGTGACCAGGTGCTAACATGGAAAAGAGTTAGCATCATTGACATTCTTTGATTTGGAAGCACGTAAGAGGTAGATAAGGAGACAACACAGGCAACCCACCTCCAGGCCAGGAGAGAAGGACAGTTCCTGGAATGTCTGCAATGTGTTACTATTTTTGTCACACCTATGTGTGGCCACCCATCTGGTCTGAATCAATCAGTCTCATCCCAGGGCTCTGCTCCTCTCCCAGCTGAAATAATACCCTTCTTTCCTCAGGGCTCTGTCTTTAGGAGGGGCGCTGCTCAGGACTGCCCAGACAAGGCCAATTAATGAGGCTGTGTATTTGCAAACGTTGACCCAGGATTAGGCATTGGAGAAAATTTTCTTGAAATTTTCTATAAACTCTACTCTCCTAGAAACAGTACTTGAGAAAACCGGATGAATCATTAGACAAATAATTGACCCCAGAAAGCGAAGAATGATGCTACATTATTTTGTATACGTACATCTTATTTTTTAAAGAAAATGTCCTTGCCTTGAATTTAAACCATGAATTGGTCTGCTGTTATACCCAAAGTAGATAAAGCCTGGGTGTGAGGCATTCGCCATGTCTTAGCCTGAAGTATTTTCTTCGGCCACTTCACTCTGCTCCACGCTACATGTTCAATTTCCCTGCACCTCTGTAACAACCCTACACCTCTGCTTCTAGATCATCTTCCTGGCTTTCCTCGTGTGCATATCCTGTTCTCTAGCAGTCCCTTATCCATGCTGCCTCATCAGATTCCTGCACACCTGACAGCCTCTTGCTTGCTATTTCAGCTGCTAGACTACTGACCTCTGTTGTACATGCCTGCAATCCCAGCACTTTGGGAGGCCAAGATGGTAGGATGGCTTGAGCCCAAGAGTTTAAGACCAGCCTGAGCAACACAGTGGGACCCTGTCTCTACCAAAAAAAGAATCAAGGTATTCACCAGTTAAGCCAGCCACGTTTTAGGACCACATAGCACTCTTCCCACAAGAGACCTCAAAACTTAATGACATTGGCTTTGGCAAATTCAATAACATGACATAAAACTACTCATTTTCCCTATCTGCCTAGTTTTCCATTGCAGTGGGAAATACCACCCTATCGTGGACCTCCCAACCAGGAACCCCATGGTTATTTTTGTCTCACTGCTGTCTTTCTCACTCCCCACATCCAGTCTGTTACCAACCGTTGCTACTTTTTCTTTGCCAATGTTTCCTGAATCCACCCCTTTCCTTTCCATTCTCATAGTTGTGGTCTTAGTCTAGGCTTTGGCCTTGGCCCACGGGGACTTTGCAGCCTTCGTTCCCCTCTCCCACCACATTCCCATATCAAATTCCAGCTTACTTTATTTAATAACACTGACAATTTTTTTTCTCTTGTTTATGTTTTTGGTCCATTCATTCTCTTTGAGCTCCATTGAGACTGCCAGCTGCTCTCTGGACTGGCTTCTGATGTTCACTTTATACATGTCACCTCTTCATCCAGCTACCTCCTAATTGTTCCTATCTTTTTTCTTTCTTTTTGGAAGTAAGCTTATCTGGTACTTCTTTTTTTATCATTCTCACACTTCTTCAGAAACCCTTCTCATGGTATACATGTTCCTGATACACACCTCTCAAGGGCAGATTCTGACACTTTCTTTCGGGAGTCCGTCCGTCTTTCCTTTCTGATGTAGCAGAGTGTCCTCTTTGTGAGTATGCCCAGGTTCAAAACTTCCATTTCCACCACTTGCTACCTATGACATTGGGCAGTTACCTGACAGCACTGCACCTCAGCTTCCTCATCTGTGAAATGGATTGTTGTGACGAGTAATAAGATAATTTATTTAGAGCACTGCTGGCATACAGTAAGCACTGTTAACATGTTTGCTGTCAATATTATTATCATATCTCAAAGGACTCCCCAATCACACCCCGCTTCAATCACCATCATGCTGTGTGCCATATTATCCTTGCATGTAAATTTTAAGGACCGCATAACTGGGTTTTAAAAATCTGGTTCTAACAGTAGTTTATGTCTTAGAAATCAGGGCAAAGTTAATCGAAGATACCTGATATCAAACCAGGTAATGATGAAGACTTTAAATGCTTTTTGAGGATGATTATAAAGAACATTATGATAAGGATGATGACGATATGATGATGATGATGATGACAATGATGAAGAAGAAAACATGACCAAATGCTTCTTTGGGTTAATACTCTGCTTATAAAGCTAAGTCTCCAGGAAACATACAGTATTCCTCCTGAAATTAGTTTTTTCCCATTAAATGGAAACATGTTATGCATAAGAAAATATATTGTGCAGTATGCATGAGATTTATTTTTCAGAAAGCAGAGAAATGGCAAGAATTTTAAGTGTTCTACATACTTATTTAGATCTCACATCAGGAGATAAAACAAATGAAAACTCTGACTTGTTAATAATTTACATTTTGGTGGAAAATTCATACAAGCTGTTCAGATACCTCTAAGACCCAACACAGAAAATGCAAATAACATATATCCACTGTGCACTGAAGAAAATTTGTCTGAAAAGAAAATAACATCAATTTAAAAAAAAAAAAACACAAGTGATTTCAAGGGAATGTTGACCACATTTACAGGGCTGTAATTGTACTTATTAATTTTAGGTGTCTCTTTTGAAATATTCGTGTAAATGATCTCTCCACTTACCAGGTGTTTCTTACAGAAAGTCCACTGGGCTACCTCATTACCTAGGAGGTGGCTTACAAATAGGGGATTTCTTTTTAGAAAGCCACACCATTACTTTTCTCTAACAGCTTATGCAAAAGTTTCGTGGGGGAGGGAAAAACCCAAGCCAAAAAAAAAAAAAGAAAGAGAGAGAGAAAGAAGAGTGTGCATGACAATAACTACCTCTGTCCCTTAGGTTTTTGTTCTTTTCATGTCATGGAACTTTTTAGCTGTGCTGCCTGGGTAACTGCTCTGGAAGGTTGGAATATCTGTTGTTGAAGGAGGTTTGTGATTGAGGGCCCTCTGACACAACCTTTTGTTGCATTGAGGTGTTTGATCCTCTTTCCCTTTCTTCTAAAACCAATCCCATCCCTTTAAAAAATGGATAACCAGCACTTCTTTTACTTATTGTCAGCTTTTGGAAAGTTACTCTGGGGGTTTGTAGAAGTTTAACTAGTTAACTCTTTGCATGCTGATGTCCTGTCGCTAAATATTCTTCTTCTTTCTAAACAGGAAGGATTTTAATCACTTATATCAGGTAACTACCGCTGTTATGAAGGCATAGCAAGTGAAACATATTAAGGTCCAGAAATAAAGTGCATGTGTTCAAGGTCTTCAAACGTGAGAGTGATTCAGGCTTTGCAATGAGACACATCCTTATTTTCTTTTTGTCCTAGGACCGAAACATGTGAGAGTTATGACTCTGCCATTTGAAAAAACATGATGATATACTAATTTTTCATTGAAGAACAACAGGCTTTGGTAATAAGTAAATGCAAAGAGTTACTTCAGAACTGGGGTACATAACTGAATGGCAACAAAGAAAGAGAGCCTTAGAATGAAAAGTGTAGGGGTCTTGTTCCAGTCTGCTGACTAAATGCTGGAATATTTTTTTCCCAAAAGAAGGGACACAACCCAGGCTCTAGGAAAGAAAAGAAGCTTAAGTGGATTATTTAACAAAAAAGCAACTTATGGCTTCTAGATAGTGACCTACATTCTGCACACAATAATGATGTTTTACGGTGGTGATAGGGTTAATAACCTAACATCATTCATGTAGTGTTTTTTGAAAATTGAATTTTACTGCTACAAAGTAAATGTAACAGCCCTCTGGAGACAATATTACAGGCACTTTATTGTTTGCTAAGCTGATGTCATCTTTCTACAGACTGACTTTAAAACAAAGGCAGAACATTTATTACAAATATCACTGTGTGAAAGGAAATCTACTGAAATATTGTTTAGAAGGTGAGCTGATAAAAAAGTATTAGTACTTGGCTTTGATCATCTTGTACTATAAAGTTATGACTTCAAAATTCTTCTCATGTGATCTCCATTCAAGGCAGACTTCATCCTGGCAATTCCTACCTGTGTCTCTAACATTATCTGCCCTCAAGTTGAAACGTTTGTTTAAGCTTCATGCGTGTTTTAAATACATTTTTACTCTCTAAGGCAATTTCTTAACAGAGTTGATGAGTTTTTGAGAGAGAGAGATTAAATAGCATCTTTCAGAGATAATATATGTATGATTTTAAAAACAAAGTATGGAGATTAAGCTGTTTAGTTTATATAATGAACTTTCAAAATCACCTGTAAGTGGCGACTGCAAAGTTTGCAATTTAAATAAGCTGTTTCAGGCACTGCCAAGCAAGCATTCTGCATCACAGGTTGCTTGCAACTCAGAGGGTTTGGTCTCTGTATCCGATGCACGTGTAATACAGCGTGAAGTTGTTTGTGGATCACACAGGAGCTTCTTAGAGCTTCATTTCCACACTGTAACCCTTGAAAATGTATCAAATGAGCAGATGCACTTGGCTCTTCCTTACAAGGCACAAGTAATTTGTTTGTAAATCAGTTACCTTTCAAGAAAAGTTAAATTAGGGGGAACTCTTGTTTCTTTGATGTTTTCCCCCTTAGAAAGCCAAAGAGCAAATTAATGATCATTTTGAAGTAATAATGATAATGAGGAAAATATAATTTAGTGAGCTACACTATCCCAAAATAACTTTTTCAGGTACAGCATATAAATAACAGCCCAAAGGACTAAAGCAGCCTGATGGTGTTTTTCTAAGAAAATGATTTACTGCTCTGCCTTTGTCTCTGAACTCTGGTTAGAAGGAAAACACAGGTCAAGGAAATTGGGTTAAGGGAAAAAAAGCCTGTTATGGGCTAGGTGTAGAATTGTATGAATAGTGACTAATTGGGAGTCTGTAGCACTCAGGTCAGTGTGTGCAATGCTCAGTACTGGCTGATGGTATTTATATCAGGCAAAAATGAAGCTGGATACATCTTTGCGTGCTCTGTGAAGGCAGTGTGTTAGTTGGTGAATTGGCCGTGCCCAGGAGAAAGCTACCAGTAGTACTATGATTGTGATTAAACCAAGAACTGAACTGCAATGTTTTAAAAATTTATTTTACTAATAAGTGTACTTCTGTATAGAAAAATCATTTTACAAAAACCTTACAACTATTTGAAACATTTTACTATAAGCCTGCCTTTGATTTGTTTGGGAAGCTATTTTATAGTCACTCAATTCATTATTGCATTTCACAAATATTAGCTACTTACCATGTGCCAGCACCAAAGGTTCAAAGGTGAGTCCTCACAGAGCCTTACAGATTAGTGTCAGAAAGAACTGCTTGGCAAGGGTAAGAGTGTGACACATTGTGAGTATTCAAGAAATGTTTGTTGAGTGACTGATAGAATGAATCGAGGGATGATCAAGGTAAGTCCTCGATTTGGTATATGTACAAGGTGGAATTAAGAGTTTCCCTCCTTGAACAGGTCAGAAAGGACATGCTTGAGCTGGCCTTAGAAAAACACCTGAGTGGCATGTAGCATGTGAATAATGAACAGGAATGGGCCACTGGTGGTAGAAACAGCATCCCAGAATATGGTCTGAGTTTTAGCAGCACAGCCCATTTCTGACCCCTGCATGCCTCAAAGCCACTTTAAGAATTTGGTCTTTGCCCTTCTGTCCTCATCCCCTGTTGTACTGTAATACACACAAGCATGTGTGTGCATGTACACACACATGCACACACACGTGCTCACTCCATCATTGGAATTCAACCATCCCCTGTTGTACTGTAATACATACAAGCATGTGTGTGCATGTACACACACATGCACACACACGTGCTCACTCCATCATTGGAATTCAACTGTCCACCCCTTCAAGAATCAAAGCATCTCCTAAAAGAAAGGAAATGGCATGCCTGTTCCTCACTTTTATCCATAAAACTCACATTTGAGTTGTCTATCATGAGACCTCAGTTTTTTGACCAAACATTGTCCTTAAGCATCGGACACATAAGAAAAACTGGAAAGAGGAACAGGTAATATTTAAACCACCCACTATTCTTGTAATGAAAGGATTTTTCAAACATCAAGATGAAATGGTTTTATCAAATTATTAAAGTTTACTTTTTGTATCCGACTTAGCAACAAGTCATGGATGGGACACTCAAAACAGGCCAATTTGGGACAGTTCCAACTGTAGGAGGCCTTGTGTCATTACCTCTATAAATGGAATCGAGCTTCCCTTTTTCTGCAGCTATACATTTTCTTGCCTTTGATTTCCTACTCTGCTTTCTCTCCCGGCAGGCTCTTCCTGTCTCCTCTGTCAGCTACTCTATAGGCAGATGTGCCTCTTTTTCCATTTGCCAGATCCCCCCAACCCAGATCTTCCAAACTACTCCCCTTTGAAGTCTCTATTACTGATACAATCACTTTTGTTTCCCTTCCATCCCCTCTCTCACTGCTCCAGTTTCTTCTCTCCCTAACCCCATTAGTTACATCTGCTGCCCCTACCATTCAGCCTGTGTTAAATCATAATGCGCTTGACATAACTTCAGTTTGTCTGCTAAGTACTCAATCAGCACGCATTGCTATCTTCTGATTTGTAGGAAAGCGGGCAAGACTGAGTAAGCTGGCTCAGAATTCTCTGAGTGATTCAGCTCTGCCCAATTAGCACAACCAAAGTGGGAAATTGACAACTAATAATAATGAAAGAAATGGGTTTTAGTTGTGAATATAAATCCCACAAACTTGGTTCCTGATGCCTGTGGTAGATACTGTATGCTTCATATGGTGGTCAGATGGCTCAGAGAATGCAGAAGTGGATGAATGAAGGACAGTGTGTCAATAATTGCAATATTTATTAGTTGACTGGGATTCTTTCCCTGGAATTCATTAATGGATTTTTTAAAGAATCTGCAAACCACCAGAAATTGCATGTAACATTTAGTACATTGATGCATTTTTTCCTGGGCAGTGGGTCCATACGTTTAAAGCAGATTCTTAAAAGGCTCTATGTCTCCCCACTATCCCCCTCCAAAAAGGTGAAGAATCATTGCTGTAAGTGAAGACACCTATTTGGTCTATGTTTTCATGTGGTCTGCTTTTTTTCCCGGCCCATTTTAACATTTCACATGATTTGAGCAGTTCAGAAAGTAGAAACATAGGGTTTTAAAGGCAAAATTTACCTTCTTTAAGAGGAAAAATGTTTAAACCACCTACTGGGTTATAAAATTCGCATTTTAAAAATTATTTTAGTTTTACCACAATTCAAAGACAGGCCTTTTTTTTCTTTATTTAACAATGGGCATAATCACACATCTGAACATAAGAATTAGTTTTATGCAGTTCCATAGAAAACCAAAATCTTGAGGAACACTTTCAAAACAACCAGAGAAAAATAAACCATTCCTTATGTCAGTCTTGTTAGGGAGGGATTAAGAAACTGGCAATTATTTTGGCGACCTTAATTGTTGCGCGGCAGGAAAATATGTAATTAGAGCACGTTCCCAGGCCTGCACACCTGCAGCACATCCTACAGCATAATGTCAGCTTTCAGTGCCTGTCGGTGCCAGGTTCTAGCACAACCAGTCACAGTGACGCTCTGAGAACATTTCGGACTCATGTAATGTGGCTTCTGTGTATGAAAGAAGCAGGCATTTACACTACCACACAATGGAGTGCATTGCTGCAACACTGGTTTCATTATTTTCTGACGCCTACCTTCAGCACTGCCCTGGTTTACTCCGTTTGAGGTTTTATTGTTACGGTATAATAGTCCTGTACATTTTTGAAATTCCCTTATTATTCAGCTTATTAATACAGTACTGACTTGATTATCAGGCTGCAGTTGCGCAGCAGAAGATTCAGTGCATTAGCTAAGTCAGAAGCTGAGTAAATTCTTGGTATAATGAGAACAATTGTCTGACATTTTTTTATGTAGAAAGATGGGCCATGGTAGTTCTCTATATAGTTGCATTTTGGAATTCACTCTATATTCCCTATATGTTGTTGAGTATTCGTTTTTCATATAAAGAAAGCTTAAAATGTGTTCTCACTAATTTGAAAGTGTTTCAGGGTATGGGAGGACTCCATCATGATTCTCATTAGCTTTTTTCTTCTTTTTCTTTTATTGGCTTTTCTCAACAAAAAGAAACTCTGATGTTAGAAAAAGTAGTGAAAATGAAGAAACAGTATGCACGATGCCTGTTTTTCAGATAATTCCATAATCTGGCATAGTGATAGTTAACAGACTTTTCCCCCCTAAGGGAGATACACTGTATTTTGCTATCTGACATGTTGTCATATATAAAGAAATCAATTGGTAATTAAATGATGCACCTTGTGAAGATGACAAAAGGCATTTGGTTGCGAAAAGAGAACTGGGTTTTGAGGGGTTTGTAATGAAGGCCTAATGACTATTCATAAGAGATTTTCAGTCCGTTGATCCACTTGACTGGAAAGTTCTGCCCTGGAGAGTTAGTGCTGTCAGTTTCTCTCACCTCAGAAAGCCGCCGCAATCGACGGTGTAGAGGATGAGCGAGAAATTATCTAGTAGTTGCTCTAGGCCTGTCTTAGGTCACGTGCAGAAGGCACATCTGGCTTCCTGTAGGTACAACCTCAGGACATAAACTTTGACTAATTTTTAAACTATAAATATGAACGAGTGACACTGAATAAGTTACCTTTTATTCATATTTCCTTTATTTTAGAACGCATGCAAGTTGTGCAGTAAGCTGCCATTTTGGCCTTATTTTTCTTCCAATTTTAACTGTTACACATTTGCTTGTTAAGCTAAGAGTGACTGTCTATGAAAGTTGTCAAGGACCAAATGATAACAGTCTCCTTATGTGAAATCCAACAACTGTACCTTTGCAGAGAATATGCCAAAGTTGCCCTGCAGGAAGGTCACCTGAAACAAATACAGAGTATATGATTGGATAGCGCTCTTGGGGGGTGTTTATTGCCCTATTTGGCAAAAGGCAGTAAGATATCAAAATGTACATACATAGGACTGGATACAAGGCTGCCACCACATCAAGATCTCTAGAATTGCAGAACACTGTTGCTCCAGTGTCTTCATAAACACAATCACAAAAACTATGATGAAAATTCATGCATTCAGAACAGATAAGTTACTGTCCACCATGGGCCAGGCACCATCCTAGCTTTGGAGGAGACAAAGATGAGGGAAGCAAAATCTCAGTGCTCATAGTTTATTGAGGAACAGACAAATAAGAAAACAGTTACACTACAACATGTAAAGAGTTATGATTGAGTTGTGTAATAGCACAGAGTTTAGAATCCAGGAAAGGGTTTTCTGAGAACTGTTGGGGTCCACAAATGAGGTAAAGATTTCTTATACGAGCTACTCTTTCCATTGCCAAAGCCAAATTAGCTGGCAGAAAGGTGAGTTGGACAAGTGAGGTGTTTCTGTTGCATGTGGAATCTCAACAGAACAGTAGTGGCCAGCAATTTCTGTACATATTTACTCTTGGAAAGTGCTTCTCCATGTTATCTTATCAAGAAGCTCACCTAATCAAAGGTAAACACATTTATCACCTCATTAAGGCTTGTTTTATGGCCACTTCGATGTCGTGTTTGAGGTGGAAGTATCCGTCACAGTCTTTGTCTGGAATGTATGTGAAAGGGATTTCATGGACACTGCAGAGGTTTTAATCTCTCAATATCAAAATAATTTAATGCATAATATATATTTGAGAAGATGTCACTGGTGATTCCTACTTGTGTACTGTGTGTACTGAGTTTTGCTGACACATTTGCTAGAGCTGTCAAGGTGGACCAAATGAATGGACAGATGCCAAAAAAACAATTATGCTTATTAATGTACATTGATTGCTTGTTTAGGTTATAAAACAAATTTTAAAAAACCATTAGTATTTAAACCCTTTTATAGCTGAGCTAATGATTGCTTTAATATAGTGTCTAGTAAAGAATATTCTATAATACCTGTAAAGCCCAGTTATGTTATCTAATTAGTAGACTTTGATTTAAGTGGCTATAATTATGGAATTGAATAGTTGCCTTTCTAAATAACCAAATGGTAGATTTAAATATATAAAGATGTTGACTTGATTATTTAATATTTGTAGCAAAGACAAACCACCTAAATAGAGAGATTAATTCCACATCAGTGCAACATTAAAAGGGAGAGAGGATGCCAAGAATCCCATTAATTTGGGATATAAGTGTCTGAAATTTCCTCAAAACATTTACACCAAGGAATACCAACAAGACAATACCAAGCAGCTCTCCCTAAGGATAGAGAGGTAAGGCAAACATGATTTTAAACTGCACAATATCACACAATAAAATTAAGGACAGTGTGTTCCACCAGATGCTAAACACAGCCATTTATTGAGCTACAAGGTTCTAGACTAAGTGTTTTGTATACATATTAGCTCCATATTACCTCCATGACCTCTTTCCCCATGAAGCCTTCCCTGATCCTCAGTATCCACTCTTTCCTGTACCATGAATCCATTTTTCTTTTACTTTTTCTTTTCTTTCTCTCCCTCTTTTTCTTTCTTTCTTTCTCTCTATCTCTTTTTTTGTTTGTTTGTTTTTTTGAGACAGGGTCTCACTCTGGCACCCAGGCTGGAGTGCCGTGGCGTGATCATGGTTCACTGCAGCCTTGACCTCACAGGCTCACACCATCCTCCTGCATTAGCCTCCCAAGTAGCTTGGACCACAGGCATGCACCACCATGCCCAGATAATTTTTTTTTAAATTTTTTGTAGAGATGGGGTCTCACTATGTTGCCCAAACTGGTCTTGAATTCCTGGGCTCAAGTGATTCTCCCACCTCAGCCTCCCAAAGTGCTGGGATTACAAGTGTGAGCCACTGCACCCATCCCATGTTTTCAATAAAGATGGTGCTATTTAAAACTATGGCATGTCATGTGTATATTATTTTATTTCACCATGTGTTTAAGTGAGATAACCAGGTGTCAAGAAAGCTTCAATATTTGCTTAGTTAAATAGCCAATGTGACGGAGAAGAGGTAACCTCTTTTCTTTTTTTTTCTTATGATTTGCTTTGGCTATTACTTTTGAAACATACATGTTATATTCCCAATTAGATCTCGTTACATACTTCACAGGCTGTCCAAAAATTTCCATACTTCTAACAAGAACTTTGGTTGACTGAGTTTATATAGTTTTTCTGTTCTTTGCCCTATTTCTTTCAAGGCCTTTGAGTCAGAAGCATTCAGCACCACGGTGTACGATAGCCACCATTTGCTTTGCCCTTTTAACTTTTGGGGGTTACTTTTGACCATAGTCCAACTGCTCAGAAGGGCTTTTTCACAAATTGTTTACCATGGCAGTTGCTACCCTATTGGGGTTGGCATTCAGAACCCATAAGCAGAGAGCAATGGTGTCACTATAACAAATAATGTGTACAATTTTTTAAAATGCTGAGTTTACCAAATCCCCATATTATGTTTTCACACTGCTCTTTCAGAAACTGTGCTAATACAATACTCCTATAAACTGATCTTGGTCCTGGCAGGCCCAATTGGAACTAATGGGGCCTGACAGTTCTTCAGTTAAAAATTATACATGAGGGTCACTTTCCCTTAAATTATCTATTGTATGCCAGCTGTTCACAACTGCACTGCTTCACTTTCTTTGCAGTGCTAGAAATGTCTAATTTTCTCATAATATCCATAGCAACTATTCTCATGGAGGGCATTGAAGTTAGTAACACTTCAAACACACCTTCACAGAAATCATGCTAGAGTTGCAGTTTCCCTTTTCTTTGATTTTATTTTTTTGGTTCTGAAAAATGTTTAGATGGCTCATTTTGCCGGTTTCATGCCATAGCACTTGAGTTATATCATAATTTCTCATTTGCTGCACAACTTTATTCTATTTTTATGCTCCTAAATGACGCAGCTCTAAGTACCCGTGAGTGGCACTTCCGTGCTGTGAGTGCTATCAAAGGCAACCTCAGACAGATAAAACTCCTGGTTTTTTGTTTTCTTTTGTTTTTGTTTTTGTTTTTGTTTTGTTTTTGCTGGAGAGGGGAAAAGCGGAGTCATCACCAAGGGCCTTCTTTTGTTTTTCAGGCATGTTAAAACTATATAACCAACAGAACCATTTAAAAGGAAGAAAAACATCACCCAAGTTCCGTGTCTGAATGAAGGCTGTCTTCTCAAATGCTCCTCATTACTCCAGAGCAGTTATATTTGGATTATAATTAAAACGAGGCTTCTTTTTTTTCTTTTATTCTTCTTTTTTCCCAGAATGCCTCAAGTGAAGTATTCCTCCCAAAGTTATTGCACCTCTTTACTAACAAGTGCTGGGATTTTAATAAGCCTATCCCCCCCCTCCTTACCCTGTACAGAGGAAAGGATGGCAAAGAGTGGCTGTGGTACAAAGTTTACGTATTCAGTGATATTTTCTGCTTTTATTGGTAAAAATGGGGAGGTGGGTGGAGGATTTCCTTTAATTATGAAATAAGTGTGATGTTAGTAGTTATTTCTGTAACCTGGTGAAAATGCTGCATATTTCAGGCCTAACTTTTAGCGTATGTTACCACGTGTGTAATAAAACGGTGATCTGCGCTCTCCGAATCTTTTGGCTGTTAAGGAGCACTCTGATTATAACTAGTTTCTGTAGAAACCTGGTCATCCAGATGCTTATCAAGAATGCATTATTATTTTTTAAACCTTGATGGAGAAGCCACAGACTGCAGCAGTTGGACAAGGTCACATACCGATGGAAGCGACATGTCTTTCCTCTTTCCATTGTGTGATCGTCCAGGGCCTGGGGGCATTAATATGCAACGGTTCTGTTTTTCTTTCAGAAGGACTTGTAAACTCTTTAAACAGAGGCACACAGTTGCAATTGTTGCGGTACTGAGTGGGTGTATAGAAGCTAGGGCTGCAGCCTTGTCCAGTTGCAGATAGAATAAAACTGACAATGATGCAATGGGCCTGGCATGTAGACAACTCTGTGGGATGGATGAATGGTACGGCTCTCGCTGTCCCTCCGGTGGTGGTAGGCCCTGTAATAGCTAGCGTAGGAAGGGTGGTGAAAATTGATATGCACTATTACTACATGTATAAAACTTAACACTGGGGCCATTGCACAGGTGGGGGGTTCCTGTTTATTGATTTTTATGAGTTTGGTAGAACATGTGCTTAATGCTTTTATATTCCAGGAGCTCTGGGAGGGCTCACCTTAGGTAATAAACCTTTCCGTACTTTGCAATCGCTCACAATTTACATGGGGACTCGCATTATCCAGTACAAAGCCCAGCATCCCCCTTCTACTTGGTTTTAGGAGTGTGATTTTAAAAAAAAGCAAAGAAAATAACTGTAGCACTTACTTTGAATTTTTTAAAAACCTGTCCACTCCTGCTATGAAAATGGCCCCTAATTCTAATTACTCATATTTCCAAGAAAAATTAGTCACACAAACTTATGTTATGTGTTGTCTCAGAGGTTGAAAGCAAATCAGGTTTCCAATAAGACAGTACATCAAACAAAGTAGCATGTTCTTGATGCCGATGACTTTTTTTTAGAATTATGGTTGGACATTTTTGGCAGACAGATTGTCTTTTGCTCTATCAAAATGACAGTTTCTTTTGTAACTGCAACATTCATAATTAGAAGGAGAGAAGCAATCTGCCCAATTTAATATACTAAAAGAAGTTTAGAGTCTCTGCTAGTAATTTCATTATTTTTAAATTTGAATTAATTGACTTAAAATAATACAGTTAAGAAGTATAACCAGCAGGATTATGAAGAAAGGTTTCTTTTTCCTCAAAAAAAAAAAAACAGTGCTTTCAGTGTTATACTTAAGATGAGATTGAAATTTTCTTTTTTACTCCAGGTGCCCCATTCTAAGATTCAGAGCAGGAATGTGAATATTCATCCTTGCAGTAGAGCTGAGAGAAGTTGTAGGGCAAATCCTGGGAACAAGGTCACTTTAAACAAAAAAGTTCTCCAAGTTTCCCATGCTTATGAGGCTGGCTGGACTTAATTAAAGTCAATGGATGACCAAAAAATAAATAAATAAATAGAGAGAGAGAGAAAGAAAAGAAAATGAAAGAACAACCACCCACCCCATATCAGTCCCTTTCTAGGCCTCACTTCACATTGTATACCTTAGCCGTTGATGTTCAAGCTCTTTACATAGATCAAAAATAATATTTCTTGAATCCCTTAACAACACTGATGTGTCCGTGGTTTAGTCACTCTTCCCCAGTCCACATCTCTAACCTACGTCACTTGGGTGGCCCTCACAGCACCACTACAAAAACAAAGCCAGAATTGCATTCAGAATGAAATCATCATAACATAGCAACCTTGTTCAGCATGTGACCTTTGGGTTTCAGCAACCCTGTCTTGTGCAGCCCTGGCCAACCTTAACCTTTCCTGTTGGCTTGGAGGGTAACCTTTCTTCATATTTTCTTCAGGATCTCTCCTTACAGGACCCAGTATGTTGCATGCCTATGATGCACAGGGCCGAAAGTTTCAGAGTGTTAAAATCTACGAACCTGTTTTCCTCTATGAGAGAATGAAGCCTGCACTCATTTTAAAGAATACATACGTAGCAAGATCTCTTTTTACCCTTCCTGTATAATTTTGGTCATGCTTAACTCTAAAGGAAACCAATTCTCTTTAGCTCTGTTACCTTATTTCGTACCTTAGCTGATTGCCATCTTTACATGAGCATCAGATATGGATGTGACAAAGATTTTTTTAGAAATAATAAAAACCAGTGCTTTATGAGTTGTTAAGTGTTTTTCTGAGTGGGTGTATAGAAAATACAACACAAAGTGCCCTATGCATTTTTTTAGTATGTTGATAAGACAGCAGGAAATTTTTTAACCCTCAAAACTTTCTGATTATAAGCCGTGCTCTAAATTTACACAGGCAGTGTTCCAAGTCCCACACTCCTTTACAAGTATATCATTACAGACCTGCAAGTGAGAAGGTAAATTTCCCCATGGCAGTTCTGAAATCTGACTTCAGGCTAAGAGGCCATGGACTCAGAGGGCTGATTGTACTGGGTACCTACATATCAAAATCTCCTCTAGTATTTTAGTAGTTCCTTCTGTCCTTTTTGCAGCCCCATGTCCTACAGAAGTGACATTTTGTTCCATTTTCATTTATCTTACTCTACTTAGTTGTATATCAAAAGATATACACATTTATATAACCCAAGAAGCCAGGGATTAAAGCACAATATTTCGTAACACAGCTTCCTCTAAGATCTCCAATAGCTACCTAATGCTTAAAGCTTGGGCTGACGTGGGTTATAGGGTTATAGTAGCTTTATAGATATTTCTATTTGTGTATGCTATGTTTATATATGTAATACATATATGTGTGGCTTAGGGCTATACTGACATGTTATTTTCTATGTGTTCATTTATTATAAACAGCAGGCAAGCAGACGTTTCACCTCACACCTCACTCTGGTCTCTATCATTCAAAAAATATTGCAAGATTCCCATTCTAAATTAAATACATCCGAGCTTACGTCTTTTATCAATTCTTTATTCTTGGTATCTCAAAATTCTGGTCTTCTTCCTTTGTCTCAAAAAGGGAAACTGCTGAAAGCATTTCCACCTGGATGTTTAAATTATTTAAGTTGCAGGAACCAGACCTTTTCCCTCCTGAGTAGTTGTGGGTTTTAAAGGCTAAAATTGCTTCATCATGCCAAAGTGAAAGTATGCATAAATTATTTAGTTAAACCTGAGAAAATACAGACTTTTCCCAGTGATCTTTCAAGGGCTGCCTACTTAAATTTCAGAAGAATGGGCAAGATTTTTTTTTTTTCATTCTTTTGGAAAATTGAAGTATCTCTTGTGTCTTCTGTCAGTTGGAATGTGAACAAAATTACAAAATGGTAATTTTTTTTAAAATTCCAAGCTTCATAATATCCAGTATATCTATATCATTCCAAGGTGAACACTGTGATAATCAATCAATACCAGGAAGACTCCTCTAGCTGGCGAGAACTGCAAACCCTCTCTCAATGTATTCTTAGGAAAATCAGGTGACTTGTTATAGGTCTTTCCCTAATGCCAACCTAAAGACTGGGGGGCATTTCCGATTCAATTTCTAGTCATCCAGAGTTGGTATTTCAGTTTTAAAAGTAGAAAGTAAGGTAATTTTAAGATGTTATAAAAACTTTGTTGACATTTTTAATTTGCTTTTTTAATTTACCTTTACTTCAGTAAATAAAAATACCAGAAAAGTGTGAAGTTGTGTGGTGGTGGTGGTGGTGGTTGGGGGGTGTGTGTGTGTGTTTGTGTGTGTATGTGTGTGTATAAGATAGATAATATTAAAGTAGCAATTAAAACAGCCCAGAAATATAGGAAATTGAGGCCCAATTTCAAGTTTCTGTAGCGTAAGACATTGAGTTACCCATGTATATTACAGAATGTACCACATTATGTATCTGATCTCTAAATCTGCCTTAGTATAAATGCTCCAAGTACATTCTTATGACCAAGAAAAGAATGGTATTTTTAATTGAATACCTAACCTCAAATCCTGAAAAAATCATTAATTGGGACAGGATAAAAATGTCAACAAAAAAGTACTTATGTGAGTTATTTAGTATACAGCTGTCTGTTCATTTGTAGAATCCATTTGAATTTTATGTTCAGAGAAATTGGGAGATGAGAGTAAATATGGGGGGAGATTGGCATGTAAATTTGTTGAGTTTTCATGAAAAAGTAAAAATTTTAAAAATCTTCCAAGCAAAATAAAACCTGTTCCATTCACAAATGATGGATGTCACTGATCCCATTAATACCTGTTACATACCAGGTCCTCTTCCTTATATCTAACTTACTTTTTCTCCAAATTTCAGTGTAGTTGCTCTTGACCTTGCCTTTGTTCTTCTCTCCTCCTTCTCTCTTCTGCCCAGGCACAGTTATGTCCACTAAACCAGATGAACAAGATTTCATACTGACATCACCATACTCTGTTAAATAGTTAAAAATCCTATTTTGGCTTTTGTTTGCTTACTTAGATTTGTACCCCCAAGGTGATTAAAAGAGCACAGATAGAATCTAGAGACAAATAGTTTCTGGAGTCAGGAATCAGATCCAGATTCTAATACAAGGTGATGTGGGAAAAAGTCAGTTAAAATTTCTGAGATTCAATTTACTCATCTATAAAATCATCCTCATAATAATTGCTCCCCCCTTCAAAAGTTTGTTATGAGGAGCAAGTGGAAAAATGTCTATTAATGGGCTCTGCTGTCAGTAGATTAATGCATAAATCCAGGTATTATTATATAATCAAACTGTCCTTTTAAATGTAGAAGAAAAGGGCTTTTAAGGCACACATGAGATTCTGGAAACGGAGACGTTATAGAAAGTCTATAGGGACTAAAAATGCATTGTCTTCTATATACATTTCTCTTGCCGGAGGTACATGCAGACCTTTTGGGGGTGCTGCTCTGGCCAGGACAGTGGTGGAGAGCTCTGACTCTTGAGTGTGAGAGCTGGAACGACTGAGAAAAGACAGGAGGGCAACTTCGAGGTCAGGTGACTTCTTTCTAACTGCAGCAGGTTCTCAGATCCCTAGGCTGGCCCAAGATGAGAGAACAGTCACCAAAGAGAGTCTGGCACAGTAAGCCTAAGTCTCAGTGTCATCTGATTGTGAAATCTGCTTGTTTGCATACTCATACAGTACCAGAGCTTAAGCCTTGGCCACTGTACGGATGACTGTACAAGAGCAGAATCTAAGACCAAGGGGTTGTTTTTACTAAGGAAGAAAAATTTATTAGAGTTACTTTAAGGAAATCTATTAGATTATCTCACCAAATACATTAATAGCATCAATTATTGTATTTTACATAATTTTTTTACACCAGATACACAGTATATTAAAGAATTTGTGGAAGTCCCCCATGTGAGCCAGTATTAACCATGGTAGGACTAATCCGGACTGGCCCAAGAAAGGTAGAAATGAGAATTTATAAACTTGTCTAATTCTCATTGCTTAAAGAAAATTGAAAGAATCCAAAATGGGATTTATGAATATTTTTTAAAGCTTAAAAAGCCCACATACTTATCATTGAATTGTCTGCTTACGATAGGAGCTGGAAGAGTCCCTTATATCCACTCAACTGTACTCACATTTTAAATGGTTGTTTTCCTTTCTCTTACACTACTACAAGAGAAAGGAAATGCCTAGGCAAATAAACTCAGTTAAAATAACTTTATGGTTGTGACACAGTTTGACAAAAGCAAAGGAAATTCAGAGTCACTGCTCAGCTGATTCCAACTGTGGAAAATAAAATGCTTTGAAAAAAAAAAAAAAAACAATGGAACAAACTTGGGATGGATTCAGTCTTAGTCTTAGAGGCAGGCTTCTTAAATGCTGAATCTCTGAGTTCGCCATCTTTAAGTTCTTATAAGGGTTGCAATATCTGTATTCATCATAAATCTAGTCAGAGTTAAAAAAAAAAGTATTTGGTTAAGTACTGCTTGGAAAATATGTTGTCCTTTTTTTAAGATTATGTGATTCTAACTCAAAGCTGTAACTTCTTGGGGCTTAATAACCTACCTTGAGATACACTTTAAGTAATAATAATGGCTTCTTGGGATTAGGAAAGATATTAAACTTACCTATTTCCAATGATCCTGTAAGTACTATTGCAGGAGGGATGTGAGGAGGGAGAGAAAGAGAGAGAGAGAGAGGAGAGAAACATTTTGACCAAAATTCCATATACACTATTGCTATGCAAATTATAAACCTAACAGAGAGGTGATGTATCATTTTTATTAAACTTGTGCTGCACAAATAGTGTTTACATAGAAGAGTATAAAGTTAATTCCCTCCCGGGAAGCATTTCTAAAAAATATAAATTGTATTTTGAGAGTTAATCAATTTATTTTTTCTCTTTTGGCATTTTAATTGAAGCTTCCAAACCGTATGCTTCCTCAAAGTATCAGAAGGCAAATATCAGTCGTGTGGTTATAAAATCAACTCTTAATTTTCTTTCAATGAAGTAGCAGATAGTCAGCCTGTAAATTTTACCTATATTACTGTGGAGCTGCAGCGCTATAAATTCAAAACAGTGTGTAGGTTGGTGGAAATTGAGGTCCAGGCAGCAAGGCATGTCCATAAACTTTTCTCAGGTTATTGGAACAGAACGAATCAAAAGTGGTTCCTGGTTGTATGATATTCTCTTTTGATAGAGCAGGCTGCTTGTTGTTAGCAATCCAAGTGCAGAGGTTAGTCAGAGCAGAATGTAATTTCTAGCAATCTGACAGACCTGCGGATTGAAGCGGCAGGTTTTCCCTTCCGATTTCAGGGAATTGCTTCTTACTGTGACAAATGATTAGCTGTTATCTCTGACTGAATTTGATTTCTACAAGCAGCTGAGTCAGGTAACTTTGCAGCGTTTGAGGGGGTTTTTTACAGGAAATGAAATCGGCTCCCTAGTCATATGTGGACCAAATGAAATCTTCTCTGTCAGGGCAAAATTGTGCTTTTGGTTAATTGAAGGCAGATTTAGCATAGAGGGTGTGTGTGGTGATGTGTGTGCAGGGTGTGTGTGTGTGATGCTCTGATGGTGTAGGCAGGCACCCCCATGTGTGTACATTTACAGGAACGAGGGATCATTTCATGGATTCTCTCCCAACTTTAAAAATCCTGGGTTCAAACAAAATCCCTACATTCTGAGCAGGGTTGAAGCTTTTAGAATAAACTATAAGTGGGGACAGTCATGTGGGTGTCAGAATAATGAGCCTTCATATAAGGACATCCTGTTTC